>NW_024609837.1:63982785-64149123 GCF_016920785.2 Ixodes scapularis
CCCTTTTCGCAGCACCCCCTGGGCAACGCAGGAGGCCTATTCGCTAAAACGAACATTCGCTCAAATGTCGCCGTTCGCTAAAATGTCATTCGCTCTTGTGATATGGACCCAGAAGCAGGAACTTCTCAAACAAAGCAGACCTTAAAAAATATCCGTTTTATCAGCGCACAACGAGGCTTGCAATCATACAGAAAATCGTATTTAACAATCTGTCATTCACAATATTCTTGACGTTCCTCGTATTGAACTATCTTAAAAAAAAAAATTATAGTTTTTAGTGCACAAAAATGTACACGTATGGGTGAGCGAGAGAAAATTAGTTTATGAGATGCGGCCGAATCAAGAGGGCCGAGAAGATAATGTGAAAAGTATACGTTTAACAAATAAGAGAAAGAGACCAAAAAAAAATGCGTGAATTTGTTTTTACTTTTTTTTTTTGTTGTTTTCTGGAGGGAAAAAAGGGCGGAGGGAGTTGGGGGAGGGGGGGGGGGGGGGGAGACTGCGCTAGTACGATTTACGTTGGCAGGTAATTTTCGACAACCTTGCTTTCCTCTCGGTTTATTCTGAGTTCACTCTACAAATGATAATGAGATTTTACATTATACATTTAACGCTTCCCGCGTCCTTTTTTGAACCCGCTTTGTGTGAATCGGGTCAAAATTCTCGATAACGATGCTGCGCCCGGTACACTCCTACCGAACTACTCGGTTAGTGTAACTGGTCGGATTACTTGGACTTCTTCAGCAGTTTCACTTTCTTTAAGTCGTTCGTTGCCGCCGCCGTCGCGTAATTCTTTTTTTTTTTTCTTTTTTTTTCAGTTGCAATTAGATAGCGATTTTATCGTGATGATTGGTTGGAATTACGCCTCTTTAACTTAATTTCCCGAAGACATCTTCTTATCTCGACTTGCAGCCTTTGCGATATGCGCGTCCACTTCACGCACATTTATTTGTTTACTTTACTTTTATTCTGGGTTTCTTTTTTTTTTTTTTTTTTCTTGTGCTGCTTTGCGACGCAAGCTTGGTGTCAATGCATCCGACGTCGATGTGTGTCTCGCTGCCTTCATTCCCGTATTCTATGATACCGCCAAAGGTGCGATTTCGTTTTTCTTTTTTTGTTTGATTGTTTTCTTTTTATTATTTATTATTTCCTGGGCTTTTATTTGTTAGCAAGTTCCGCAAGATGTTTTCGTTCTTTTTGGCGTTGGGAGCGCTTTAGGAGGCTCTTCTTTTCTCGCTTCAAACCGAAAACACCGTAGCCGATTTATATTGTGAAGATGTTAAAGTATAAAAGGCGTACAGAATATATAGATCGCTGCGCCGAGTTATCTGGGAAACTAACACCCGGCTGGATAACGCCTGGCGCATAATATGCTTTTGCTCGATTCAATTTCGATCAATGAATTCATCCTGGATAAATGGCCCGGGTAAGCGCCCCGCCCAACGTTGCCCGCAGTATTCCTGATAACACCCCCTGCAGGAGAATGGCTGTCAGATGAGACCCGTTATGTTCGTATTCACCTAAAAAAAAAAAATTCGGCTTTTCTTTTTTTTTTTTGCGGAACGTAATTAATTTTTCCTTTCATGCGTCGAATCAAGGTACACGTAGGTGAATCTTAAATTATCCAGGCGTTATAGACCCTTTCCAAAGTTCAGTCTGGCCACTTTGATCACTATCATCATCATCTGAAAACAGCATATGTGCTATACTAATGGCGGCCTTCTGTTTACTGATGAAGGAAGAAGTTGAAGGTGCTCCTTAGCAGATGATTCGAGGCCCATACATTCTAGATGTTAGCGCGGCGTGAAGCAGGAATTGGACGCAAGAGCTGCGTGAGCGTTCATTTTTAACTCGGTCCCAGTCAATCTGTTATAGCACTCACTCGGCTTCAAAGCCCCTTGATGTATAGAACTCTATCACGACGTCTATGTGGGTTGGTGCTTCGTTCCGACTGGCTGCATTTGTTTCGCCATCGACACTAAAAGAGATTGAAAAATAATTGTAGTGAAGTGCACATTTTCGTTTACCGTTGACCTTTAAGTGACGGTGCCCTATTAAATACTGCAGACCACAGGTTCATTGCCGCCATTAGTATAGTAAAAGATCAACCGCCATTTGAATCACCAGATGGCACTGAATTCCGGAAAGGGTCTATTGTGTCGAGACGAATAGGCGTTTCAAACGCCAGAAGCATTATAGTGTTTCTTCCTTCGATAACCAAATCTTACAAGAACTACTTCTCGCGGCGCATGAACAATGCGCAAAGCTTTCTTTTTTCATTTCGTTTTTTTTCACCGACGTGACGGCGAGTTTAGATCATTCTGGGGCCAATACGTGATGTAGCGATAATTGTAAAGAACGAACTAGAAAGAGGTTATGTATGAGATGATCAAGCGTACTGTTAGCATTGTTAGTTGCGTAATAGTCTATTTTCGAGCGTTCGTCGAGCAACATTGGCCGTTGCTATTTCTTAGAGCTAGGCTTAGACTCAGACTTCGGCTAGGTGGCGCAAGCTACCGCCCGTTACCTTTAACATCCATCCATCCATCCATCCATCCATCCATTGGGCGCAAAGTGTCTGTGCTTGGGGTCCGAGTCTTCGCCAGATTCTGACGCAGCACTCGTTTTCAATGCGTACGCAAGCGCGTGCCCACGAACCACATGACACCGGTCGGGCATTTGGAAACGCTCTCGTATCTAGGCATTATATACACGGTGTTTCACGAAAGGTGGACAAATTCGATATTGCGAAAACTACGCGTCACAACATAAAAATGCTTGTGTCGTTTTGGTCCTGGGCCAGGGGCCTATTTTCGAAAATTAATAAAGTCCGGGATAATTAGGTTGTTAATTATTTTTTGCGTAATTAACTCTTTAATATAGTGATTAAGGGAATGGTTTCAATTAGAAAATTGCTCAGGATGATCGCAAAACACTAAATCAAGAAATTGCAGAACAATAGAAGGCACGCGAAGCATTTTACGGCTTTCTGAAGAACCGCGAAAATTCGGTGCGACGCAGCAGAGGCTGGTTGCGCTATTTCTCCACGGGGCGCGGTGCCGTCGGTGCCAAGATGCGCTCCGATAGCAAACTGAAACCCAAAAACCCGTCGAATTTGCGCGGTTTTTCAGAAGGCCGTAAAATGCTTCGCGTGCCTTCTATCGTTCTGCAGTTTGTAGATTTAGTGTTTTGCGACGATGGTGGCTAATTTTCTTATTGAAACCATGCCCTTAAACACAATATTAAAAAAAGTTAATTACGCAAAAATAATTAACAGCCTAATTATCCCGGACTTTATTCATTTTCGTAAAAGGCCCCTGGCCCAGGACCAAAACGACAGAAGCCTTTTTCTCTTGCGACGTGTAGTTTTTGCAATATCGAATTTGTCCACCTTTCGTGAAACACCCTGTATATATGCTGCATAGTCCCCCTCAACGCGGGGGCACCAAACGCGAGCGGGACAATATCTCCTCGGGTGTTTAAAATTTTAATTAAATCTCTCGTCCGGGCAACGCTGGGACTGCAGCGACTCGACGCGCGCCCCTCTGTGTTTGCACGGCCCTCGGGGAAGAACAAAATATAAATAAAGAAGTTCATTATTTCAAATAAGTGGCGTGCTGATTTTTAAAGACTCCGGGACACTGGCTTATTTTCGCTTGAATTGCTTACTTAGCGCACTAGCTTTTACAAAACTTTTTGTGTGTGTGCGTGCGTGCGTGCGTGCGTGCGTGTTTTCAAGACTTCACTTGGGTTTGGGAAGGAGTTTTTGAATGTCAGAATGTCCTTACTAAGCCGCTTTCAAAATCAAGACAAGTTGTGTTTCTTCTGGTTTGTTTTGTTTTGCGTAGTTAGGTTTGTTTTTGGGCGAATCCATTGTGTCTTTACCGTGTCAGATTGAGCTCGAGTGGTCCTTGTTTTTGTTTGCGTTTCTTTTCGGGGGAGGGGGAAGGAAGGAGTTTGGAGGCACTTGCGTTTTCTCGTGCGAAAGTGTGTTTGAACTTTCGACTCGGGGTGGATTTCGGTGCGCGCCCACCAGCGTGTCTGAGGTCCTCAACCTGGTTTCTTGTTTTGTGTGTCCGTTTGATATGTGCTTTCATCTGTTCGAGTGAAATGTTTCCCTGCATTCCCACTCGGCATTGGCTCAACTCTAATTTTCTCACGAGAGCCTTCTACCGAGACTCTTACGCAATCGTAGTTATACAACAGCAGAGAAATACTGAATTTTTAAGCAACTGTATACGAGGTGAATAAACGCAGGCTTTATTCCGAGATAAAATAGTACGGGTGCAGGCGAGCTGGTGAATGTTAACCCTGTTGAATAAAGCTGAGACTGGGGCAAAAAAGAACATAAAAGTCGAAGGAACAGAAAAGGACAGGACGACGTCTGGTTAGAGGTTGCCCCTTTGTGTTGGTGGTGGTTGATTGTGGGCTATATAAGGAGGAGGACTAAATAAACCTGGTAGCTGAGCTTGAGACGTCGTCCTGTTCATTTCTGTTCCTTCGACTTTTATGTTCATTTCTGCCCCAGTCTCTGGTTCATTCACATGATTTTTATTTCGAGGTTTGTGGAAGAGCTTTCCTTCTTACACCGAATTTTTTGTTTGGTTCGCCAGTTTCTTTTCAAACATATCGAAAAAAAAAAACTGTCGAAATGAGGCAGGCAAGCGACGGAACCTAACACTCGAAGTGGAATAAAACGCATCTCCCATTTTATTTTACTTGAATTCTCACTTACATTTCCGAGAGTGGCACGACACTCTCCCTTGCTTAATACGGCGGCGTCTTTCAGTGATAGCGGTCGCGTAGAAGGGGTTTCGCATTTTCGCGAGTACAATCGTGATACATTGAAATACGAACAACGAAGCGCCTGGCTTTCTGTACATGCTGCGCGGCCTGGCGACGGGCTAGAGAAGGTCGGGCATGCGCAGTAAGGCTGGAGATATGCGAGGATTCACGTTCAACTATGATATTCCTTAACGTGGGCCTTTGACCATCGCTCGGTGTGTGAGCGCTTGACTTGGGGAGCTAGTCGCTGGGGTAAGTTTGGCGCTGGTATCGAACAGAAACTATTTTCCGTTCGATTCAGGTTACGGTTCACATATTTCGGTTCGTTTCAGGTTCAGCTTCGGGGTGGAAAAAAAAATAACGGTTCGATCTGGTGCATACCGGTTGATACCGGTGCATATAACGGTTCCAGGAAAGTGAAAAATGTAACCGAATATTCGCACGCCTCTACTGCCATGAAGTGGATTACTACGGTATAAAATGAGCGCTCGTTTATTCGATTTTGTGTACTCCATCCGTCTATTGGAACGATCTTCGAAAAATTCAAGACGTGACATGGAACTCGGTACCATCCTTTTATTCACCAAACACAGAATTAAATAAATCTACTGGAAGAATGGGCGAGTGCCTCTCCGAAATTGTTACATACGCGCGCCGTTAGAATTTTACTGATGCGTACGCTCCGCCTTGGCTGCGTGAAACGACCGGAGGCAAAGGACATCGTCTAGTACGTCCGGGCTCAATCGCGTTCGTTGCCATGATAGGATGTATTTTAATGCCGAGAAGGACCTTTCCACGCCGACTTGCGTGGCCGGTACACTGCAAGAGCGAGTGCAAGGGAATATAATTCGGGAAGCTGGGACTTTTCCTTTTCCGAAAATTCCGTGACATTGATATACCCTCGATGGCTAATTCGGGGTACCTTTTGAACGCCGTCCAGTAGGGTTTCAACCTTCCCAAAGATCGAAGAATGGTCGCTAAATGCTTTCAGGCAGCCGCTTTCTTTTTCCACCAGGAACGCTTGGAGGCCTTCATCGGGGCAAGTGGAACTCCCCGTTGTGCGCACTGCTTGAGGTTGCTGAGGCTGGGCATCTTCTTTAAGCGTGCGAAGCTTCCTTCACGCCAGTAGCAGGTGCCGCTTTCCTCTGCACCTCTCCTCGCTTGTTAGCTTGACATGGTATCGAGGATCCAAAATAGAGCCGCGCAGAATATGTCGCTACCCGAGCAACACCTTCCCTCGCCTTTTCGTGGCAGCGGCCAGCTGGTTCGCGACAGGAGTGTCAGTTTTTGACATCTCAATTCGACACGTGATCCATGCTCCGTAGAAGTCCCCCAAAGGTAGTTGCTCCCTTTGATGCTGCACTGTTGCTT
This sequence comes from Ixodes scapularis, assembly GCF_016920785.2. NCBI lineage: Eukaryota > Metazoa > Arthropoda > Arachnida > Ixodida > Ixodidae > Ixodes > Ixodes scapularis. The sequence goes on from NW_024609837.1 coordinate 63,988,942, forward strand.
CCTCGGCCGGCCCCCAGGGAGGCGACTGCGTTGCTTATTCATTGCCAGTCTTCTTCACGGGAGGCAGGCAAGTTCCTGTAGCGTGGCTGCTTCCAGGCGTGTGTGGTTCTTGTCATCCGTTGGTCCACACACTTGCTTTTGCTTATGCGACCGAGTTCTTGAGATCTGCGACGAGAGGACACACGGGTACTTTGGCGAAGTGGCCCTAGAACCACATTTTACTGGAGCGAAGGTTCTATAGTCTTTGCGAGATCAAATGTAGGTACAATAAAATCGAGTCGGTGTCACCACTTCAAAATATCAATAGTAAGATAAATTCAGTTACAAAAAGTTACAAGCTCAAACAGCAATTATCGCGAGAAAACTTGCACGCACCTTGCGAGCCTACCCTATGTTCATCGACCATTCCAGTTCCTCATGCTCTTCTTATGAACAAGCTTCACAAACTAAACATAGATTTGGAAATTTTTAATTGGGTTGGCGATTACCTTAATTCAAGAAAACAGACCGTGTTAATTAACGGTTTACTGTCCCCTATATATAGAAATAACATCCGGAGTTTCACAGGGGTCGGTACTTGGCCCTCTCCTTTTTTTTAATATACATTATTGATATAGTTGAAAGCGTCTCTTCATATATTCGATTATATGCAGGCGATTGCATTTTGTACAGTGATGTATGTATGTATGTATGTATGTATGTATGTATGTATGTATGTATGTATGTATGTATGTATGTATGTATGTATCTTTTATTTCAGACACAAAAAAGGGTCTGGGGGGCTGGGGCAAAAGAAGACGAGTTGTCTTCTGACGAGGCTCCAGCCCCTTTTTTTACAGCACTCGGAGGAGACACAGGAAAATAAACAGAATAAATATACAAAGATACAGCAATTTTAAAATCCACAACAAACACAACAACACACAACTGTCAACTTCGTCCTAACTGCAGATCATGAGTGATTTAGTATATATTCTACAATCCTTTTTTTTAAATAGAAAAACGAAATGTGTGCTTGGGCCATTTCTGCTATGTTTGGGTGTTTGTTTAGTAGATCTGGTACGAGATATGTAAGGTGCTGTGTACCGTAATTAGTTCGAACCCTGGGTTTCGTATACTGTGCATTTCTAAGACTGTAATTTGCCGAGGTTTGATTGAAGATATAAAGAAAGGGCGCTTCGTTTTGTCTAGTTTTATTAAAAATAAATATAGATAATTTTGAGAAGCAGGATTTGATCTATATTTAATATTTTATACTTTTGAAATGCTGGGAATGAGTGTTCGTACCTTTTAAGGTTCTCAATAAATCGAACAGCCTTCTTTTGCAAAATAAATAGTTTTTCCTTATTCGTTTGTGTAGTGGTTCCCCATACTAACATACAGTACTGTAAGCGTGAGTAGACCAGCGAATAATATAATTGCAGTTTCATTCTTTTTGGTAGTAATTCTCGGAATTTGTTTAATATTCCTATTGCTCTTGAAATATCATCCCTCATTTTTTCTATGTGTACAGTCCAACTGAGTGTTTCTTTAAACCATACACCAAGAAACTTGTGATATTTAACGCCTTCAATTTTTCCCCCGTCAAAGAAGATGTTCAATGTACGCGAAATAGGTTTGTTTTTTGATCTGAACAACACATATTTTGTTTTACTAGTGTTAAGATTAAGCTGGTTGCGCTTTAGCCACAATAATAATTTACTGAGCCAACTATTTGCAAATTCCTCGAGCTGATCCAGATTTCCACTAGAAAAAAAGACATTGGTATCATCAGCATATAAAATAATATCACGCGATTCAGGTATATTCACAGTATCGTTTATATAAATTAGAAATAATAGAGGCCCCAGTATGGAACCTTGCGGAACGCCATATATTATCGGTGCGAGTTTAGATTGAAATCCATTAAGTACCGTATATTGAGAACGCGAATATAAATAACTGCGAATTAAATCTAGTGCATTACCTCTAATTCCGTACACCGATAGTTTCTCCAGTAAAATTTCATGTTTTATTGAATCAAACGCTTTTCTGAAATCCAGGAAAATCCCAATGGTATATGCATGATTTTCTATATTAGTAATTATTTTATCTTTGATATATATTAGGGCTGATTCGGTTGATTTCCCTTTCTGAAAACCAAACTGTTTGTCAGTTATAACATTATTAATAGTAAAAAACCTGTAAAATCTTGAATTAATTATTTTTTCTACAACCTTGGAAAAAGTGGTAGTACAGATATAGGCCTGTAATTATTAAGGTTCTCATATGTGCCTCCCTTGTGGATAACACTGACTTTAGCAATTTTCATTTTTTCTGGGAATATACCAGAAACCAATATTTTATTACAAAGATCAACAAGAGGAGGCAACACTAACTCCGTTACTGCTTTAATAGCGGCAACCTTGATATCATCAACACCACTTGCGCAGTTATTTTTTAGGGACATTAGTATGTTGCGAACTTCTGTTTCATATGTTGGTTCTAAACATATTGAGCTTAATACCGGAATAGATGAGTAATGGTTATCATATACGGTCGCTGATTCACATGCACCAGATGACAGAAAATGTGTATTAAATTTATCTGCCAATAAAGCTTGCGTATATAGAGTACCATCTATTTTAAGTTCTTCAGGGATGAAAACCGGATTTATTGACATTAATTTTCTCATAGTATTCCACAGCTTAGCTGGGTCTTTATAAATTTCAGAGAACGTAGATTTATAAAAGTTTATCTTCGCCTTTTTAATGTCAAGGGAAAGTTTGTTTCTGATTTTTTTTATATTCCATAAGTAAACTCTTATCTTTAGTTTTGATAAACGTTGCAAACATCTGATCACGTACTTTGATTCGGTTGTAAAGTTCCAGCGTTACCCATGGCTTCCTTGACTTTTTATGTTTTTTAATCTCCGCTTTTGGGAAAGCTTTATTATAATATTCTTGAAGCTTTGATATAAAAATATCGTAAGATTTTGTCGGGTTAGGTTCCTTAAAAACATCATCCCAGTTTTCTGTCAAAACGAGATTATAGAAATCTTCCAAAGTGGTCGCGTTTATGAGTCTGAAAAATACTGGGTTATTGCGCAGGAGCTTGTGTTGTGAATTGTGTTGGGGGAAGAAGCAAAAAAAACGGTAAGTGATCGCTCAGATCTGCAGTTAGAACTCCAGAAAATACATCAGTTTTTTGGTAATTCGTTAAACAAATATCGATTAGTGATTCCGTACCTTCAGTTATGCGAGTGAGAACGCTGATTATATTTTCACATCCGCTTGCTTGAGCGATTTCTAATAATGCTACACTCGCAGGTCCATTGGTCAACAGATCAATGTTCATGTCTCCAACTAAAACTATTTTCTGATTTATTGATATAACATACTCAAGTAATTCTTCAAGAAAATTGAAAAAAACATTTAAGGCACCTGAGGGTGGACGGTAAACTGCAGCTATTTTACAACCTCCGTAACCCACAACCAAAGATTCAAAATCATTATTCATACAAGTGAAATCATGCAGTACATGGTAGTTTAGTTTGTTTTGAATGTACAAGGCAACACCGCCCCCACGACGAGATTCGCGGCAGATAACTTCACATTTATAATCTTGGAATCGCACAATGTCCGATTCTCCTGAGTACCACGTTTCGGTAAATGCAAGAACATCAAACGGAGTAGAAAGTGAATCTAGGAAAAAACATACTTCGTCAGATTTATTCCGCAGACTCCGTGCGTTTAGGTGAAACAATTTTAGTGTTTTTGCAGTGACTGCTTTATCAGTGATCTGACCTGTGATGCTCAAGTATTCGCTCTTCAAAGTGATTTGAATAAAATTGATGGCTGGTGTATCAAATGGCGCATGCCTCTAAACGTATCGAAATGTATTAGCGTTAGATTCACTAAAAAAACTAAATTTATTCCTTCATCCTACAGAATCGGTGGTGTTTCACTTGAACTGGCATTGGAGGCTAAATATTTATGAGTTATTTTTTGTGCGATTTAAGATGGAATAAACATGTTGACTATATTACAGCGAAAGCAAGCCGGTTACTGGGATTTATTAAACGTAATTTTAGGATGGCTCCCCCATCTTTGAAGGAGACATATTTTTCTCATGTGCGGTCTGTCCTTGACTACGCCAGTGAGCTATGGGATCCGTTCATTCAGAACCTTTTAGATCACATCGAAAAGGTACAGAATCGTGCTGCGAGATTTGTTGCCGGTAATTATGATTTTAGAGCTAGCATAACTGAACTTAAATCGGCTCTAAATTGGATGCCTCTGAGTCAACGACGGAAATTGTTCCGTCTCAAAATGTTACATAAAGTGTTTTACAACAATAGCGCAATTAGTAGGTTCATGTATATTTTTGAGCCTGCCTATGTATCAGGAAGGAGAGATAATTCAAGAAAAATTCGTCCATTTCACAGCAGAACTGATGTTTTCAAATGCTCTTTTTTCCCGCGGTCCATTAAGGATTGGAATAACCTGCCAAGTGACATTGTTGAAATGGCATTGTCAGAGCTGTTTTTTTTTTTTGTTTTTTTTCAAAAGTTTCATTGTTTCTTCTAGCTACCGTTGTGCATTACTTCTTGAATAATTGTTTCACCTTGTATTTGTAGTGAACAAATTTTATGTATGTGCTCCTCCCTACTATAATGCCTCTTCAGGCGATGTTGGTATGCAAATAAATACAGCATTCGTTGCGCGCTCCATCATAAAATGTTCCGAGCACATTCGAGAGGATGGCGTTGAGGAAACGTCTTTTCGGTTTACGGACGCCATCTTCTGCCGCCAGAGACCAGGGTCATGTGGAAAGTGATGGAGCTTAAAGGGGCCCTCCGGAGCTTTCTACGATCGTCTGTTTATGTTCTTATATTGCGTTGTAGATGCATCTTAATATGTATACAAAGTTTTAGATTACAAAACCGTTTATTAAGCAGATGCCAGTAGAAATATATCGGGACTATTTTCTCTTGGAAGACAATCCCCCATTCCCTGCCCATCGCTAAAACTTGACCAATGGAAATGCTGCATCTCGCATTGAATGCGAACGTTATTATTGCAACACTTTTTAAGCTCGTTGTAAATTAGAGTTTGAGAAAAACGTAAACTGATTGTGGTTGGGGAAACATAGTCCGCAATTATCGCTCCAAAACCAGCGAACTATGTTTTCTCCCCGCAAGCTTGTTGCTAGGGGGTGATGCGTCGGCGCGTCGGCTCGTCTGCTTCCCGGGGCGTCTGCAGGCGTGCGTTTGCGGGACACGTGTTCCTTCTTCCCGTGGATCCCTACTCCGAAGCCAGCTTTGCGGTCCTTCCACGTCAACGAGTCAAACTTTTCCTTGTCATCTGTGGAATGCGACTGCGTATTGCACTAGCAGCGCGACGGTGCGGTGCGACGAACGACGACTGCCGAGCACGAAGTCCGGGCTCCTTGACGACGATCCGCGCGTGTTCGAGAGATTCCTAGGCGGGTCGGCGGTTAGCCGCGTTGGTGACGCACAGTGACGCCGGAATCCTTCCCTTGCTATTGGCTGACGCGTAAAGAGATGCCCCTCCCGTTTTCCGGGGTCATCTCAGAAAAGGGGGCGTGCCGGGGACTTTGGTAGCAATTTTAATAGGGAAATCCGCCGCGCATGACGGTAATTTTATGATTTTTAGGATCCTTAGGGCCTGTAGATTGAGTTACCGCCATAAATAGACCATCGCAGAACGCTCCGGAGGGCCCCTTTAAAGACATTGCAGCCGCACTCGCCTTGTCGGATTCCATGCAAGCTACATAGGTCTTCGGCCAGTATTTGACGCTTTCTGTCGTTATTCGTGCACCCTATGACCGAGCAATGGTGTCCCGATGACCGGGGGATTGTCTTTATCCAAGCCCGTGACTCTAATTAAGTTTGAAAGTTTAAAAAAGAGAAGGATACAGCCAACACCGGGCAAGCCTCTCATCCGGGACCTTTACTCTTTCTACAGCTCCAGCAAGGGGGATAGCGCCGGCAGCACTTTCCCCTTTTCTCTCTCACCCTCTTTCTGTAAAACAGTATATAGCACAAGAAAAGAGGGAAGGGAGGAACTCCCCCGCTCAACGGGACCCTCTTTTGTCTGCCCAGACGTCGCTATTCTCCTTCTACAAGAATATAGATTATCCCGTCACTCAATATTTTGCGGTTAGTTGCGGTGGCCCAATCGCTGGCGTGCTTCGATCGCTTCGGTGGTTGGAACGGCTAGGGCATCCTGACGACGTCAGCCGCGCCGCAGCATTGCTCATCCCGAGACAAACTACGTCACGATTGCGCCGCATCTGACGTGCTCTCCACTGGCCGCTCTCCGAGCGCTTGCCAGAGTGGACCGTTTATAGCGACGAATACAGCCATCAGGCTCGAAATACAAACACGCGATTATCATTTACGGATATTGCGGATCATATCAGCCTATTTCTGAACACGACGGGTAAATCTCAAATATTTTCTCAAGTATACCTCCGGATACTCTTCTTCGCAGCCGGTCGCGTCCACTTCCACCCGCGCGTTGAAACTGGTCCCGAAGTGGCGACGTATGACGTCACAGATGCCGAAGTGTCTGATGTCGGCGATCCTGGCGGTTGGTCGCAGAAATGCTCGAGAGGGCGCGGGAGTCGCTTTCGTCGTGGCGTTCCAACTTCTGGCAGCCGAAGCTTGCGACACTTGCGATAATAAAACGAACAAAGTTTACGGCTGCCAAAACCACAATTGTGCTTGTATAAACAACATATTACATTCCTCGTAACGTGTCCGCTGTGGGTAGTCTGCGCGGGCCAGAAAAAGGAGACGTGTCCGGTCTTGTATACGGTATTCAGTGTCCAGGAATCGAGCCGGCTGCTGCCGTGATATGCCGCGCGTCGGGTCCAGCCGCTGCTAACCTGCGATACGCTTGACGTGGTTCGTCTTCTTTTTCTCCCGTCGTGCATTCCATAGGACTGTTTTCGTAACACCTTTTGTCCCGGTCTCTATTGTGGGTTGTTGAAAGCCCGACATGCGCTCGTTTTTGTTGAAAGCACGACATGCGTGGCCCTTTTATGCGTCGGTGGAGGTGGCAGTCTGTTTTAGATTGGAAAGCGTCCACGTGAGCTTTGTTGCGTTATAGTTCCATGTGAACGCGCTTTTCCCACGCTGTTAGAATTGCGTTGGAGGCGCTTCGGCTATTTGTTTTTAGCTCACTCTCTTCCTATTTGATTATCTGTTTCTTTCTTTCCTTCCCGTCTACATGCCTTTGTCCTTCGGCGGTTCAAACGCAAATCCATTTTTTCTAACTTTTTTTTTCAGCTTTGTGTGTTTGGTTTGCCAAATACTCGCCATACTTATAAAACATATTTTTCTTACTTCTTTCTCTCCTTGTCTTGGGGTTTCGTAAGTACGATCGTTCACTAGCTCAAAGTCTGCGAGAACGACGCTAGGAGTTGGGACAAAACACTAAATGTTAAGAGCATTACATTGAACAAAACAAAATCCTCTTTAAACGGACGTCCACTAAGCCTAATATCGTCAAAACAAAACTTGAGATCGTGGACGCTTGTAGAATTCGTCAGTGAAGAACTCTTGACAGCAAGGAAGTGGGTATTGTTTTCTTTCTTGCTGGCAAATTTTTTTCACTGAAATAGATGCTACAGGCGCCCACAATACCATTTCTTTTTCGCCAATATTAGGCTTAAAACACTAATAGTGAGTAAAACAACTTATAGAGTAATTAAGTTTTTCTAAATTATCTTTTGATCCAGGTAACGTCATGTTCTCACTTTCGCGTTCGGTCCCAAACGCTGGCGTCACGTTCTTGTGGAGTTTGATATTTCTGTGATGTATAGTTAATTTACCCGGGCCAAAAAACGCTGTTCTCGTTTCTTGGAAACTCGTTCTGTATTCACTTTCTCAAATCAAAATGTAGTCGGCACACTTCATTTAGTCCAGCGATTGCCAAATGTTCTAGCCACAGTCGTTTTATTTATCCGGACGTGGCTATTTTGTTTTTTTACTTAGAACCTCAGTTTGGGTGGTCATTGTGGGTGCCACGGATCGCTTCCTTTAGCCTAACCCCGGAATAACACGTGTTGATATCGTAAAATTGAGTGCGCTTAAAGAGCGCAAGAGCTCAATTCTCTGTATACGGGAATTGCCGTCGGTAACGCGTGGAGTGATCTTTTTTATTCTTATTTGATTTAGGAGAGGTCGAGTGACTTAGTTGGGCTGTATTTGTCCTTCATGTCACTTTCCTTATATCCCTTTAACTTGTGGTCAGGGTTCCGTGTTTTGGGGTGAACACTGATAAACCCCCGAGTTGGTTTTCTCTGAAATGGGGCAAAAAATCCTTTGCGGGTAGAAATCTTTCTCCACAGCTTTATTTTGTGTTCGCCCTAAACACAGCACTCACTGAACTGTCCGAGAGGCTGCAGTTCTTTCTTAGGAAATACTACCGATTCGCTCCCTTCTCCGTAGCCGGACGCTTTCTCCGAGCCATTGGGTTACGCGTACGTCTCACTGAGGCTGGGAAATCTCGCCCCCTTTTTCGTACTTTCTTTTTAATAAACTGTCCCGATCAACGCCGAATTCTTTTCTACTACACCTGAAACAAGCACAAGAGGCCTTGTCTCTTAGGGGGGTATTGGCTGTGCACGCCGAGTCCCGGATCGACACGACACGTCGGCCGTCGTCGATTCGCCGCCCCCTCCAGCCCGGAGATACAGCGGTGCCTCTAGAAGGTGCTCTCGAACCAGATCTCTCGAGGGCTCGTGATACGGCCATACTCTGCTCAGCCTTAAGCTGACAGTGCGGTAAAAGCTATACGTCCTTGTTGCACCAATCATCCGTCCGTCTTTCGCCACGTGATCACGCTCCTCCCATCCATCCCCTTGCGCAGAGATGAAAGAGAAACGGTTGTTTGGTCCGGTGAGCACTTAGCTTCCCTAGCACTGTCGGCTTAGAAGGAGGGGACGGAACACAGGCGTGTGGTAGTGCGGCCCCCCTTCGCCATCGCCGATCCATCGTCGGACCGCTGTCGATGGTTCTTTGGCACGCCACGGACTCGTCTTGGGTCCGCCCCCTCTCGCTCTTGGCGGTCGGGGTCGGCCAACACCTATTCGTGTTCATCCTCGAGAACCGAAGTAGAAAAAGTTGGGCAGCTCGTGGAGCCGTTGCTCATTTCCCCCTTTATACTCTGAACTAAGTTACATGTAGATGCGTCTTGGATTATATTAATGTTATTTTATCGAAACGTGCGCGCTTCGAACGCCAAAAGCGTCGTTTCTTCTTTCGACAATCAAATATTCGAAGAACTATTCCGGGCAGTGCTAAAATAAGTCGCATAACTTCCTTTTTCCTCGATGTGACACTGAGTATAGGCAGCAAGGCCGTAGTGCTAAAGCCTCTACGTCACTTACAGAAGGCCAATAGATTGGACAAGAGTGCCACGTCAAACTTGGGGTGGTACCCTCACTGGCATGAACGCGAGTTCCTTCGGCATTTGGCTTTGTTATCTAAGTGGTGAATTGGGCCAACCCGCGATTTTCAACCTTAATTTATGCCCTTTTCTGGGAGCCAGAAACCCGTGCGTGGAATCCAAGGACACTGATTTCTTCCAAAATGTGCCATGTGTGTGCCTCTCGTGGGTGGCCTTGTCCTCGGAACTCGCGCTCCTTTCCATCCGAGAACGCAGAAAGAGAAAGGGCATTAGGGGGTTTCAGTAGGTCGTTCCGATGACTCCGATAACGATGCTTTGCAGGAGCATGGGCGTCGGCGCAGTGTTGGGTGTCGTTATCGGAGTCATCTTCTAAACCACCTCAACGTTTTCCGCCCTGGGGGGCTATGTTCGACAAATGTTTTGTTTCTCCTAAAAAGACACAGCAGTGACGGAACTGACGATATCGCGTCTGATTGGCTAGAGGCTCATATCACAAGAGAGGGAACTTCCGTCATTTGAGCCTCTAAGCAATCAGACGCGATATAATCAGTTCCGTCATTTCCGTTTCTTTTTAGGAGAAATGAAACATTCGTCGAACATAGCCCCCCTGGAGCCCTAACTTGGCGAAAACGTCGGCGAGAAATGCAGCGGCTTTGATTGGCGGGCGCCAAGGTCAAGTGCGGCGTCGGCCAATCATGGCCGCCGAATTTCTCGCCCATCTTTTTCGCCAGGTGTCCAGATTGGGGCCCCCGGTAAGTATGAGTTTAAAGGTGTGGCTTGGAGCTATGGCAACATAGCCCGATACATGTTCATACAACGTCTCTCCAATTACCGCGACGTGCCCGCAGTCTGCCGCCACTTAGTGCTACGTGACTTCGTGCCTAACGCTACGTATTCCAACTTTTCGGAACTATAACTCTTGCTTACGTGACCTGGTCAGCGTCACAAAGTGCGGACTGGCCTTGCCTAGCGCACGCTTCATTTCCTGGACTGTCACGCCGTGAGCCAGCGGACTATACTCCGTCTAACCGTTCGACGGACCGCAGCACACGCTACGAGCCATCCTAACCAATCAGACGCTGGGAACGTGTGACGTGACTACGCGTCCCGCTCGTCCTCTCGGGGGTCACGTGGCACTCACACGGCGTGGGATTGGCGTCGGTGGCTCGTGGAGTCCTCTGCGGTTCATCGTAAGCTGAAACTGAGTATTACACGCGACACGATTGATGGAGGACGTTGATTGCGTTTCACATTTATTAGTCAAGCACGCTTCGCTCCATCTTTTTGTATTGCCGTCGATGCCGACTCGGCTGGGCAGGACATGTGGTCCTTTATAACTCTCTCGGAGCAGTTCCGCATTCTGATGTTCTTGTATGAGCAATCTACTGGGTCACCTCTGGGTCGTTGCTGACATCGGTCATATTTTTACGAGGTTGTCCATCTCAGGGCAGGAGGTTTTGTGGAGAATGTCCACGAGGACCTTCGCCGCTTCACGGTTGTGATCGAGCTGGAAGTGAACTTGATACCACCGCGGAACCGTTACAAACCGTTACCGCGGAACACGGTAACGGTTTGCTGAAAGTCCCTATAGTCGTAATGCCGTTATCGGTTACCATATCATGCTGGAGCCGGCCTGGGAACTCATCGCGAGCATGATCGCCGTACAGTCGCCGACGATATGGGAAAGCTCAGGGACCGCGTGGCTCCGAATGCCTCTAGGGTACATCTAACGGAAGGAAGATGAGTTTACCTGGAGGCTATTGTGTGAACGAGCGACATTTCAGCGAATCTTAGATTTTCGGCGTTACCAGTCCCTACTAGGTCGGCAAACGATTGCTGGATCAACACCGATAATAGTAGTGCTGGATGAAACAAACAAGCCCTCTGATTCACTGCTTAATGTTGGCTCTGGTCTTTAAATCTTTCTACATTCGGCTCTGAAATCAACATGAACTTAGCTCAGCAACAAAACCGACAACAGCTGAGCTTCCTCCTGATAGATGATAGCCCGAGGCCTTGTTAGAAACGCGCTCGTCCAGGCTTTTTCATATCTTCCGTGACTGTACCTTTTTTTGGGTCGTTTCTTTCTTTCTTCTTTCTTTTTAGCTCGTTATGTTTGCTCTTGCAACCCGGTTCGGGTTTCAACCCGGAGGCAGTTCCCTGCTGCCAGTAATGAAGAAAATGCACCTGAGTAATAATTGGAATTTGTCGTTTGCTCTGTCTCGATATCTTGGTTTTGAACCAATTCGAGGCCCCGAGGCGACTCGACTCGAGAAATTTGAGCTGCCCGTTCGCCGGATCTAAATAGCCCCTGTAAAGAAAAACAAGAGATGATTAAAAACAAATTCGTTTAATGGAACACGAGGTCCCTTTTACGTCAGCTGTCTTTTGTGCGAGTTCTTTTGTTTCCTTTTAGTTCAAACCTTCTATTTCTGGAAACCGACATTTACTCTTATTTCCTTTCCACGTAATTTTGCGTGTTGTTAAGATCCCGGTGCTTTTTGCGCGTATTCGTTCTGTGTCCTCGGATTTTACTGTTTCTGGATGGAGTATAGCCCTCCAAACATCTTCATCGATTTTGTTTTGTCTCGGTCGGTTGTACTATCCTTGTAGCGTCATCTCATAGTTGTGTGAATCTTTTGTTTACGTCACGTTTTTTTTTCCTTTATTATTTTTGTTGCTTTTTTAAATTTTATTTTAAATATTTGTGGATTTTTTTTTTATCTTTTTTTTTATTGGTGGCGGGACAGATATAGAACATTTTATATCAGCCTATGCGTTCAAGCAGCATTCCGGCTCCGTAGGAACGGGTGGAACGAATCGATTTTCGAAAATGTTGCGCAGACTCCGTGCTCCTCCACAGTTTTTCATGTTTCCTTGTTTAATAACTTCGAAAAAAGAAAAAAAAAAAACACGAAAAGGAGACATATATTGTTGGTTTGGCGGTGTTGGCTCCAACCGGCAGCCAGTCTCTTTTTTTTTTAATGAAATATATTTCTTTATTTTAAAATATTATGTATGTCATATTAACCCTATGTCGTTTTCTTGGTCTCTAAAAACGCTTTGCAACTGTTTTCTGCACACTTGAAGAAGGGAAATCTCTTCCCAAAACGTCCTGTAATAAAGCCTCTACTGCTGTTCAAACATTTTTCTACGTTTACGACTTTCTTGGTGAAGACTTGTTCATTAATAGAGTTAACGTTATTTGATACCATAATTTTTTTTTTTCGTGGATTATTTTTGTATTTTCGGGGGAATCTTTTTACACTTTGTCGATCTTTAGAAATCCACGCTGAGAGCTGCGATCCTTTGCGTTTACGTTGACGAAGACCAAAAGCGCATCAAACAGGCTCTAGTCCAGGGGTGGCCAGGCTGACCCGGCCTAAGAGCCGCAAAGAAAGCCACGAAACTTCCAACAGCCGCGGGGGGGGGGGGAGGTCAAACTTTTGTCCAGAGTAATAAAAGCAGCTCAATCTACTTTCAATCTATCCGAGTAAAGAGCAGTCCAACTGTACGTAAGGTAGCAGTAGCACAAGAATACCAAACCGCAACCTGTGTTTTGAACGCGTTCCATTTCTCTTTTTGGTTATGTGCTCGTGTGGCTGGGAGGGAGGCGGAAAAGTGTGTGTGTGTGTGTGGGGGGGGGGGGGGGGGGGGGAGTAGAGGAGGGAGCCGCGAGCCGCATTTTAACACGTGAAGATCCGTATGCGGCTCGCGAGCCGCAGCTTGGCCACCCCTGCTCTAGTCAATGTTCTCGTCAAAATCATTCTGGAATTCGGTTTACACGTAACCGGGCAGAGCATCGTGCCGCACGGAAATGATTTACATCTTCCTTACTTGACCTGCGTTACGCTCAAGCCCGAAGATATTCCCCTCATTCACACAATTACGTCTTTGATTTCAAATTACAACCTCGCAATGATGAGGTGCACTTGGAGCTGGATTCGTGACGTCACCATTTGGAGGCCAGCGCAAAATACAGACTGGACAAGAGTGCTGGCCTTTTTGTGGGACGTTGAACGCCGTGCAATTTAGGCTCCTGGTTATCTGGGAGGTGTGGGCCGAGTAATGATATGACGTCACCACCCCTTTCCTTAGGAGCTACGAAAGTAAACGCGTCCTGATGGAGTGTTCATTTTAACGGAGTGTCTGGGTCGTTGCGCGAAAGCGCGCCCCCTAGGGAAGATAAAGCGAGTCGACTGCGATGGCGCCGTTTTTTCTCATTTCAGGCGTTGGGAGATTGGGCCCGCCAGGGCTAGAAGACAAAGGAGAAAAGGAAAGCTTGCGTTGAGACTCGGGCCCAATTTGCGTTCCGCAAAGAAATAGAAGGGAAACTCGAGAAAAAAAAAATAAGAGGGACGCGCAGTTTTTTTTTTTTTTTTTGTCCAATCAGCCAATGTCTTCGAAGTTCTGCAGAGGGCGTGGTTAATCATATTAGGCCATCGAGCTGGAACACGTCATCGAGAAGGGTGGTGAGTCTATGACGTAATCAGTAATGGTGCTGGCACGGGGGTTGGGGAGCTGGCGGATTTGGGACTGCGTTACTTAATTGTAGTCGACAGTCAATCACGCCTGTAGTTTCCTAGGTTTTAGATGTCGGGTCTTTGTTTCCGGGTGAATAATATATATAAGAAATATAGGGGAAAGGGGTTGAAAAAGAGAGGCGGGAAAAAAATGCAATTTGATCGCCACATTAACTCGATAAGTGAATTAATTTCTTAATCGAACAGTCTTTTTGTATATCCCGCAAAGGTCGTACAAAGTGCTTCTACGAGTGCAAGAGGGAGGGACACAATGATGAAAACAAATTGGAATGTCAAAAGAACGGGTCCATTTTTTTGCCACCCCATATGGGCCCTTTTTAGCTCGCCACTCGGTTCCATAATCGCTTCTCCGAAGGAATGGAACGTCTCTTGTCGTTATGTCCTTTAATCTACCGGTTACAAAACCCCATCAAGTAACATTGGCACCATGTTTTGTGCGTCGCCTCCCAACGCGATGCGTTTGATTGGACCCGTGTCTTCACCAAACGCAGACGCAGCATTCCTGTGCAAAGCATGCTCGGCGTGCACGCCTGAAATGTGGCGTTCTCGGACGATTAACGCAGCGTCTACTAGATGACAATTAAGCACTTTGATAGTCTAATCGAGTGCATTTTTTATGGGGTGTATATTAAAAGGTGGCACAAAAAAAACAAAAAAAAAAAAGGTATTGGAGTTCGTCGCTTAATAAATATACCTCAACCTATATACGCCCTCTGGGCGTCGTAAGAAACCCAGAATTACGATCGTGTAAGGCCTAGTTTCGTATTAAACACTTTAGCGAAGATCGCGACGCGCCTATTGTTCAAGGGTGCGTGTCGCGATCTTTGCTCGAGTGTTTTATACAAAAATAGGCCGTACACGATCGTAATTCTCCGAAAAAAATAACAAGCATCTCGCGGTCTTTGATCACCTGGGTAATAAGGAAATATATCATCCACGTTCGAACTTTTTGGTTAGTGTGTTCGAGAACGAGGAAGACTGCCTAGGTTCAGTTATCGCCATAACATGACGAGCTCAGAAGGGTTTTTAGTTCTTCCTTAACTGGTTTGTATAGACTTCCTTCGTGCATTAACTCGGCGAAGGCGATCTTTAATGCGGCGGTTGCGAGTCGGGCGTTTACCTAACTGATTGTTTTGTTGGCTCACGTAAGTTTCCTGACCGTTTTTTTTTTTTTTTTGTCTGCTGCAATATATGCACCACTCGGAACTTCAGCTACAAACAAATAACTAAACAATACCATCCGCCTTAAAAAAAAAAAAAAAAAATTAAAACATTATTGTTAAGACGTTTTCTTTCTTTTCTTCTTTTTTTTTTTTTTTTTTTTCTTCTACCAGTGCGCGGATTAAACAGACGAACACTTATGTCTGATTTTGAGTACAGAGGAGCATAAAACGGACCTTTTGTCTTCGAATAAAAAAAAAAAAAAATCTTCAGTTTTTTTTTTTTTCTTAACATCAAAACTGTTTTACGTGAGAAAATAAAAATTGAACTCGTTAAACTTCTCATTCTGCATATATGCTCGCGTTTATCATTTGTTGCGTTCGGTTGGGGAATGCTCCGAGTAATATTGGATACGTTGCGGGCACCAAACACGCGTGCTTATGAAGATAAGTTGAAGATAAGTCTTCAACTTATGAAGATGAGTTGAAATTTATTCGCGACCCATGACGTGGTCAGATCACGTGAGCGCTTCGTTGTTCGGAAAGCAACGGCACGCGCGCGATAGTCCCCTACCACCGTAGTTTTCATTAAGTCACACTTATAGTCCTATTGAGTCACACTTAAGGCCTGTTCACACATGTAGCGGAGCGCTACACGCGTAGCGCTAACCTCGCGCTAAGCGCGTGCTGACGGGAGCGTTCACCAGCTTTGTGTCGCACCGTCAATACTGCTGTTCATGGCAGACAATAACTAGCAGACGACACGTGAGAAGCGCTACATTAGCGCTTCGCTGCATGTGTGAACCGGCCTTGACAGTCCTATTGAGTCACACTTACAGTCCTATTGAGTCTCACTCACAGCCCTTTTGAGTCTCACTCACAGCCCTTTTGAGTCTCACTCACAGCCCTTTTGAGTCTCACTCACAGCCCTTTTGAGTCTCACTCACAGTCCTTTTGAGTCACACTTATAGTCCTATTGAGTCACACTTTAGAGTCCAGCCAGCTTGCTGTCCCTAGTGGCGCCCAGCAAAGGCGTCGGGTGACGGATCGTACGATCCGCGGTTCAATTACGGCTCCGCCGCTTGGTGTATATCGCTAATTATGATTAATTATGGCTAATAACGCTTCTGTGCGCTTATGCGTTGTTTGCTACGGGGCGTTACCTTGTGCAGCTTGTAAGGGATTTTCGTCAAACGAGCGCCACGCCTTTCCCATGAAACCGAGTCCATAAATGTATTCTGTTAAAAACAGAGAAGTTCGACGCAGCCCTCTAGCGGCGGAAACGTGAAGCTGAGGTATGAGGATTTTGACATCCCGCTTACTGCGTTGCCGCCGGAATTGCCGTCGCTTTGAGGCGAGAGCGTGGTTCTGCATAACGTGGATCCAAAGACCGGTGGTGAAACTGGCGTGCGTTCTCGGCGCGCGCGAGCTCGCGACTATAAACACACACAAATTTACGTTTCTTTTTTTTTTTCTCCCAGCCTTATGTGGTTGTAATCGACTCACGTTCGACTGGAGCAACAGAGCCACCGACCAGAGTGATAAAGCGACTCGACGGTGGGTCGATTGAAGCGACAGCAAAAGCAGAGGCTTTTGCTGTCGCTCTAATAAAAACGACAATGTAGTTTTTTGGGGGTTTTTTGGGTTTTTTTCTACGGGCGCCGGTATTCAAAACGCGAACGCTGATCCATCAAGGACTATTCATGTGCTTTTCGTATTTCTTTTCTTTTTTGCGCGAATTGAAGCTAGCGGGAAGGGACGAGACGGGAAGATGCTGTGAAAAAAAGAAAAAAAAAACGGCTAGGAAATGGGGAAAAAGGAAGTTGTAGAATTGTAGGGAGGAACGTTGAAAATGTGCTAGGGATTGTAGGGCCTCGCATGTTACAGGGGTATGACCACCGGGGATGTCTACAGCGGAAAAGGCCTGCATTAGGAAGTGCATTATCACTTGCGGAATGCAGCTGTCGTGTTGAACAAGAAAGCCTGCTAGGCGAGAAGCGTTTTAAGCGATGAAGTATGTTGCGAAAAGCAGCTTGTAGGGAAGGACAACCGGTGTAGGGAAGGGCAGCTAGCGTACCTAAGATTGGTTGGTTGGTTGATTGATTGATTTATTGGGGGTTTATGGCACATTAGTGTAGCGAAGACCAGCGGGTGTAGGGAATTAGGGAAAGACTGCGGGTGTGGGAAAGACTAAGAGGCGGAATGGTGGGGAAATACAGGGTTTAATGAGATGTATAACACCTGTGTGAAGACACATTGTTACGGCATAGGTAAAGACTGCATGCAGCTGAAGACGACCTTCAGAAAAAGAGCATCATAAAAAAAAAACTTGTTAAAAATTTTTTTAAGGAAAAAGAACATTTTATCGACGAGCGTATCCCGAATGGGAGCATGTTCCAAAAGGGATCATATCAAAAAAAAAAAAAAAAAAAATCATATGTTGCTGAGAAATCTAGCGAGATAAAAAAAAAAGGGGGGGGGGGGCGGTATGGCATGCTGAATTATTTCATCGGAAAAGGAGTTACAACAGCCCGGAGGCATAGCAACGAACGATGGCGTCGGAATATTGGGTACCCTCTCCACGCGGAAAACAGGGGGTGACATAACGCTTCGGGAGATTTTGCAAGAAAAAAAGTAAATAAAGTCCACTGCCTCGGTACAATACCAGCTAAAAGACGAGCCGTGACGTCATCGTGAGTGGTTCCTGCCCTGATCCGGCCTAGACGCTGAGACTCGACGAAGTCTGTACAAGGCCTGGCGCCAAGAGACGCCAGGCCTTGGAGGCGTTGTCGCTCAGGAGCAAGGTGTGAACACTATAACGAAAGGCGAGCGGTTATGGGGGAAGAGTGAAAAATGGGGGAAGGGGCAGAAAGTCAATAAAGGAAAGAGACACAGACAACGCGCATCTGGCGCTAATAGGGTTAGTATTGATTCCGACTTGCCCGCGAGCTCGTCCCCGACTCCATTATACACACCGTTCGAGAAGAGAGCGGCTTTCTGTGTGTGTGCTCTCTCTCTATTTGCGCGCGAAGACAGCGGTCTTCGGGACTGGCTGCTGCTGCTGCTGACGACGTCGGGCGCATATTTTAGCCGGTTCGGCAAGGAGGGTCCCCACCGCGGCGTGTGGCTCCTTGATAAGCGAGCTCCTTTTCGGGGAATGGGGCGCGTATTGGCTTCGCGATGACAAGCTGGTCGTTGGTGGGGGCCTCCTTTTTGCGGCGATAGCTTTTATATGGGCTCTTCCTACCACTGCAAATGATCCGTCCGTTGTCGATGTTGTAGTTTGCGTAGTTGTTGGAGTTCGCGTAACTGCGGGGTGTCCGTCGTCGATGTTACTAAATCCTCGAAAACGATCGTCCGCCTCCCGAGGGAACCGAACCTGGGTTTCGCTGCGGTGCGAAGCGGTGCCGTTGCCACAGAGCTACGTCACAGCGCTAGCCACCCGTTTATACTTGGGTGTTTTTTTTAGGGCCCGGTACCATAGCCTCCTCTATACTCACAAAGCCTGGCAGTTCGACGACGGAGTCATAGAGTGCCCGGTCGCAGATTTGGAGCGTGAGGATCTGGTAGCACAGAGCCTCTCTCGGGGAACCTGGTATTCAGCGCACAGCTTTTGCAGCGGCAAGGACCCGATATATTGTTTTCAAATCGGACGAGAAATGAAGCGGTGGTCCGAGGAACGCGAGAAGCACAAGCGGACATTCCATCGCTCGGGAAGGGTGTTTCGGCGTCTCGCCGCAGGGGGGCGCCCGTTACGTGGATATATCCTCTCACGCGTTGTCTGCCGCTCTACCTTTTCACTTTCGGCGGCCGCGTTTCGTGGCGATCTGCCAGGCTTTGTCAGTATAGAGGAGGGTCAAAAAAAGAAATAAAAAAAGAGCCGATAATCAAATACTGTAGTAGCACGGTCGATGGCAAGAGCTCGTGCCGGGAGACGAGCTTTCATGTGCTCCGGAACAAGAAACACTAGCGTTCGGAACAAAAAGGTCCGATGTCTATTTTGTTCCGAACGCTTTTGTTCACGCACGCAACGCCGATGCCCATTGACTTCGCCGTGACGCGTCGCGGCTATGGCTGTGACTGTATAGGGAGTATTCACTGGACGCCATATTTATGGGTGCTGTTTAAACCGCATTCTCAGAACGAGCTCACATCAATAGGCTGCTAAGACCGGCACTCTCGATGGTGCGGAATGCACGTTGCAAAAGAACTGGAAGCTCGCCATCAGCACGCGCTCAGTATTCGCGCACACAGCTATGGCCAACAGTGAATACTCCCTATTGTGGATGAACACACAGGTGCCCTTTCTTTAAAGTTTATTTCGGCTTTTTGGGGTTTTGTAGGGAAATAACCAAACTTGGAAGCAGGCGGACGACTTGAAATCGATAAATTGCAACCTGTTCTAGTTTTTTTTTGTTTGTTTTTTTCTTTGGAGTAATAATTTTGTCATTTTATTACTTTGGAAGGTAATGCAGTCATTGGGAATTTCTTCTTTCGGTTACTTGCTCTCTTTTCTTTAAATATATTTTTTCACTTTGTTTATGGGGTATTATTGTAAGGGATGATTTACATACAACGTATTAAAAAAAAAAAAAACGTACCTTAGAGAAAAAAAAAAGACGTACCTTAGATCCGTGCGCACACGCACACACGCACACGCATTGTTTCTGCCTTTGTTGGTGTCGAGAGATGCTTGCTGCAACCCAAATCACCCTCCCTAAAAATTACTTTTCGATCAAGGAGGAGGGGGGGGGGGGGGGATTTTAGACATCCTTCGTACGGTGTAATTTTTAAAATTCCTCCCGAAGGTGCGGTTTCTAACATTTTTTCCCCAGAGGCCATATCTGCGGTCAGAGCCTAAAAGACAAACAAGTGGGTGCACACATAGGCGCACTCTCCGCGCTTGGTTGTATGAGCCGACGGATGAGCACCCACTCAAAGTATCCGAACACCGTCACGTTGCGCTTTGGCCACTGCCTGATTGACCACTCGCCTGGTACCATCATCTGCGATTGGAGAGAAGATGAAACAAAGTGTATGTAATTTCTGACACATTTGAATAAGGTGTGATTGTCAGCTGTGGGCCGAGCCATTTAGCCAATAATGGTGTAAAAAAAGGTGATCATCTTTAAAAGGTTTTCTTTTTCTGCCGAGGACTCGTGAAAATGTCGCATTGACATGAGCTGCGCAACGCATGTGATTGACTACAACTACAGAAAGTGACGCGTAAGCAGCGATGATGATCTATCAAAACACTTATTATAGCTATTGGAGCGTACTGTGTCAGCAGACGGGACAGAAAAAGAGGACACACAAGCGCTGAACTTACAACTCCAACGTTTTATGCATCATTGACACCAACTTTCAACGTTTTAAACAACGCGTGCCTCACCAACACGCCCTTGCTTCCATCTTGAACATGGCGTTTCTCAAAATATACGTACAAAATAACTGGGATGAGTGCGAAGTTGTAACCCGTGGCCAAGCAGATAACCAGAAAATCATTGTTACTTTCAATGTTCACGTTAATGTGTTTGGTATTCGGAGTTTAAATCTACTTCTCTTCGATTGCGTGGGATTGTGAAGGGGGAAACACGGAGAGGAATGTAAATATGGCGTCACCACACGCAACATCAACCCTTCACCATCGCCCACAAACTCCACTTAAACCATCGTCAGCATTTCTCTTTCATCTGTACAATTTGGTGCCATCATCATTGTAGGCCGGCCGCCGCAGGCCTTCATGGAACTGCCGACTTGCCTCTCTGCGACGCCACGGCCCTCCTGAGCTAACATGCTGACCACAATCCCCATCGATAATTTTTTTTTTTTCATGCGACTACTCTTATCTCCCGTTGACTCTAGTCAAAGGGAATCTGAACACGTTTCCACGTCAGCTGTATAGTCCGTTGACGGAACGAAAGCAGACGGCGACCAGCGCCGTCTGCTTTCGTTCCCTCCATCTTGACTTTATCGCCTCCAAAATCGGAGTGGAGAGCTAACATTTCTACGAAAAGGGACGGATATTTATAATCGGAGATTTCGCTGCTCGTCTCTTTTCTTCTTTTCTTTTTGGGACCTCGCGCTTCTTCCCCCACCGAGGTCTCTTTTTCCGGCTTCCTTCGTTATAACGAACCTCGCGTTCGTCCTTCTCCGCCGCGGGGAGAATAGCAGACGGTACGAGGGCTTACTTTTACCGGCTCTGAGTTTGTTCCGATTCTTTCTGGCTTCTCTATTGTCTCCGGAGAGACTCCCCCGTCGCTTCCTCTTCGGGGTTGAGAAACGAAGTTTTGGAAGACATTCTTTCGGATGAGAGACTGCAACCGACGAAGGGGGAGAAAAACGTTTGCGGGGGCGGTGGGAGGGGGGAAGCCCAGAGTTTGGCTTTCTAATTTAGGCTTAGGTCCACGCGGTTGCGTCCGCGGTAGGAGCGTACGTCGGCGGGCGCTTGCCGGGTTTGGAGCTATCAGACGAAACGGGGTGGGTGGGAGCAATACCAGATAGAAGACAAGGCCTGCAGCTCCCCTCTCACACGTCATCACTATAGTAGACACGTCGAGCTTCAGCACGTTTGCTGTTTGGGACGGGTCTGGGATCCACCGAAGACGACGTCGTCCGCAGGCCTTCCTTTCTAAGGGGGGTGTTGGTGGGAGACGGAAAGGTCCTAAAGTGGTCCGTGCAGGGCTCTTTCGCCGGCCGAGCGTGGCGGGGTCGGGAGAAGCGAACTGCGAGAGGGGTTTGTTGTTGCACGCTCGAATCGATCTTTCTGCCAGTGTATGCCACGGCTCCTTGTGACGTGTGCAGTTCGAGGTTTGTCGCTACTGGGTGGCGCTGCTTAGAACTGCGTTCACTCCGAGACGTATTTGAACGTGTTCGTTAGTGGGGCATGGTAAGAACGGATTCCCACTTGGCCTTTGCTGATAGCAACGTTCTTTGATGTTTGTGGAAAGCACGGGTGCCTTTAAGCCGGGGTCACACTGCTTAGGGATTAAACGATAGACAATCTGCAAACACTCGAACATGGGCCACCGCGAGATCCGTGCTTGGAACGCCGCACGGCAATGAGTTCCAGGAGAAACTTGGGCACGCGGCATTCGAACTGTATGATGTATAAGCATCATATGATGTATGACTGTAGGATGTGTAAGCATTGTGACCCCGGCTTTAGTGAAGCTGTCAGTGAGCAAGCTCTTGTTGGCAATGGCGACGTGCGCGACGAAAAACGTCTCGTGGTCGGCCACCCACGATTAGGCTTGCTGTCACGTCTGTTTCCTAAAATAGCAAGGAGCGATTGCATGCAGGCGACCTGGTTAGTAAACTTCACAATCTACACCCTGAGACACGGATAAGTAAAATAACGCGCAAGACGACACAAAATCTCTGAGCGAAAGTTGAGATTTTGTGTCGTACTGTCCGTGATTAAATTTATTTGTCGGTGGTGTATATAACCTGTTTCATACGCTTTGCCCCCCCCCCCCCCCCCCCCCCGATTCCCGGACAGCTTGAGGCGTCGCACTGCGCAAGCGCAGAAGTTTTGGGCATGCGACGCCCTAAAGCTACTCGGGGGACCCAAAGCGCCCTCTATTCTAAATCTCTCTACTGACTCGAGCGCGGGGCTTCATCTAGCGTTTGCACGAGAGCGTTCGAAAATCAGGCGCTAAATAATGACTCGAGCCTGTGTCTTGATCGACCAATGAGAACGTTTTGACCCATTCTGGAGTCCACGGTGGGGTAATACTTCGGTGGCAACTTGTCACATACACTAGGTTGCTGCGAGGGGTCCGCGGCCTCGTATGTGCCTGTCCTGAGTGCTCCTTTAATCCACCTTGGAGGACGGCTTGTTTCAGCAAAACGATTTGAGATCGGCAAAGGAACGTTATCGGTTGCTTCCAACGTAAAATAGTCGGAATCGCAGCTTCAGTTGTAGTGTCTTACACCTGCAGTTTTCAGTTTATAGTACGCCTCCGTTTTCGGTTCTGCTAGCAGATAACGTAAAAGCGTAATATCTCCTTTTTTTTTTCCTTTTTTTGAACGATATTTTGTAGCAGACGAACTGCGTACTTTGCTCGCGTTAGCAGACGAGCCGTACCTCCGTGAGAGGTATAATAGATCTCGTTCTCGCGGTGGCCAAAATTGGACCCTTGGTGCGCTGGGAATCGATCCGTTATGTACAGATAACGTGCCTAGATAAATGTCCCGCTTTGTGCTTCCAACAAGAACCGATATTTAAGGGCCGCTTACTGTGCATGCATGTTTTTATTTTTGGGAAGCGAATGCGGCACAGCACCAGTAGAGTGAAACGGAATACACCATTTTTTTTTCTCTCCACTTTTTTTATAGCTATCCAAACGCATTTTTGGAACACAAACGCAAATAAAGGTGGTTCCAAAACCGACATTCAAATTTTCCCACGCACTCCAGTGAAGAGATGTCGCAAACTTGCGAGTCGAGCAGTCACCAAAAATACGCGCATGTTTTGTTTGTTTTTTTTGTTTTTTTTGTGTGTTTTTTTTCCTGTGCAAGTTTATTTAGTTTTAATTTCCCACCATTAAAGTTCTTTTAAAACTTTGCGTTCTCAGTATTGGCTCAGATTACGACATGTGACGTCTCGCACTCAGTGTTGCCAGTAGACTCTCTATCAGTCACACCTACCAAATTTTGAAACATCAGTAGCTTTAATTAGACATGAGGAAGATACATAGAAAGGGGGTTGTCTGTCCCCCTTTCTATGTATCTTCCTCATGTTTAATTACTGTTGCCAACACGCTCGTTTTGTACTTAATCAGTAGCTTCGCAGCATTTCTCTGACTTTTAATTTTGGGTTACTATACTTCGTTTCAGCTTCCGTCCGAGCGCAGCCAAAGCTACGTGCGGCCGGAGCCAATCACATGCCGGCAATAGGTCACGCGATCTCGCCTGCACTTTTGTATCACTCCGCTGCGCCGCCGGTCGGCCGCGCCGCCCGCGCTCGCCGAGTATTTCGTCTGCTACGGGTGTATCAACGATATCGTCTGCTACAGGTCTAAAAAGTGCCTTTTCACGTTCTGAAACTTAGTCACAGGGGATGTAAGTACGTAGGCTGGCCGCTGGCATCTGTGTCCGTGCTTTCCACCTGTTCGGCGTAGTTTCGAGTTGTAAGTACACGTTGCAAGATCCCCGATGACCCGGCCGTCGATGTTTCCTTGTATTGTCTGGATATACCAGGGCTCGAGGCTCAGTCCTTTCCACCAGCTTCTCGGCGGTCAGTGTGATCGGCAGGTAGAGGGGTTCCCTGATTTCGCCGCGTATCTGAATTGCAGTGGCCCGGACGTTTTGCTTGTTTACAACGCGTCGGTACGACGCGGCCGGAGTCTCCTGCCGAATTTGAAAGTAGACATTCATCACGGCTTCTCGCGCCTGACGCCCAAAGGTGCCTTTGCGAAAGGACGTTTTGAAGCGACTCGGTGAGGAAAGCAGCGAAGCACATGATTCGGCGATTACGGGAACGAAATCACGCAGAAAAACCGAGCGCTGCAGCCGTGTTGCCAGCGGATATACATGTTTTCACCAAACCACATGCATTTACGTATATTAATAGAAATATAAACTTCAAAGATTTGATTCCTTTAGTTGCAAATCATTCTCAGCAGTACACATCTGGAACATTGTGCAGTTTTTACGCACAAAGCAGTTATTTTAAAATAAATTACTTTTGTGAACTACTTTGTGGTGCGTAGGAATGCTCTTCTCGAAGTTGCGAACCGTCCCTCAGCCTTTGGCTGCGCTCGGACGGAAGCTGAAACGAAGCGTTCAACCAATTTTGAGGCAGATCGGCGGCTACCATAACTTCACCTTCACTGACACACAGCAGAAGGGGATCTTCGTGAGCCGGAGGCGTGACGGTTACGCCCAACTTGGTTTTCGCCGTAAGCGTTTTCTTCTTCCCGGGAAAAGCCTGTGACGCCGGCGCATCTTTCGGGCAGTCACGGAGCTTGGCTCCGAGCGGTGCAAGCGATCTATGCTAATTGCCCGTCCGGCCAGGGCGGAGTCTTGGCCGTTTCCTGCTTCGGAGATGTGCTCGGGACTCTATAGACGCTTTACACACGCGCCAGATTGAGCCGCCATAGCCGCCCTTCTCTTGTCTTACCGAGATGCCGAGCCACTGAAGCGGGCGTTGACGGGTCTTCACAAGGGCCTATGCTGGGCACAAGAACGCAGTAGCATCTAAGATGGCAATAACCTGTCCTGCTGTGGTAATGATGAAGTGAAGCGAACGGAATAAGAGGGAACAAAAACTGAAGGTCAGTTATGGCGGCGCCCATGCACAGCTGCTGCAAAGCGTCTATAGCGTTAAATGGGAGTCGTCGCGTCTACGAATTGTGTGCCGGTTGTAATGGTGGTATGAATTCCGACCCTTACGGTCGTATTCCCTTCATTTGGAATTGTTCGTTTTATTATTCATATTCATTCATCCGTTAGTTCGAGTGTTTTCTTATCATTTCGTGATGCCATCCTACGTTAAATCCTGTGTGCCTTTTGTTTTTACTTTTCGTTTTTTGTATCGTACTGCGCGAGAGGGATCAGTAGTGCCTCGCATTCTTGTTAATTCTTTCGATCCCACAACCTTCATAGCTGCACACCGTGTCGTTTTAATTATTGTGTGTGTGTGTGTGGGGGGGGGGGGGGGTTGTAGGTTATAAAACGTTCTCATGAAGTTTCGATTATGCCGTCAAGTGCACGCTGGATAACGCGGATGCCGAACGTTGTTTCCATTTCTTGTAAGAGCACGGGTTAACTTGGGCGCTAATCGACCTCTTGTTCTCGTCACATTTCTAAAAAAAAAAAGGGGAAAGAAAGGGGGGGGGGGAGGGGGGGGGGGTGATGGTGGCAATCTCGCTGCACAAGGTCTGTTTTAGCTCAGCAACAATCAAAACGCCTAAAGAAAAAATAAAGTCTTACTTTTTTTTTATTATTGACGCACCGATTTTGAACGATTGATCAATAGTTCCTTGCGTGCCCACGTCCGCGCGTTGGCATTTTCTGCCCCAAATGTTATCCAGACGGCATTCGTACCTCGTCTTGGCGTTGTTTTGCGGGTCGATGGAGGGAGCGGCAGATTCTGAAAAATGGACCGACGAGGTCTCGAAATGGAGGCCGGGGAAGGCTTCGGGCTCGTTTATTTCCCAGTTAGTTTCGCCCTTTTTCTGCGATAAAATAGATTCCGCACTGAGCTCCTTCCTCTGTTCGGTCGGCTCTCGCGGGTTTCGCTCGAACCGGCGCTCCATTGATTTTTCTTCTTTTTTTACGGGGTGTTCAAAGATGGAGTGGTTCTCATTTGTCTTCGATCGCCTTCTGTTACGGTCGCGATTCCTTGGCATTATAGAAGGATGCCGGCACGTCTTGAGCCAATCGCTGTGATCTGCGGAGTGATTTGGCTCGGCCAATCACGAAGCCGGCGAAAACGTTTTGACCTAATAAAGCGCGAGCCTATGATCTGACGAAATGAGGCAGTTCTCACGTGATCAGCGTGTCACGTCGCTGACCTGTAACGTTCACTGTGAAAGAATATAAGTTTGCGCTTCTATATGTGTTTGAATATGCGTTTACATCTGGCGTTTCCATACGCGTTTTAATCTTCGTTTTTATCTGCCTTTCGACGTTTGTTTTGACTTTCGTTTCGGGTGTGTTTCCATGTGCGGAGATGTGCGTTTCCCCCGTCCGTTTGAATCTATTTCCATCTGCGTTTAAATCTGGGTTTCCGTGTGCGTTTAAATCAGCCTTTAAATGTAGTTTTAGGTCTGCGTTTAAATATCCGTTCCCATCTGAGTTTGCATGTGCGTTGAAATCTGCGTTTCTGACGTTTGTTTTTGACATGCGTTTCAACACTTCGCTTGCCACTCCGAAATACATTATGCCGCCGTTTGTGGTTTTTGTGTTTTAATTGTTCGTGCCGCACTCTTTTTTCTGTACAATGAGACGTGAAAACTTCTTCGTATCTCTGCAGGCACAAATCAAAACTCCATTGTCATAAAAAACAAAGTTTTTACTATTATTACAGTCATGACTGTCCTTCATTCTCTTGTTCGTTCAAAAACGCCCTGTGTGGGTGTATCGAACGCTTTTTTTGTAGAAAAATGCAAAACTTACATACAAAATTTTCTTATATTTATGGCTCCATCTATCGGAAATATCGGAATACATTTCAAACTGCCTCAAAGATCACGGCGCGCCATTTTTGTTTTGGGACGCAGTAGGGGGCCTCTCTGAATGTGATGCATCGAGATCGCAGTGACGCATCGACTTACTCAAATCTTTCCTGACAATCTGAGCGCCTCTGACGCAGCACTCGCAGTCGGATTCTCGAATTTGCTGATCTGCACAAACCTCTTAGAATTTTTTTTTTCTCCTCCTTTGGTCTTTTTTCTTGATACGAAATGTTTCCCGATGTCGCCAGTCTTGTGTGCGTTCTGGCCCCTGCACCCCTGCCGAGCGCCTTGTACGCTGAAATCGTGAAGCTGCGGGTTTGTAGGATGAACCTCGAAATTTTCGGAAGGCGTATTTTTTGTTCATTTTTTGTTTAAAAATACTTTTCTTCTCTAGTTTGAAAGTAAGAGATTCAGCGAACGCTTATTGATGGGATACTGAATCCATAACAGAACTTGTAAAACGTCAGCGCCCAAAATTTTTTTTTTTTTTCTTTTTTTTTTTTACAGCGGAGAAGTTTAGGGCTAGTTTCTCCAGTCTCGTGTCCGCGGACAAATAAATCTTGACACAGCGCTCTGGACAGCTACCGCCATCTATGAGCGACGGCGGCAACCACACAAACGGCTTGCCGGTTGTTTGGTTGCCGCCGTTGCTCATAGATGGCGGCATATAGTACACCTGCGCTACTTCCTTCTTTACCAAAGTAGAAAGACTGAACGTTTTTTTTTTTTCTTCCTTCTTTCATACCAATAGTCCACCGCGATTCTCAAACTCTTCGTCCAGAATTGGGACGAAACGCAGACAAAGAGGTCTCCTTTGAGGCTTGCGGCCCGGCATTTTCGACATCGTGCCGATAGGCGGCGCCAAAAATTCATAACGTCTTACCTTACCCAAGCTCTGAGACATAACCGGCCCGAATAAGCCGAATCTACCCGACTTAAAGGAACACTGACAGGTCAATATATATATATATATATATATTTAGCATCCGAAACGAATGATAACGATTCAAAGACACCAGGACATTGCCCTCAAAATTCGAAACTTGGAAACTCAGTATCTGTAATGTAAAAAAAGAAAAAAAATTTTTTTTTTTTTTAAATTGAGTTTGAAGTTCCCACATCATTCGCGCCAGTGCAGTGACGTCAACAGATTGAGTCGTCCTGCAACTCAAGTTTCTCTCACGCCTCCGAACTGTCCCGTCCCGAAGTGTCTTGTTTGCCCGCGCCCCGCGATCAACCGCTCTCCTCCGCGCGTGCCGCCTGTCGCTGCGAGCAGACGAGGCTTCACTTTCGAGTTCGAAGTTCTTTTAGGGCTCTTGCGGCGATCTCAAATTCTTTGAAACGGTGTGAGGTGGAAGAGAACGCGCAGTGGACTTTCGTGAGCGACGCGAGGGGCCACGTCGCGCCGGTTCGGCTTGAAAGGCCGCCCCGGCGGAGTCACAACCGTTGCACAGACACCAAACCCCGGTTGTTTTGACCATGTGACGATTTTCTTTTCGAAATCTAAGGGCGTCGGGCACCTAAAAAGAAAAGAACTTCGCTCCGATTCCCCGACTCACCGATCATCCCGAGTGCATGTGCCGAGCACCGCCTTGTTTTCCGATGGAGGATAAAAGGCCAGGGGACGACAATAGTCCAAACTCCGATTTTCGGGATTTCAAAAACAATAGCCTAGGGCGTTCGCATTCCGTTAAAAGCATGATTTAAAAATGCCCTTATTAAATATAATAGAAATGTCGCTTACAGAGCTTCTAAATTTCATAATCGAATTCGTCACAAATAAAAGGAAGCAAGGAGGTGAGAGGGGGGAGAGAACGCCAAAAGATAAAAAATGCGCGCGCGCGCGTGGAGAAATTGTTTTTCGCGTTGTGCCTGCGCGCGCGCGCGCGTGTTTGTATGTGCGTGTGTGTGTGTGTGTGTGCGTGTGCGTGTGTCTACGACTACAATTTGCATTGTTTTAAATAAAAAAAAAAGCGACCTTTGGGGTGTCAGTGCCCCTTTAATGAAGTGGTTCATTGTCTGCGCTCGCTCTCGCGGTCGCTGTGCTGAAGTCGGCAGCTTTGCGAAGGCGTCGTCACCGAGTGATAAGAACTGTGAGCTGCGAGTGTTGACAGCTCGTCGTCATTTATTACGATCTCTTCGCCTGAAGTTATTACACGTGTACTGTTGTGGAACTTTCCAGAGAGACTGTACAAGAAAAGGCGTCCGAGCGTGCGCTGTTGCCACACAAGACTGCTCTCATTCATTAAGTTGTTTATTTTACGTGCCAACTTGAATGCTGAAAAAACTAATTAGAAACGTCAATATCCGCTGCACGTTATAACTAGTGTCATGGGGAACTCGTTGGCTGGATAATTTTATTAACATAAAACTCGCAAAAATCGTTTCAAAACATGAACATAAATGTCAATTTCGCTCACGATGTTTTGAACTCAATGTAAGGTGGGGGCGCACTGTTAATCAAAGGGGCTCTTTTGGAACATGTCGTCACAGGCAACAGTCTTACGATATTTCGAAAGCAGGTTGTCACCGTCAAGAGCCCAACGAAGGAAGGGCTAAGATCAAGTGACGGGCCAGTTGGTTATAACTTATATATTACACAAATACAGATAGCGCCAAAGGCGAGGACAATTAGAAAACACAGACACGGACTAGCGCCGACTCATCACTGACGTTTTGTGAAGAAAGAAAGATAATGCAGAAGTAAAAGAATAATATAGGAAATGAAAAAAAAAGACTAAAGAAAGAAAGACGGAGGGAAGCAAAATTCATTTTTGACTTCAAAATTAGGAAACAAAAAAATATGCGGTGTTAAAAATTAAAAAAGATTACACTAATATAAACACAAAGAATAATTGCGTTATTTTTTTTTTTGTCTTTTTTTAATATTGTATATTTCCTTGCACTTCCTGCTTTGCCTTCCTTTGTTTGTTCACTAAACGCCAGTGGTGAGTCAGCTCTTGCCCGTGTTTGTCGTCGTCTTTGGCGCTATTCTTATTTGTGGAAGGAGGGCTGGCCACAACGGAATTAGTCTAATAGTGCCGACTCCATCTGCCAGTGAACAGTGACACTGAGTAAGACGGATAGTTTAATTAGGCGGGCCCGGTGCGAACTTGTGTGATTAATCTACCGCGTGAGTCAAGGAGTCCGTTGGTCCCGTAAAAGGGCTGCATAAATCGGGTTATGAAATAACGTGACGAACTAGGATTTTGTACAGAGGTGGCCGAATAGGGTGAATTTCCTGTGTCAATATTTCATAAAATACACTTTCCCGAAGAAAGAGTAAAAATGAAGAATGCGAATCGGCTACCTACCGGGCGGCCGTCTGCTTACGAAAGGTGTAAGCAGAGGTCGGCATTTTAGGTCGCCCTCACTCACCCTCACCCTCACAGCCACACTCACCTTAGCACTTCACTCACCCTCACCCTCACAGCTACACTCACCTTCAGCCCCTCCCTCACCCTCACAGTCACACTCAACTTCAGCCCTTCACTCACCCTCACTGAACCTCACGCCCCTCACTCACTCATGGCCCTCATGGCCCTCACGGCACTCACCGCCCTCACGCCACTCACCGCCCTCACCGCCCTCACCGCCCTCACCGCCCTCACCGCCCTCACCGCCCTCACCGCCCTCACGGTCCTCACGGTCCTCACGGTCCTCACGGTCCTCACGGCCGTCACGGCCGTCACGGCCCTCACCGCCCTCACGGCCCTCACACACCCATAGCCCTCACGGCCCTCATGGCCCTCACCGCCCTCACGGCCCTCACGGCCCTCACGGCCCTCACGCCACTCACCGCCCTCACGCCACTCACCGCCCTCACGCCACTCACCGCCCTCACGCCACTCACCGCCCTCACGCCACTCACCGCCCTTGCGGCCCTCACCGCCCTTGCGGCCCTCACACCCCTCACGCCCCTCACGCACTGATGGCCCTCGCGCCACTCAGGCCAGCTTCAGATGGGACAAATTCGCCCAGAAACTTTACGTCGCAACACCAGCAACACGGGCCGCCCGCGATCACACGCAGCAACCAATTGCTGCAATTTGCCATCGTCATCATAAAATTTTATTTTTCTTGGACTATTTAGACACAATTACGCGTTATAAACGTGTTTTTATGCATTTAAATCTCGTTAAGAATACTAATGCACCTTTCTGAAACAGTTTATTTCCAAAAAGAACGATCGATTTCAAACCAGAACCAAGTCTTTCGGTGTCCTCATCACCGGCAAAAGGTATCACGTGAAAATTTTGCGTCCCTGATTGGATGCAGCCGCTTCAAACGCATTCGAATTGTTCCGAGTTGCTTGCTTATTTCGAGCCGGACCCGATCTCAGCAATTCATGCCGATCTAAGGAAAACTAGAGAACAGCCCGCCATTAACACCAAGATTGCTGAGAAAGATGCTCGATCTGAAGGGGCCTCACGCACTCACCGCACTCACGCACTCATGGCCTTCACACACCTCATGCGCTCACCACCCTCACGGCTCTCATGCGACTCACTGCCCTCACACACTCATGGCCCTCACCGCCCTCACGCACTCACCGCCCTCACGCACTCACGGCCCTCACGGCCCTCACGGCCCTCACGGCCCTCACGGCCCTCACGGCCCTCACGGCCCTCACCGCCCTCACGGCCCTCACGGCCCTCACCGCCCTCACAGCCCTCACGGCCCTCACTCACCCTCACTCTCATGAATTTTCTTGTTTCAGAAACTCACTCACCCTCACCTCACCTGTGAAGATGAGGGTGAGTGAGGGCCCTCATGAGTGAGGTTTGCCGAGGTATGGGTGTAAGTGGCACAGCAGCCGACAGATGGAGGCAGGTATACATGCGAGGGTAGGCATAATCTCCGACAGCATAGCGTTTTCTCGAGTCCGGTGTGGCGCGGGCTTTTTAGGAATATTTTGTTGTTGGTACTAATAAAACGCTCGGAATAACCGCAGGATCTCAACAAGAAAGGTTTGTTGTCTCGGTACTCGGTATTCATGTCGACAGCCTTCTCTCGGGTTTGCGGCACACCCAGACGTCTGTCATTTGCAGTTGACCGCCTCAAGTAGCGAAATCACCCGTTACTCAGGTCGGCTCAGTCTTTTAAATTTTGGTACATGAAATGCACCATCTGCTTCCACTCTTGTGCAACATCTGGGCTCGTCATATTAGGGAACCGATATATGGCGGTCCCTTCAAAGGGCCAACGTTTCCTTGACTAACGTAGCGTTCCGTCGGCTTCCCGCAACGATGACGATGCCAAAGCGAGTTCGGGCCTCGCCAACAAATAATATAGAAAGAGGAAAACTCTATATGTACGTCTCGCGATGAACACGACATTGCGCGTTGTTATTGAGAAGGATATTGCTCCAAACCTCGGAAATCTTCACGAGTGCCTATAAAACCTTCCCGGATGCCGGTTGTGCAAGTTATGTCGTCTGCTTTCGCGGCCAGACAACCCTGACATCGGGCGTCCTTTTGACACTCGAGGAAAAGTGAAAAGGAGACGTGAAAGGTTCTCGAGTGTTTTGCGGGCATCGCTTTTCCTGGAGGGAAAGAAATGTTCGAGATGAATCGCGAGCTTAGTCTTGACGTTTACTGAAGGGAAAATCGTTGTTGTCTTGGCGGGCCCCGGCTGCCGCGGGCTCGATTGCTCGGCTTACGAGCAAAGCAACGCTCGTCTGTTTCGCCGAGCGCGTCGGTTTTGATCGTCTGCAGTTTCCCTTATCGTTTGTCACGGTGAACGTTGTGCACAGCGGTTTTCTTTTTTTTTTTTCGTATAGTTATGTTTGTTATTCAATCCTAAGCTCCTATTGGTGCGCGTCTCTCGAATCTTGTAGAATCCCGTGTTTTTCGGGGTATAAGTGGCTTTATTTTGTTTTTACAAATTTTAATGCAACTTATATGCGCTTTTTTTTTTTTTCTTTTTTTTTTTTGGTCTTTAAGTATGGACATAAATTGCCCAAATTTTCCGCGGGGGATATTTTTCTCGTTCGACTCGTTGCCGAGGGCGTTAAAACTGGCTCTGGGTTGTTACTACTACAATATATTCGCAACTTTCTGCGATGGTGGTACCGCGGTGTGAGAATCGCGCTCCCTATCTCCTGGATGATCTGCTTCACAATAAACGTGCTTGCCTACACCTTCCAGGTGTGAAAAAATAAAGTAAGACTCTAATACTGGTCGCAGAAAGCAGAACTAGAATTACTTACGCGTCGCAGACCCCGCCTCGTAGTGCTGTTCTACGACGATCGTCCAGATGACAGCCATTTTGATAGGCGCCAGCGCGCCCCCTATAGGTCGTGTGCAGAGCCGAGAAAGCAACGCTCGGTCACGGACTTCTATACTTCGTTTCAGCTTCGGTCCGAGCGCGGCCGATGTTATGAGCCGAAGGGCCAGTCAAACAGCGAAAGAGGCACAACGTCATGGCATGCTCTCTGCAGTTGATAGGACTAGCCGGTATTCGCAATCTCTCTGTGCGCGCTCCTCCGCCGGCTAGTCCTATCAAACGCAGAGAGCACGCCATGACGCTGTGCTTTTTGGGCTGTTTGATTGGCCCTTCTGCTCATAACATCGGCCGCGCTCGGACCGAAGCTGAAACAAAGTATAGAAGGTTCACGTTTATTCTTGCTCCGGACATAACTTCTATCATTTATTCTTGCTTCCGTTGTTCGGGAAAGTGCTTGTTCATTCTCGCCCCGAACGCGCGACGCTCGAGCCTTCTTCGCCGAATCTTCGAGATAGTGACGCACTCTAGATAAGAGGCCGCCCGCGACCTTGTCGAGTCAGTCTCGCCCACTGATCTCTATTCTAGTTATTTGGATCACGGATCGGGAGCCCTTCGTTGTCGCCACCGGCGGCCATTGCTTGACACCAGGCAGTAGGGTGTTTTCACTGACGTAATTTCGTTCACCATTTTGTTGTTGTGAGCTGTCTGGCGTGTGCCAAACTCGAGCATTCCAAAGATTTACATTACCTCTAAAATGCGTTGAGCCTAGAAGCTTATGTCTTACCACGCTGTCATCATCTCAACCGGTTATGATGTAATCCTTCAAAGTAGTAAATTGGTTTGAAAAAGCATACTAACAACAAAATGGAGGATTGACGTCATGTGCAAACAACCTATACACGCAAGTCTATGGGAGGAAAGCACAAAAGTAAGAATATTGAAACATGTACGCTGTGCTCGGGGGCAAGTATTTTATGGTGTTGCGATCCTTATGTCGGGTGTTTGGAGATCAAATCGGTATTCATCAAACGTTCAAACGCCGACTAAAAAAATCAAACGTACCGGAGCACCTACGGCTGACCTGGCGGGCTTGCTCTCGTAGTGGAGTAAACAAAGGAACTTGCCGTCAATGAGACCGTCCTCGGGTTAGCCCAGAAGTTGATAAATGACAAAGAAGTTCCATCTCGACAGCGGCTTTCCAGGAGCGAGCGAATTCCGCGTCGCAAAGCCTTGGAGCTTGTCGTCTGCTAAACCCAACTCAACGAAACCGCCACAGACTCCGCGGTAACTCTAGGTAACTCTCGCCTCATTGAGCTGCACTACATTGAGTCACTCTCGACCGCACAATATTTATTTATGAGAACTGTGAGTGCTGTCAGTTTTAATAGTTGTACGCAAGCTATTTGACGGGCTTATCGAAAAGCTTCCAAAACGTTTCAATGCCAACAACAGCTTCGAAACGGGGGAAACGGCACTTTTTCTTGTTTTTCCCATAGAGACCCATGCATTTTTGTGGGGTCAATGAATGGCCGCCGGTGGCGACGCTCGGCCCCAGCTGCCGAGGCCGCGGTCCGCGTTCCAGCCTACTACAATAGAGATCAGTGGTCTCGCCCCAGCGTTCAATTCCGCTCTTACGCCGACTTCGACGCCTGCGACGCTCTATTGTTATCTTCTGCTTCCTTTTTGTTTTGGGCACAAGTTCGCCCCATTAAACGTTTAGTTTACTTCAGTTTTCGTTGCCTCATCACTTGTCATTCGTGACAATATCACCAGGCTTCTCAGTTGAGTTTCGCCGCGCCAACCGTACACATGGCGGGGATCGGTGGCCGAATTTATATTTCACCGTACAGTACACATATATATATTTTGCGCGACTTACATAGCTTTGCGAAATCCCCCGTTTATACGGGAAGTGCGACTTGTAAGCCGTAAAACACTATATATCGCGAAGTGATACGGACAATCGGGGCCGCGTGAACTTCTCTGGAATGCCACCAAAAGTTATTTACAGGGATTGCAACTGTGTATTGTGTTTTTTTTTGTATTTGTTTATTTACGCGCAATAATACGATCGACAAAGTAGAAAAAGGAAATACCGCGGTACAAGTCCCACAATGCGAGATAAGACCATCGGCCATCCAGAAACAAGACACAGATAACAATCGCTATAATCATAACAACAACAAAAAGATCAGCAACAGTAACGAAATGCAGCGAGGTGGACAGCAAGATCTACGAACACATCGACAAGAGGCGAAATGTGGCTGTAAATATTTCCTGTACCAATTTCTAAAATATTTTTTTTTTTTAAAGCGGTGGTAGGGGGCGTTGTTGTCAATTTGCATTGTTGCGAACTTCCGGTCAAATGAAAGTACAAACAATCTCCCATAGTACTGCGTCTTGTAATGTTCATAAAATATTTTATGACCAGTTCTCCGGGGCCTCTAAACTTGTCAAACACAAAGTTGGGGCCGAAGTGGACGGAGCGCACCGATTGACCTATCCCGGCGATGACTCCGCACTTTTTTCGCCGTCGTCCAATGGGTGCGCTGCGCAAACTTTTGGCTCCAACTTTGTGTTTGACGAGCTTAGGGCCCCAGGTGGTTAGCTGAAGATCCGGTTAGCGAGGTACTTGTTGGATATTTTCTTCAGTACTCCCGTAAGCCGATCAATCCCCCCTTATTTGCTGAGTAGCACGGCAGAAGGACCTCGCTAAATAACTATGCTCGTGATTTCTCTAGAACTTCATCGTTCCAGGAAGTTAGACATAGAGAAGCTCGAAAGGCCTGCCGAAACGGAGCGACCGAAAGTCTCCTGGGTTGCCAGAGACGGCTTGTGTTTTTAAGCAAACAATAGATCTATAAATTCTTTCTTTTGCACAAAAAATAAAATAAAAAATAAAGCCAGGGGGTCCTGACTCAATCTCCAATAAAATAAAATAAAATAAATTTGAGCCAGGGGGTCCTGGCTCAACCTCGAATCGCGCGCCGAGGTGAGGCGGACCTACTTTTCTGCAGCCAGGACGTTCGCGGCTTATCGCAGAATGTTGCCAAACGTCTCTTACTGAAGCATACACCACTCAGCGCAGAAAGACACTAAATCATTTTTTTCTAAAACATACAGGTGTTGCCTTCGACCACGAAAGAACACAACCAATTCAATAAAATACCTAAACCAGTAACAAATCGAAAAAAATTATAAAAGTATCAAAAGTCTCAAAGCGCTTATCAGAATGCGACAGAAACCGCATGGCCATTGCATCAACGATGGCTGCGCTCGCGGCAGCTCTGGCACTCGCCAGTCGCGACGTGCTAGAACAGAGGCTGTGATTGTGTAAGGTGATTCCCAACGCTTAAACATGCCCCCTTCTACAATATTTGATGCTATAAGGATTCTGTGTGGGTACCTCCTCCTGCGTTCCGAAATGCTAAGTGCGTCGCTGATGCTGGCCATCGGCGATGCAGCAGACGCCGCCATCTTGTCCTCGCTCACCCCAACATGGCGGCAACGTTACGCAGCGCCACCATCGCCGAAAATGGCAGAGCGCAGGAGCCTCTCTTGCAATCGTGTCACAGCTTAAACAAACACTGAAATAAAATAATTTGTTTTTGTAAATTTCTTTACGAAGAAAAAAGAAATGGCCCGATAATTAAGCTGTTAGACGCAATTTAGGGGGGGGGGGGTGCTTACAAAACTAAGCCCCTTTTCTTGGCTCTCATTGGTTCGAGAGGTGATTGACGTGTAAAATGTTCGTTGTTAGTTGTTTATCCGTGCCGTAATAGTATTTATAACGACGACATTTTTATGTTTGAGAAACAAATAATCTAGACGGAGTGATTTTGTTTTTAAAAATATCCCGAGATTGCCTTTCCGCTTCGGCTTCAAACGATAGCAGACATGGCCGCCGGCGTTTGCGGCGTGCTCAACGAGTGTATCTCGTTGAGCTGGTAATCAGGGAGTTTTCGTAGACCGCGTTTCCCCCTCCGCTACGCCGTCCGCAACGAAGAAGCCGCTACTGCGCCTGCTCGCCGATGGCCTTGACTGTAGAGTTCCGGGTATCGTGGCGGGTTGCGGAGGGCGTTGCGGGACTGCGAAGACGATCTACGAAAACTCCCTAGTATTTTTATGAGCGCGAGTCGTTCTGCTTTCATCGAGGTTTTTAGAGGCAGATCTCCTCAACCGACCTAGTTTTCAGCAAACAACTGTCCTATAACGATTCAATCACCCCTAAATTTACTATTATTGTACTGTCATTCCGTGTCATTCCTACGCACTGACTAGAGAAGGCTTTTGCCGTCGAAAACTCGCCTTTGTTTTCATAGATAGCACCGATTTTACGCTACAGTGCAAGACATTTATGGTGGTCCGCGTGCTGAATGACGGAAATGACCTCCTTTCGTCCGCCATTTTGCCTGACCAGCTCGCCCCCTATAGTTCGCTGGAGTCGCGAATATGAAGACGTAAAATGAACAGTTCCATAGCAAAAAGCAAAGAGGCGCGGGGACTCACGCCGACAACATCGCAGTCCAGTGGTTTGCGTACTTTTTGCCCAGACCCCATCGCGCATGCGCGGCGCCGGGGGCGTGCCGCTAGGGTCGCTCCGGTTTGTTTGTAGACACATATTGGTCTATAGGGAGTATTCGCTAGACGCCATATTTGTGGGTGCTGTTTAGAGCGCATGCTCAGAACGAGCTCACATCAATAGGCTGCTAAGACCGGCACTTTTGATGGTGCGGAATGCACCTTGCAAAAGAACTGTGGAAGCGCGCCATCAGCACGCGCTCAGCATTAGCGCACACAGCTATGGCCGCCAGTGAATACTCCCTATAGATTTGTTCTTCATCTAACCGAAATCGGTTCATTTCTCTTGTGTTTCGTCAATCTTTTCTTTTTCTTTGATTTGTGCGTTTTTTTTATTACGGTGTATAAGTGTTTGTTTCTCTCCTCTTTGCATGCAGAACCGCGGCAAAGCGCTGGACATGAACGTGCAGCGGGTCTGGCAGCGCAACATCACAGGCCGGGGCGTGGTGGTGACCATCCTCGACGACGGACTCGAAAAAGACCACCCGGACCTCGTGGACAACTACGTGAGTGCTCGTTCGCCTGCCTCCTGTCCCTTGCCTTTTGTGTAATTATAAGGTTAACCCAAAGTCTGCTTAAGTCTTTCGAGAATGGCAAGCGTGTCGACTGGAGCACAAACTTTCCGGATAAATCTTGCCTGCTCGGAGGATTTTCCAGCAATCTACTATCATTATCATCATTATCTTATACTTGTTTTGTGTGCTCATGAACCGCGAAATTGTCAGAATTATGGTGCACAGAAAAAGGATTGCCCATTCGAGATGTCGACGCTTGCTCAATGACGCCGTTACGTTTGTCTGTTTATTTAATGATGCCAACCAACACCAACATGCCTTCCCATTGGTGTGTCACAGCATAGACAAAACAAAACAGACGAGCACACAAATCAGACACTAACACTGTACACAAATAAATACGGAACAAATGAAAAAGTCCAGATATCCTAAGTCACTTTTGGCGCCATACACCAAGTTTTTAAAATAACTTAGACTTAAACATGTCAATTGAAGATAGCGAAACACCATTAAACAATGCTTATAAATATGTGGGTTATGCAACTCTGTAGCTTGGGTTGTGTAATACAACTCAATAACAGAGAATATGCATTCAATATAACTAATATAAAATCCACCATAAATATCTTTTTTAGGATACGTTCACACTAAATAATCAAAGTATTAGAGTATTAAGGTCTTAACGCCATTGGCGACTTGTGCGAAATCAACGGTGGCTAGGAGCGTTAAGATGTCGCGGTAAGTTCGCTCGGCAGCTTTCTCGGGCGAATAAAAAATATCGCAACCCCCGCCGGCCTAAAATTGAAGCCGTAAAAGCAGGCTTGAAAGCATGCGATGAAAATTGCTAATGGACATTTTCTAAAGCCCCTTGACAAAATTGTCGCTTCACGCCCTATTGAAATACTATCTATAGGGCCCACCAGAATTTTCACAAGGTTTTGATGTACCCTTCAATTTTTTTACGAGTTTAATATGTTTGTCGAAGTTTTCTAAGGGGATTCACGTATCCTTCAAAAATTTTTACAAAGTGTAAGAAACCCGTCGGAGTTGCTTGTGGCCTGTTGGGTCATTCACAATTTTTTCAGAGAAAGCACGTGACCCATAAAAATCGTTGAGCGGGTTTCTGGGAGAGATCACGTGTCCGTTCTGGATATATGTCTGGCAAGACATTTAGCCATTTTGTATCGGGCCGCCGCAACGAGCGGACGCTCAGTGTTGGATTCCCTTCTCACGAGTGGGACCTGTCTTCTAGAGCAGTTCAGCGTGCAAATAAGGGAGGAGGCTTCACAGTGCCCTGTTTCTTGCGCCTCTTGGTCTGTCCGGCTTCAGAAGCTCATCCAGCGTGTGAAAAAAAACGAAGACACCACCGCGACGTACCAGGGACGACACCGTGACGTGCTCATGATTTCGTCAACAGCAGCGGACATTAGTTTTGCGTTCGTGGTTGTCGCTAAACGTGCCACTGACAGTGTGCATTTATATGTGTTCGTGTGGTGCACCTGCTCTGTTTTATTAGTTTTAACTACAACACATCTCGGGAATTTATCCAACAACATTTTGAGAACCTCTGGAAATATGTTGTGATCGCTTTTGTCTAAGCTGCTTGCGCCCTGGTTCGAGTACACGTTGGTTCTTTTCGTCTTTTTGAGTTACAACATTCCTTTAAATACTCAAGTGTCTAAAATAAACTCCCAATAACGTTTTAAACTGCATTTTGGCCCATGGTTGTCATACAGGCATGTGAGGGTTGAAGTGCTGAAGGAGTCTGATGGACTGAAGGGCTGAAGGGTTCGAAGGGCTGAAGGGGTTCGAAGGGCTGAAGGGGTTTGAAGGGCTGAAGGGGTTTGAAGGGCTGAAGGAGTTTGAAGGGCTGAAGGAGTTTGAAGGGCTGAAGGAGTTTGAAGGGCTGAAGGAGTTTGAAGGGCTGAAGGGGTTTGAAGGGCTGAAGGGGTTTGAAGGGCTGAAGGGGTTTGAAGGGCTGAAGGAGTTTGAAGGGCTGAAGGAGTTTGAAGGGCTGAAGGAGTTTGAAGGGCTGAAGGAGTTTGAAGGGCTGAAGGAGTTTGAAGGGCTGAAGGAGTTTGAAGGGCTGAGATGGTCTAGTAATGTATCAGGACTGAAGGGTTATTTTCAGTAGGGCGTTTACTTCTTTCGAATAACGAGCGCCCTCAATGGAGTTGTCTGCTGCTTACAAATGAAGAGCAGCCCCGCATGTCTCCGCCCGTCAGAACACATTAACGTCGTGCCATATTTTATTGGTTTTCATCGCATTTTATGCCACGTACTACACGTGTTAAAAAAATCGTAAAAGAAACACGACATGCACGCGAAGATCGGTCCTGATAATGCTGATCGTGCGAGACGGTGCTTTCCGAAATTGCGACCATGGAAAGCCAGCCAGTGGAGGGCGTACGCATGCGCCGAAGCTTGCTGGAAAAAGCAAACTCGGTTCGCTCCTCAGCTGAAAGTGCAGTGGGAGCGCTTGCGAGACCAATCAAACGCCTTCCTTACGTCATTTGGCCCCCGCTTTCTGCGCCTGGGTGTGAGTGGGAGTCAGGTCACGTGGCGAAAGATAGACGGAAGCAACCGCGCAAAAGGCAAAAACACAACACGGGGGCGCACAAGAGACCAAACAAAGGGCGCTGACATGCATCCTAACTGATTTCCTTTTGTTTCTTTGGTGTGTCTCCCTGCCGTGTCTTTGTCTTTTTCTGTTGCTATGAATAGTACTATGAATCACCAAATCGGCCAAGTATCTACCTTAGAAAGATAAACGTAATACTGGTTCAACGAGCACGTGTGGCTTCTAACGCACAGTCAACTTAGAGTGACAACGAGGCTTAACAGCACATCAAGGTGGTCAAAGCCGTTAATAACTTGAGAAGGAAGCTCTTTGAAGCCTCAGTGTTTCAGCCGACGTTTTGCGAACAGGGCTAGCTTCTGGTACCTTGAGGAAGCTGGGTCTTGCGAAACTTCGACTGAAACTCCGAAGCTTCCAGGTGGCTCCTTTTCGAGTTCAGCTTTCAGACAGGGGGGTCTGTATGGCGTCTTTTGCTGTTGTTAATGTTGCAGCTGCAGCTATGTTGCACTTTACGTTCCAGCAAAGCTCATTAAAATAAGTTACCACGCTAGGGGTTCGATTTTGGTGACCGCGAGAGCGAGATCTAATTCGCCTCTCGCGTAGCGAGCGAAGATAACCTCTAGACAGTTCGTCTACTATAATGCGTGCGAAGAACGCAGCTCGTCTGCTACGAAGTGTCATTCACAGACGGAAATAAACAAGAAAGTTTCTTACGTTATCTGCCAACAGAGAAGGAAAAAAAAGTTAATATGGTCTGCTATGAACCGAGAGCCGCGGTGAAGTGAGATTGGATGCAGGATGGAAATTGTGATCGTCTGCTATCTCACGTTGGGAGCCACTGAAAACCTGCGCTTCGTTTACAAGTCTCAAGTTCTTCTGCCGTACACAAGCTGTCATCGACCGGGGGCAAAGGAGAACTAAGGACAAGCACATCGAAGGCCGCGAGGTCTCTCTTGCTGCTTGTATGTTGGCGAGTCATTGTCGTCAAAAATATTGCCCGATTGTGAACTCACAATCGAGTCCCAATTCTCTCGTTGGTTGGTTGCGCGGAAGATGTGGCACCGCATCCAATCGGCAGCCGAGAACGATCTCGCTCTCACCTCGACCCAGGGGGCTTTAAAACTAGAGTGAGCGAGTGTTCTGACCGATCCTATATTATCACGATATTTTTTTTGAAAGTGCTCGCGTGAAAGATATATGTTGTTGTTGTTGTTAAGACGTTTATTGAGCTACACCAGGATTAGAAGTCCGGTGCGACGCGGTCGCAGCTTTGGCGTGGCGTCTAAGTCCCTGGAAAGATAAATAAAAGCGAAGCTCGCTTTCTGGTAGCCAGAAAGAAACAAAAAGGCTCGAGGTACACCCTAGCACTTCTTAGGAGTTGTGAATGCGAAAGCATGCACGCCGCTCTTCCGCTTCCTTCTTTCGTCTGCGGCGTACTTGCGTCGACGGTCCAGCGCGCGCGCTGTCCTCGGCGCGCTGACCTTGGGCGTGGAGCGGTGGAGCCGCTGCCTCGCGGACACGCAGCGCCATGGGGTGGCGGTCGCTGAAATTGACGCGCAGCGGCCAATGGGAGCTTCGTCGACGCGCGCCAGCCAGTGGGACTGAAGCCGAAATCCATCAGCTTTACTCCGCTCCTTTGGGATCGTGGAAACTAAGTGCCGTTTGGCTAGGCTTTTCGCGTGGTTTCATAGCTGGGAGCTGGCTACACTTGGTGGCGCGGCTTCAAAGCTGATGACGTCGGCTCGCTCCGTGGGACCAGTTAATGCTTTCGCATTAAAAGAAAAAGGGCCGAATAGGTTTTAGTAAAGCCTTCCTGAGCTCTGTTCTGCCCTGACCTATGTGACATCGTAGAGCCAATGCCTGGTTGCAAGGAGACGCCGAAAGGTGGCGCCACGTCCGCCTTGTGTATAATAGAGCTTATATATGTAAGAGAGTCCTGTACTCAAACGGTGGAGAGCGTTGGGAATTTAATGGCGGACACCTTCCGGGCAGATTGGCCGCAAGTGCGTATCCGTTGCGTTGTCGCGTGGCGAGGAGGGAAGGCGGAGTCACTTGATGACGATCAACGCTTTGGACACTTCCTCAGAGCCTTTGCTGCAAACGCTGCCCGTGAACAAACGGGACCATGATCGAGCAGTTGGAAACAGTGAAATGTGGGCACACTAGCATCACACTTTTATGACGGCATCCGACAGAAAGCGAGGGTCGACTTTTGATGACGCGGTAAACGTACCAGTCAAAGGCGTGCTCCGGATGCCAGAGTCTTGACGTTTACTTAGGAAAAATACATTGTTTTCGTGGGCTTTTCCAGGCTTGTCTTGCGAGGAAAAAAAGACAATGCCCAGAGTTTTACGTTCTTTCGGAGGCCTCAGGTATACTGCGTCTGTCCAGAGTCTGACCACTTTTATCGGTAAACAGCTTACCGCGAGGGAATCCCCGCTTGTGCGTGCGGCTGCAACTAATATCAGACAAGCTGAAATCTTCTCGTATACGTAGTGGCTTAAGGGTATTGCGATGTCTATAGAAGGCGGCAATTTACATGCGCAACTTCATCTTCGCGCTTCCTGGTCATCGTTCCTCTTTTTCACTCTCTAGCCGCTATTTACGCGCCAGTCAACACCTCCAAGATAAGAAGACCGAAGCGCTGAAGTTTTCTGCGTCACGAAGAGAGGTCACCGTAGGGCAAAGGTTGGACACGACTGCAGCTTCAGCGCTAGTGATGCAGGAAACTTCGGCGCTTATGCCCGATTCTCAATAGAGCGACAAACAAAAATAACCGACAGGCCTCCAACAGATGGAGCATGCTCGCAATGCTACCTTTGGCAGGCGTTTAGTCGGTCGGTGCTCGTGAAGTAGGCACGAGTGATTGCAAGCCTGCCAAAGATAC
This sequence comes from Ixodes scapularis, assembly GCF_016920785.2. Classification (NCBI taxonomy): domain Eukaryota; kingdom Metazoa; phylum Arthropoda; class Arachnida; order Ixodida; family Ixodidae; genus Ixodes; species Ixodes scapularis. The sequence continues at coordinate 64,033,042 of NW_024609837.1, forward strand.
CCTCGCTTGCTCATGTTTGAGCCTAACCTCCTTTATTCCATAAGGCCTGTCAAATCGCGAAAGTATCTGGTTTGAGGCTTGTTGCTGTCGGTTGTTTCCGTTTGTCGCTCTTCGTGGGTCTCGGGCATTGAGCTTTCTGATCTAGGAGGGGTGTTGAGCAAGTTTACGTCCCTCTTGGAATGGCGCGAGCTCCGCGTCGTCCTGCTTCACGTATACCCTCACATTTAAAGTTGGGGAGACGCGGAATGAAATTTGCTTAGCTGTCGTCCGCTTTCTTTTAGCCCCGCTGTAATGCAAAATTACGTGGACGACAAAAAGAGTATTTAAGAAAACGGAAGCAAACTTGGCGACCATCTAATAATACTAATCTTTATTTCGTTTCATATATGAGGCTGGGGAGAAGTACAAAAAGCTGCATGAGCAGTTAGAAGGGGGTTCGGGTCGACTCCAGGCCCTTTGCAGCAGACTATTAAAAACACAAAACAAGAAAAAGAATGGAGCAACAGTGAAGAAAACACGGCACGCCACACTGACTAGACAACAACAAAAAGGATGCAATATTGTATTTTTGTTGTCGCGATACATGTATGCGATACATATATTTATGGCACTACGATTGGAGCGCTATAAACGCCAATATTTTGCCTACCTAAGCGAACAAAAAATTACAAAAATGCACTTACCTCCTCTTACGTCATCGCATCTATGTCAATACTTTTTCTGACTAAATCATTTAATATTGCAGTTAATTGATGGATTAATGTCTGATCAAAATACAGTGTGTGTGTGTGATGGTGAAACAAACTTTCTCTTTCGGACCGAGTTGACACGAACTGGTGAAAGCGGTAAGATTGCTTAAACGTATAAACCATCCATTTTTAACCTCTAATGACATCTTGTACGTTACAGAAAATCTGGGCTTGCATAAATTTTTAACAGGTTTCATTCTGTATATTGAAAACAATTGTATTCGGTATCGTAATATGAAACAGCGATAGCAATCAATACCTTCATCTAGAAAATAAACAGTTTAGCCATGTTCATTAATGCGAAAGCATTAACTATCCCATGGAGCTGAGCCAGCGGCGCCTATAACCGCGAAAAAACGCGAAAAAAATGCCCATTCTCCTATTGGCTGAGCGAAATGGCCCCTAGATAGCCATTGCGCTCGCGCGCTCGGCCGCCGCTCTCGTGTCAGGCGTTGCCGTAGGAGGGAGGCTGAGGCCGCTTCTGCTTCCGCCGTGGAACATGGCGGCGCCCGAGGCGTCTCTATCGTTGGCGGCCGCAATCTCGGCAGTATCCAAACGTGGCCGTCCACGTCAGTACACCGCAGATGAACTAAGGGAGTGGAAGAATGACATTCATGCTTTCGCATTCACAACTCTTAAGAAGTGCTTGGGTGTCCTCGGAATTCTTGTTGTTACCCCATACTTAATAAGAATAATTTAATTGCGAGGACATTAATGAGTTCTAAAGTAATATCTTTTCACAATGTGTAACAACGAATTAAATTGGGTTAGTATAACCCTACCGTTTTCGACAATTTGGACAAAGCATTCAAAGCTGCAAGTTAAACGTTTTTTTTCTTACGTTTCAAGGTCATTAATGGGCAACAAGAAAACGTGTGTGAGCAATATGCTTCTGAAAGGTGAAAGGCTTCTGCAATATTGGCGGACAGTGTCGGTTGTTTGTTCCACCGGCGTGACCGGACTCTGAACGATTCAGGCTGAAGGACCTCCATTGAACTATCTCGGTCTCTACGTGCACGGAAAACTAAGGCTTGTCGTCGGGATGCCAGCATGTGCGTGAATTCTTGAGCTTCTTTTTTTTTTTTTTTTTTTACTAGTGTTTGGTCGCAAACTTGGCGGCTATCTTTGCATACTTCGATAAGTCCCAATGCTATGTTAAGATCCTCGCCTTCGAACTTCACGTTTCGTGACAGCACGTATCTGTGCAACGAGCGATTCGAAAGGCATTTGGACGGGAATCGAACGCTATTTCTCCGGGAAACTTAGCTCCCATCCTGCGCTCACACTTAAACTCGCATACTACTGTCGGGGTACTTCTAAATGACTGCCAAGAATGTTACAAGCTCCGCCAGGTTGAAAGACCCGTTGCGCTGGCTTGGGGGTTTCTGTCATTTGTTGCAGCTCGCGGCGAAATTAAAAAAAAAAAGAGTGCGTTTATTTAACGTAAACCACGTTATGCTGCGATAAACCGAGGGACAGGATGGAAGAAAGGGGGGGGGGGGGGGGGGGGGGGCGCATCAGAGGGAATGCCGAATTCTGATTGGAACAGTTAGTGGGTACACGCAAAGCTATAGCTGCCTTTGTCTCTGCTCGCAGTTCAAAAACTTTCGATTACCAAAACGCCAGCGTCCGGCGTTCGCGTTCGAACAATTAGTAGAGACAGAGGCGGCTAGCTTTGCGTATACCCACTAATCACTCCAATCAGAGCGCAGCGTCCTCTCTGACGCCCCCCCCCCCCCCCTCTTTCATCCTCTCCCTCGGTTTCTCGCCGCATAGGACAGGCTGTTTAGAACAAAAACCGGTACGAACGGGAGACATGACGTCATCGGCGTCACGTGATCCTACGTCTACCTATACAAGTTTAGGCACGTGTTGTACGTCGGTGCGATCGTGACCGTGATCGTGACCGCATGACGTGTAGTCTACGTACAACAATTTTGTGCGGGACAATCAAATAGGGCTCTAGCTTTTCTCTTCGCGTATCGTAGGTTCTTACGCATTTATTTAGTTGTCTGCCTCGCAGTGTTTTGGAGAACGTGTTGACGTACGCTGCGGGACAGTGTTAGCGCGAACGTGGCATCGGCGGTTTGTTTTCGCTCTTATTTCGAAAGGATGTATATAGTCTGGCACGAAATTTTACCGCTTAGGATTAGTGCGCTATAAGAATGTAATTTCCACCATCATAGTAGTTTTTAAGACCTTACTCCCTAAAAAAAGCCCGTGCGTCTAATTTCTCGCACAGCACTCGGAGAGCCAATCAGCGCAACTTACGAAGGCAGCTCAAGGAATGACGATGCCAAAGCATAGACGAAAAAACGCAGTCCGAGTTGTGTCATTAAGCAATGCCGGGACGTTTTGCATTGCTTAATGTCGCAACTCAGACTGCGTTTTTTTTCAGCTAAACATGTGTTTCGGCACCGCCATTCGCTCAGCTGCCTCCGTAAGTTGCGCAGATTGGCTCTCTAAGTGTTGTGCGGGAAAGTAGACGCACGGCTTTTTTTTTTTTTTTAGAGTTAGATGTTGGAAAAAAAGACGAGAAAAACCGGCAATCGCTTCTTCGCGCTAATAGTGTCGTGTAGCGTATACTTGTGTGTGAAGAAAGTGATAGACAAACAAGCAGCATGAAAGTAAAATACAATGCAGTATAAACTACAGAACGTGTCCATCGTTGTATTCTTCTGTTTGCTTACATTTTCCTAATTATGTCGATTATTTACTCCTCGAAACATAATGCAACAGAAGCTTGCAGGACAGCACGCAGTTGTGAATGGCAACAGATATAAGAGAAGGCTATCGTCGCAGAATCAAATCATCTGTGTTCTGGTTTTTTCTTGTTCTTTTTTTTTAGTTATTGATGTTAATTGGCATTTCAACGGTTTGTGCGCCGTCGGGCAATAGAAGCGCGAACGCTGGACCTACTCAGGTCAGAGCGTGGAGCGAAAGCTTGCGCCGCAGAACCTCCTAAGTTCGATCCCTGTCACCTGTCTGTCTCGATTTGGATGAGTTTCGTAGCGGTACGCATTCGTGTAATCACTACTGCGTTGTGCACGTTAGAAAAACCCAGGTTAGCGGTTATACTGCACTGGATAAATTTCTCATCTACAGCTGGGAGACCGGTCACCCGATGAGGCGTACCAATTTCAGGGTTATGTAAACGTACAAGCTACACACTTTTTTTTTCTTTCTTTTTTTTAGTTTGAGCGGTGCTTTCAGGATTTACTAGCTGCTCTACATCTCCATTGGTAACATGAATCAATTTTTAGATTTACAGACGTCCGTGTCTAACCGTGATGCGCATTTTTTTTTTATTTAAATGCTTTAAAGGGATACTGCAACGAAATTTCGGCGCTTATTTTTTGGTCCATATGTCTTCAAAGGAGCAGCATCACATCGAAAACACCAATATCTTGTTAAAAGTCACGAAACGTATTTTTAAAACGAATTAAACGATTAGCAAAGAGCACCTGGCCGATGCCGGTAACGCCTCGTTTGTAATTGCCGTCTAGGAACCTTGAGAGGTAGTAACGGTAGCTGTCTTGCTTCCGGCCACAAAGAGAGAAGAGGGGAAAAGAGGAACTTTCCTCTCCCGAGATTCTCTTTTGTGTGACCCAGAAGTTGCTATTGTCCCTCTACAAGATTAAAGAAGATTAACCCGTCACTCAAAATTCGTACAAAAGCAGCCGCTTCGGTGCCTGGAACGACTAGGCCATTCTCTCGACGTCAGCCTCGCCGTAGCCTTGCTCATCCCGAGACGAACTACGTCACGATTGCGTTGGATGTCACGTGGTCTCCGCTTGGCCTTCTCCGAGCGCTTGCCAGAGTGGGCCGTTTATAACGAAAAAAACAGCCACCAAGCTCAAAATACAAACGTGCGAATATCATTTACGGATACCGTAGATCATATTCAACCTTTTTTTGAACACAACGGGTATATTTCAGATTTCGTTGAAGTATCCCTTTAAGAACCCTGTGTCGGGTATTACATAAGAGAGTGGATTAACAAACTAGCCAGGTTAACATTTGGTGGAACGAATCGATGTCTTGGACAGAAACGATGGCTCCGGGCAGGCTGTTCCAGTACTCGGGTGTCGAGTGAAAGGAAGGCCAACTTTTGCGTGGTGATCAGTGCGGGGTTATATGCGATGAGGTGGCAAGATGAAGAATTGTGTAGATGATCATCGAAGTAAAACTTGTGGAAGACATAATTTAGCGACGCGCATGAGACAGAAGGCAATGGGGCAGAGCTTACCTTGCCGAACTTGCAGAAATATGTCAATTGGGAAAACAAAAATCCTTATACTATGTAAGGTATGTAGACGTGCGTCGGGATAAACTTTTCTTCCTAAATATTAAGTGGATCCGGAGCAAGCCAATATGCGATGGATCCAAATATGTTTATTCATTAAGTGTGTGTGTGTGTGTGTGTGCGTGTGTGTGTGTGTGATGTGTTTATTCATTGAATGGTGTTTGTGTGTCTCTTTAATAGTTTAATAAAAATATTCGTATTGCTCACAAACATGAGAATATTCTTTTTGAAGAAAACTCTAATTGTGTTGAATCCTTCGGTTGTTTCTGCTGTTAGCAAGTTTGATTTTGTGATCACATTTATTGGGTAATAAATTTACACAATTCGTGTCTTAAGAGTAAATATAAACGCTCTGGTGTGAAAGAAAAAAAAATAATCAAGCTTTAGGGTACTGTTTTTCTACCTCCACACACTTTTCCGCAGTTTCGGTTGTTTGCACAAGACTCTGCACGTTTTATGCTTACGGTACGTTTTCTTGGGTGTGTGTTCAGGATCCTCAAGCAAGCTGGGACATGAACAACCACGATCCGGATCCGCAGCCAAGATACGATCTCGTGGATTCCAACAGGTACTTTTTCGCTTTTCTTTTTCTGTATTTTTTTTATACGCAGCCGTTATTGACGAGATTTTGCAGCGGTCCCTGCTGTGTGTACGGTGTGGTGCGCGAAACTTGGTGGGGAATCATTGTCAGATGAAAATGCTAGCTACGTCATGCGAAGCGTCTCTCCCCCTCTGAATTTAGCGGGAAAATTGTGACGCCATGTGAGGTCTTAATTTTCGCATCTTTTTCAACTTTTGAACGTTGGTGAAAAATGATGTTCTGCACTTTGCGTGCAGCAGACCGTGCTGTCTGCTGCACGCCGCGAAAAAAAGAAACAAAAAATCTGCGCTGTCGCCGCAGATTTTTCTTCTCTTTTTTATTTTTTTATTTAACGCACAATATTTAACCCGGTTAAAGCGTCGGTCTTTTTTGTTATTCAGGATCAGCAACGAAGTCCATGTGAAGCTTGACGCACTACATCATCATCGGATTGCTATGCGAAGTGAATTAAGTCATTTTATTAAATTCAGACGGTCTAGACGCCACGATTAGTGTGTATGTGAATACTGAATATCAACTTTGAAGCCCTGAAAGTGAAGGATAAATATAAAAATACACGCACTAAAGGGGATCGAAAGTTTGCCATCGATCCTTTAAAGTTGAATGTGGTAGAAATTATTGTAGTTGGTGGCTATCCAAACATACTAGTGCCGTTTCGCTAAGATCCATATATGTCTCAAGGTACTGTAAGTTGACTAGGGTTCCGTGTTTTCATGGCTTATTTTTTTTTCGACTTTTTCGGGGCGCTTTTTTGGAGCTTATTTTTCCTTCCAGATTCGGTGTTTATCGGTTTCAAATTTTGGTATTAGAATGACAATCGTTTAGGGTGAAAGGGGGCACGAGTATAGAACTCAAAAACGTCCAGGGGACGTACGGGCGACCCGAATACTTGGGAAAAAGGTCCCCGTACCGATAATAGCAACTCAAGAGGTTAGGGCAGGGAAAGGCGGGCCGGGGAGGAGGAAGCAGACGGAACGCTAAAGAAAGGAGGAGGTTTCCCCCCTCTCTTCTCCAGCGTTCCGTCTGCTTCCTCTTCCCCGGCCCATCATACCCTCGCCCTACCTTCTTGAAGGAAGAGGCGCCTCCTGGGCGTACATCTCAGTGAGGACGCGTGTTTCGGGTCAACAAGGGATAGAGCTGTACATACATATTTTACTCCCGGGAGGCGTGGTATTTTCTTAACCAAGGACGACTCGAGTTCGGCATTTTTCTGGTTTCCCCTATTATGGTAAAACTGGCCCGAGGTTTAATTTCCGGGGTTTATCGATATTTACCGAAAACACTGAACCCTACGCGGTTTAATAATCTCTGACGAGATGTATCGGCGTATGATCGCGATCGCTCGTGGTACAGAATGATTGTAATTAAATAAACACTGAACACCCCCCCCCCCCCCAAAAAAAAATCTTTATTGTTACCTTAAAAAACCTGAAAAGATTTTTTTTTAAACAGTCCGGCAGTTTGAATGGGACACGCGTGTCAAAAACGTTACGCGAAAAAAAAAAAAAAAAAAGGTGTAGAGCAATATTGACGGCATTTCGGGCGCGTGGATGAGAAGTGGATCGGCTCCGCCTTCATGTTGAGGTGGAAAGAGCCAGTTACCATCTCGTTTGAGGGAATGACGATTCCGTGACGTCATGGACTTTGCGCGCAGAATTGCAAATAAATATGTCGCCGTCAGTATTGCTCTAAACGATTCTTTTTACACGTAAAATTAATTTCTTGACACGCCTATCTCCACCAAACTTAAAAAAAACTTTTTTTTCTTCTTTTAAGTGTTTTTTTTTTTTAATGTCACATGAATATCCCCGAAAAAAAAGAAAAAGCGCAATTGTTGCGTTGAAAGTCTTTAACCCTGAAATGTATACCGAAGAAAAGTCTAGATGACTTAAATCGTGATTTAAACTTAGATTTAAATCGCACCGATTTGACTGTGAAGACTCAAAATCGGACACTTTGGCCTGACACAATACCGGATATATTATATTTTTATCGTTTGTTACTTTTGCAGTCCACGGTCCGTTAGCTCTTATTTAAATCTACGAATAATCAATCGCGCGAGACAAATTTAATATCGCGCAACCATTGTGAAAATGCATCTAGTAACAAAAAAAAACGCTCATTTCTAGTTAGTCGAGCAAAAATCCGATTTATTTCATTTTCTTTTTTAACAAAAGTTGCGATTTTTATTCACCCCGCTCAAATTAGTCTTGCGACGTAAATACTGTCGAAACCGGTTATAACGAAGTCGGTTATAACGAAATAACGGCTACAACGAAGCTATCACGATTTCTCATTCCCTCTTGTACTTAGTTATAACCGAAGTCGGTTATAACGAAATAGCGGATATATCGAAGTGATTTCTGATTCCCGTTGACTTCGTTATAACCGGCGACAGTATTGCACTTCTGTGTGTGTGTGTGTGGGGGGGGGGGGGGGGCGAAGTTTAGTTTTTCAATAAGAGTGAGTAGGCAACTTTTTTCGCCTTTTTTTGTTTCTTCGATCCTACAGGCACGGGACGCGGTGTGCCGGCGAAGTGGCTGCGGTGAAGAACAACTCCATTTGTGCAGTCGGCGTAGCCTTCGGTGCGGGCATCGGAGGTACGCTTTCTTGTGCACATCTCTCTCCCGTCTGCTCGCTAGTACTCTTCTCTCTCAGAAGCACCGGAACTGGTTCTCCGGTTGCAAGTACATCGTCAAAAAAATTAAGAGTTTTTTTTTTTATTATTAAATTGTTTTGGTGTTTCCAATGACGGGCCTTTGTGCATGCATCGTGCCGGTATCGAGTTTCGTTATCCGAGGTGTCGGACCGATTTACTGAAACTCCTTACAGGCTGTTTTCACATGACGTCATTCCGCCATTTTGTTGTTAGAATAAATGAGTAAAAAAAATGTTTTATGTACCAGAAAAGAAAAAAAAATTAAGCCAAGGTTTTAAAAGTTGAACGTGGGAGGGTCAACTTTTGAACCCTTGGTTTAAAATTAATGTAATTTACGGGGTAGGGTGGTTTTCATGCTAGAGGGTGCATTACAACATTTCAGGTCTGTCAGTTAAATGGGAAGGGAATTAGAGCAGCTGCTATCAGCAACACGCCTACAGTGTTCAGTTAATCTATCGTCGGAAAACTATCACAAAATTCAAGATTTGTATTCGCTACATGTGTAGCAGGATGCCTAAAGATTGCGGCTATAATTTTTTTTTTTCTGTGTCTTTTTTGTAAGGAGTTATTTATTTTTATAGATTTTCTCTTCTGCAAAGTTGGTTAACTTTTTGGTCTTCTGTGTCTTCGACAAAATGTTATTATTTTTTTATAAAATATATATGTAAATTTACAACAAAAAATCCATACCCGCATCCCTTATTAAATTTCCCCCAAGAAAAGTGGAAAACGAGCCTTCCCTGTATTGCCGCTATCAAACGATATATTGACCAAAATGGAATTTATACCAAGTAGTGGAACGGAGAAAATGGCGTTCAAAGTGCTCCAAACCCTACCTTTTCTTTAGCTTTGGTGGACAGAAAATAACTATGCAGTGTAAACTTATTAAACTTTCTGGGAATACTCTCTAGATGCTGTTGTAAATATGTCATTTTTCAAAATCATATTTTTTTTTTGCTGAATTTATTTGTCTTTGGGTAGTGTCTTTTTTTTTTTTTTAAGCTTTTGTGCACTTTTAATTTGAGGGTGTCCGTCAAATCTTCGGAATAGGGAGTATTCACTACACGCCATATTTGTGGGTGCTGTTTAGAGCGCATGCTCAGAACGAGCTCACATCAATAGGCTGCTAAGGCCGGCACTTTTGATGGTGCGGAATGCACGTTGCAAAAGAACTGTGGAAGCTCGCCATCAGCACGCGCTCAGCATACGCGCACACAGCTATGGCCGCCAGTGAATACTCCCTATAGTCGCTTTCAGCACGCGCCAGACAGCTCATAACAATAAAAGGGCGGAATTCTTCGGATCCGATTTTGCCGTCGCTCCGCTTTCATCCGCTCATCGCGGGAAAAATTGGTCTCGGGGTTAATTGGCCAAGTGTTTCTATCACCCCTCTGCTACTGCGATGATCAGTCTTTGATAAATCGGTTTCGATGAGCGTGATGGTACGGTGCGGAATACTGTTAGCACATACACGGCATCGATGCTTTTTTCGCATTTCATCTCGACAAAGTATCGGTGTTGCCCCATAGGGCCAAAGCGGTAATTGATTGATTGATTCTAAGAGATGACCGTAAAGAGTCGGCGATCGCGCCAACAGTGTCGCGCGGCGTAGATTAGTCGCAAATTTCAAATGACCCGGAGCAACAAAACCAGCCGATGCTGTTTTTGAACCTCTCTATTTTATGTCGCAATTTGAACGATACAATGTATAACGGGTATTAATAACTAGCCCAGTTCTCGAGTAGATTGGGAAAATAATGGCACATTTGCGGAGTTGCGTTGCCATCCAACCAGAAACTTAAGTCCACATTAAACAGCAATGATAATACGATCGTTATTCTCGTCGAAAAATGTTACGTTGGTAAAATACTTTGTTTTCCTGTAGTTCTGGTGTGATAATGCTCGTTAAAAATAGTTTGTGCGGCGACAGCATATACTCTTGACATTTTGTTTAGCTCATCACTAGATAAAAGAGAAAAAAAAACTGTTCGCATGAAGTTTTCTTCTTTTTTTTTTTTAATGCGATAATATTATTTATTTACTTCCCCCGGTTTACGCGATACAAGATCTGGCCTTGAATTCACCGCGCGTATGCGGAGCGGCAGCACGCGCACTCCTTGACAATCGCACCCTGTTCGAAGGACCTGACGTCCTTTCCTCGACGTCGTTCTAGAGGTCCTTCTTGAGGTCATCCTAAAAATCGTCTTAAACGTTGTCCTTGACGTCCTCCTCTAGAACGCCGTCCTCGACGTCGTCCCAGAGGTCGTCCTTGAGGTTGTTTTAGACGTCGTCTTTTATGTCTTCCTAGACGACGTCCTTGAGGTTGTCCTGGAGCTCTTCTAGGACCTCGTCACGGAGCGGCAGTACGCACACATTCACATTTGCGCCCAAGCTACGAAGCAGTATGGGTTTGAGATGAGCTAATGGCTACATGGTCAATGATGGTGGTGAAACAGCTTGCACATTAAACGATCGCACAGAGACAAAAGATTGAACACGAAGCAATCGTTCAATTTCAAAGTTCGGCACGCTGCAGTCGCACTGGCGTCAATGATTGCGTCATAAACCATTCGTAAGATAGTGTTTCCTCAAAATTTGCGTCGTCTTTGTATCTCAGTGAGCTGCATCGTGAGTCTCATAACGAATGCTGTCGCAGTTCATAGACGACCAACAATAGTGGTTTCTGCCAGACTTGTACACGTTACAAAAAAAAGTAAGCAATTACATTTGCAATTACTCGAGGCTTCATTGTAATTAATTACAATGACAATTACCCATTTATAAAAGTAAGTGACCGTTACCCCGAAATTCAGGCGTTTATTATTGCCACCAGTCCCAATCATTGACCTTTTGTATTTTTAGCAACAGCTGGCTCTCGAAAGTCTCGTTAGACACCTTGCCTCATATTTTCGTGAAGGTGTTGACTGCAACACTGAACAACCTTTCAAGTTTCAACTGAGGCACTAGATGAGTGTTACCATATTGTTCGTCACCAGTGCTTGATGCTTGTATTGTGTTTCTCTAGTGAAGCGATGTAAGTGCTTTTTACCCTGAAGAAAGAGCAGAGCTTCGTCGTTGCTGCACTGCCTGATATTGTCAAAATCGCGAAACTCAATTCCTCAATTTTTAAGTGAGGGCTAAAAAAAGGCAAAAACTGTTTTTTCTACCTGCACCACCTGATGGTATAACAAATTAGTAAGACAGGGTATATAGTTCCACGTGACAGTTAAATAATAAATAAGGTTTCGATTTATATTTGTTTTCCTTTGGCTGCGAACAGGTCGAGCGTTGGTTGGTGAACAAAAAAAATGTTGGGTGGTGAAATTGGTGAACAAGATAATGAACGTTTTCGATATAAATATAGGTTATAAGGAAATAAAAGCACCAGGTACTCTCCCAAAAACAAATAATTAAAACGTCGGTTAAAACAAGGCAATGTTAACGCACGTTTGCTTGCGCGTACCTTTCTTGGTGCCGTTCAAAATGCGGAGCACGGTTAAAAAAGTTGTTAAAAAATGGTTGATTAAAAATGTAAGGATTTACGAGGAATCCGTTAAGTGAATATGTAAGGAAATTACTTTACAATTACTCTAGCGAATATGTAATTATTCCGTTGCTAAATTACTGATAAATGTAAGGGATTACAAGTAATTCTGTTACTTGTAGCGGATTACGTACAAGTATGGTTTCTACAGTCAATATATATATATTTTTTTTTAACCGTGGAAAACAGACACGTAGCTCTCGGCTTTACATGCACCGTAAAGGCTTTGCACGTCCCAGCGCTTCTCTAATCCCGCACCGTCGGGACTTTTTACTTTCCAGATGCGCGTGCTCTTCAAGTGCGTAGAGTACGATTTTTTTTTATGTATATATTTTTACGTTTTGCGTCATATATTGCCGTTCACTTGGGGGATGATGTAGTCGGCGGCGTGCTATCTCCAGCAACGTCCGCGATACACCTAGACGACCTTGTGTCTGGATGGGACATCTGCCGCGCATCCTGTTACGAACGTTCCAACAGTTGCAGGCAAACTCTTCTTTTTTACATTTTTTTTTCCTATAATTTAGTATTATATCGGCGTTTTTCGGCGCTGCCTTCTTGCGTTCCTTTCTTATGGATTCATATTGTCACCTCATATTGATGGTCTCACTTCGAGCAGAGTAAAGCGTTTCCTAGCGCGCAGTATTTTTTTTTTTTTTTTTTTTTTCACGTTTGCGTGGCATTTTTTGTTGGTGTTTGTTTTACATTAGAGAGTTTCTAGGACCGTACGCTGCGGATTGCAAGCCTAGCGGGCCCGTGCATTTTTTTTTTTTTTTTTGTGTAAATGGCAATAAACGAAACTCCAGCTACTTTCAGTCTATCCGAGTCAAAAGTGGTCCAACTGTACGTAAGGCAGTAGCACCAGACTACCAAACGGTAACCTGCCTTTCGATTTAAAACGTGTTCCATTTCTCTTTTTGGGTACGTGGTCGTGTGACCGGCAGGGAGGTCGGGAGGGGGGGGGGGGGGGGGTGGGGGAGGGAGCCGCGAGCCGCACTGTAACATGGGAAGAGCAGCATGCGGCACGCGAGCCGCAGCTTGGCCACCCCTGATCTATCCATTGAAGCGGGAAAAAAAGGCGTTTCCAGTGAGCTATTATTTTCGACTACGGAAAGATTTGAAACAGGCGCATATCACGCTTGTGGGAGGAGCTTCTATTACCTTCCGCATCGCGAAAATTCGGCCCAGAAGGTCTCGAACATCGAGCGTTCGGGGTGAAAATGAACAGGCCCTTTCGAGAGCAAGAATCTGAGGCGAAATGATAAAAGTTACGCCCTGAATAAGAATAAACGTGAATCTTCTATAAAGCCGTGACCGGGCTGGCGCTGGGCACAGATTGCGCACGAGCGCTTCCTCGGCGTTTGGCTAGGAGCTAATCTGGCTCGCGCTGGGCTCCACTGGGTGATGTAGTTAAAGAGGCACTTTCACCCCAAAGGTCTTATTTGTTTTTGTTGTCAAAAACGATAAAATTTGTAATCATACACACGCAAAAAAAAAAAAAAAAAGAACTAAAAAAAAAAAAAAAATTTCCCCGCGCCTGCGTTTTTTGTTTTTGGCGTTTTTCTCTCCCGTTTCTTACATCCTCGCTTCATTTATTTGTTACGTAATACATTATGAAATTTAGAAGCCTTGTAGGCGACATTTTTTATAATATTTAATAACAGCATTCATAGAACAGCCCTTCTTTTCGAACTACTGAAAATCGTATTCCGGAATGATGTCGCCTCCTGGCTTTTTATCCTCCCTCGGAAAACATGGCGGCGCTTGACGTATGTAGCACTGAGGATGATCGGGGAATCGGATGAGGTTCTCTTTTTTAGGTGCCTGACGACTTCTGAGGCTTCGAAAAGGAAATTGACCAAACGGTCAAAACAACTGGGTTTTGGCGTCTGTGTATCGTAGTTTCGGTAGTGACTCCGCCGGGGCAGCCTTTCACGCAGAAACGGCGCGACGTGGCCCTTCACCTCGCTCACAAAAGTTCACTGCGCGCTCCCTTCGACCTCGCGTTTGAAAGAATTTGAGATCGCTGGAAGGGCCCTCAAAGAACTTTAGACTGGAGAGTGAAGCCTCGTCTGCTCACAGCGATAGGCAGCACGCACGGAGCGATTGATCGCGGCACGCGGGCAAATACGACACGACGGCGCGAGGTGAGAGAAACTTGAGTTGCAGGACAACTCAATTTTTGACGTCACTGAGTCACTGCACTGGCGCGAATCGCGCGAGAACTTCAAATTCGGCTTTTTGAATTTTTTTTTTTCTCTATTTCACAATTATGGAGTTTTTAGGTTTCGAATTTTGAGGGTAATGTTCAGGCATCGTTTTCAATCGTTTTGAATAAAAAAAAAACAACTGATTTTGATTTGTCAGCGTCTGTCTGGCCAACGGCCAGATCACGCTTTCCACTTTTCCCTCGCTTCCTCCTTTCCCCTTTTCTACCCTGTCTACCGTTGCCTGTTTCCTGCTCTCCCAAGGTGAGGAGGATCGTCTGCCTTGCAGAACCCCGAGTCTGGTTGTCGGCCTTTAAGCAGGCCCTGTGATGTTGTGTCAGGGCAGCGAGCAATTCACTTTTCACGGGGGGCTGCGAACTTGTCGAACCAACCCACAAAAAGAAGGGAAAAAAAAGTAACAGCCAGGAGCTTAGTTATTACTAGAGCTTTTCTTTTTCTTCTTCCAATCACCTAAATAATTTGTTTAAATTTTTTTTAATCTGTACATTTTTATATTTCAGATTTTTTTTTTCTTTTCATGAGTATAGGTCTCATGCTGTTTATTACCCGGAAAATATACAGTGTTTTGTGTCGCTTTACTGACGAAAACAGCGTAAGGGAAGCCCTGAACAACCAAGTCTCGGTGTGCAGTTTTCATTCGATAAATAATTCAAATTTAAAACTGCAGACCTTTTTTTTTGTAATGCAGATTTTGTTAGGTTTGGCGTTTTATAAAGTGACTCGGAAAAGGTGTTACATAATAGGATATTCCTTTTCACATGAAGTCCTGACAACCAACTCTAGGGTTTGTTTGATGGAGCCAGTCAAGCGGCACCAAAAATGTTGTCATGACGCTCCTTGCCGTTGTGCGTTCAAGCATAGAAAGAAGTGCAGTGCATTAACTGTGCGTTATTATTTTAGCCAGTGATGGCAAATGCACAAAGACCACGAGCACTGTGACAGTGCACCTTTGGCGCCGCTTGATTGTAGAATGTAGAGCTTGCTGCGTCTGGTTTCGGACCGAATGTGAAATGGCGTATAGTTGGTGCATTTCGATACAAACAAAATAGCGCAAATAGAACAAGGACAATCAGTAAGACAGGACATGTGCTAGAGCAAGTAAGACCGGATAACTTCTGTCCCGTCTTACTTGCTCCCCCTTGCCCTATTTGCACTATTTTGTTTGTGCTCATTTTATTCATTATAAGATTGCTGAGACAGGACTTGCACTAAAGCAAGCAAGACAGGACTTTCGCTAAAGCAAGTAAGACAAATAGCTCCTGTCCGGTCTTACTTGCACTATTTGAACTGCATTTCATGCTTTATAGCACTTCGGCGATAAAGGTTGCGGGTGCTTTATTTTTGCTTCCTCTGCTCGCAGGAGTGCGCATGCTGGACGGGGACGTGACGGACATAGTGGAGGCCCGGTCCCTGGCGCTGAACGACCAGCACATCGACATCTACAGCGCGTCTTGGGGCCCCGACGACGACGGCAAGACGGTGGACGGGCCCGGGGAGCTGGCCACGCGGGCCTTCCGGGACGGCATCGAGAAGGGCCGGGGCGGCCTGGGCTCCATCTTCGTGTGGGCCTCGGGCAACGGCGGCCGGGAGAGGGACAACTGCAACTGCGACGGCTACACCAACTCCATCTGGACGCTGTCCATCAGCAGCGCCACGGAGAACGGTCTGGTGCCCTGGTACAGCGAGGCCTGCTCCTCCACCCTCGCCACCACCTACTCCTCGGGCTCCACGGGCGAGAGGCAGATAGTGAGTTGGCTGCGAGCCTCGACGTCTTCCAGGGACCTTGCTTGCTCGTCTTGGTCCCACCCTGACCAGAGGGGCCATGGAGTCGGAGCGTAATTTTTTCTATCGTTGACACTCTCACCGTAGTGTGGGGGTCTCCCATTTGGTGACACTCTTTCATTGGTGAATCTCTCTCTTGCTCTGGCTCTTTTGGTTGCTGACTCTATACATGATATGATTTTCATTACTGACACTCTCCCCATAGTTAGGAGTTTTCCCAATGCTAGCGATCTCTAGGGTTGATGCTCTTCCCATTGCTGACTTTCTCTCTATGGGTTCACACTCCGTGGTTTGACACCATTGCTAACACACTCCCATGGTACGACATCGTAGTGCACCCCCTGTCGCATAGGTGCGTGAACCTTGTGTTAGTAGAATAATCTAGTAAGCGCGGAGGCATTTCACGGTCAGACTGTGGTTGTGGTGGCATTTCAGAGAAAATGATGCAATGCCCTCAAAGAAGTGCACAAAAGTAGAAGAAAAGTTATTCTTTTGCCACATGTCACATTACATATACACAGGGTGTTTGGTTTTTGTTTTTTTTGAACAAATATATTTTAAAAAAGCCACAAAAGCGACAATAATGTGGTCTGTACAGGTGAGTTATATGGCCAGGGGGACAGAATGTAAGAGGCTAATATGCACAATAAGTCAGATATTTAACTAAAATATGTTAATTAACTTTTTAGTTAGTGAATATATGGTATGGTTCCAATTAGAAACTTGCTGAGCGTCATCGAAAACTGCTAAATCGCTCAATATCGGGAAGGTTTGAAGCATATGGTAAGTGCGCGGGTGTGCCAAAGTTTATGCTGGTGCAACTTGTACAATGCTGGTGATTCAAAAGTGCGGATGGAAAGATTATCATCCACTTTTTCATAGCTCCGTCGTTGTGCTTGATGCACAAGCGGAAACTTGGGCACACCCCGGATTTACCGCAGCTTCAAATCATTCTAAATTTCACTGACTTGGCAGATTTTAATGACATTTATTTATTTATTCATTTATTTATTTATACATACTGCTGGCCCGTGGGCCGTGGCAGGGAGGAACAACATATAGCAAAGGCGATACAGTTCATACCTCATTCAGCAAGTTTCTAATTGGAACCATGTGTTCATTTTCCAAAATTAAGAAATCAATGAACAAATTTTAGTTAATTATTGGACTTGTCAGGATGATCTTCCTCTTATATTAGTATGTCCCCCTGACGTTATAACTCACCTGCATGGACTGGATTAGCGTGCCTTTCACGGCTTTTTTAAAATTATAAATCTGTTTGAACAAAAAATAAACAACCTGTATTTCTTATACAGGTTGTTTGCGAAGTCCGATTATTCGGACTTCGCAGGGACCGAAGAAACGTCCGAATAATAGAGCAGTCCGAAAAATCAGCAGATTGAAAAACTTGCCTTTATTACTTCCAAGTGGGCTTAAAAAAGCTGTAAATAGTGCCTTGTTTCAGGTTTCGCGGCGGCAAAAGAACAGATGGGGCTATGACGTCCAAGCTAGCGTTGTCCGAACGAGATGAGAGGCGCAAAATCATGAGCGTAAAATGGCGACTGTCGACGCAAGGAAACGGGAAAAGCGAAATGATAATGATGATGATGACGACGTGCAGCTAAATAAAAAAAAATAGCTAACATAGCATCACCTAGCGGTAGGACCCAGGAGTACTCAAGTAGCGCCAGTAGTGGTGTTAAACCAAGCCAATCCATTTGCAGCCAACATAATATTCAAAATGGCCGCTTCTCAATGGTTTTTTCCGCTGATCGTTCGCAACAATTTTGTCCGAATAATCGACTTCAAGTTGTCCGAAACATTGGTCGTGAATATACACTATTTTTATGGGGTAAGTCACGGTTCAGCCTTTAGGTCCGAAATATCGAACAAGTCCAAATTATCGGAGTCAAAAAAAAAAAAAAAATGGAGATTGCGGCGGAGTGAGTTTGTTAAATCAAGGTTATCAAGTGCGAGTGCTTCGTTATATGGAGTTCACAAATATAAGCACTTCTATGAGGATCGCGTCGGGGAATCGAAAAAGTTCGTTAATTAGAGGATTTCGTTGAATACAGGTTCGTTACATCCAGGTTTAACTGTAACAGTCTCACTCCATAACACACTTCTGCTATAACGAACACATTAAGAGGAAATGGTCAGTGTTGGATAAAGTACATCTAAGAGGTACTTTTAAGTAAAGTACAAAGTAAAGTAGACGTGATGCACTTCAAGTAAAGTAGTAAGTACACTTGGTGCAATGCACTTAAAGTAAAGTACTACAAATACAATGTACTTTCAAAGTAAAGTACAAGTATTTTAACACAATCGTTCATGATACCCTTTAATTCCACTATACAGTGATTTTTTAACTAGTATGCATTGCTCAGGGGTAATTAGGGCTGCATGACCTATTTTCAAGAACAGCGGCAAATATTTGATAAAGTGGCCACAGAGTACTTATTTTCAGGAATTGGGCCAAATTCCTGAAAATCACTTTATAGTGATTTTCCTGCACTGGATTTTTGCACCCAAGGGAAGTTAGATGTACTAGGAGAGAGCATGACGTCAGCCCTGTAGCTTCCGCAAGCAATCCTCTCATAGAGGAGTGTCCTCTCTTTAATGAAAAAAAAACAACTAAAAACAGTGAGTGTGCAAGCGAGCTGGTGATAATTAATCATAATAAGACACCTGAGATTGGGGTGCGAAAAAATTAAGGAACTTTCAAGTCGAAGGAAAAGACAAAAGAGAATGTCTCAAAACATTCTGACGTTCTCCTCTGTTGTCTTTTTCTTCGACTCGAAAGTTTAATATTTCCGCACCACAGTCTCAGGTGCTCCATTATGATTAATTTTGCTCGCTTAATATTTTAATCCTCCTCGCTCACACTGACTGACCGAGAAGTAGCGAGAGTTCAAAAAGCTATGGGAAAGCCACCCCCGGAACACACGGAGTGATGCATCGTCTACTCACGTTTCTGGAAAAAGTAGTACCGTAATATCCCGAGTCATCGCCCATCCCCGAGCCATCGCCCACCCTATTTTTGGGGCCAATATCGATTTCCGAAAAAACACCGAGTCATCGCCCACCCCTTCAAATACCCCAGCGCGAACTCTGCGATCCGCGAACACTCATCCTACCCGAATGACGCGGCCGCGGACCTTACAGTTCGAGGACGTCCGTGACAAAGTAAAACGAAGGAGGGAAAGACACTTCTTTTTGTTTACGCATTTCCTCCGTGAGCGACCCCAAAGTGGTCGTGTATCCGTGCGAAAAGAAAACGATGGAGATAACAAAATAAGAGTTTGTTAATGTAACCGCGGAGTGTTAGGTCAAAGTCTGTCTCCGCCGAAGTAAGGCCACCGCGAACCCGCTCCTTCTTCCCGCCCGTCGAGACCGCGGTTGTGCAATATTTTAGGCAAAGCCAAAGCGTAAATAAAGCTTTGCTGGAACGTCCTACACAGACGTTTGCAGAGCGTCCCAACCGTGCATTGATAGCCCGCCGTGCACGGACGCACGTATGTACGCACCAAACAAGAAAGTTGCGCAAGAGCTTGCAATTGACAAGGCGCCCGACTTGGCCCGACGCCAAAGTATTTGCCAACGCGACCGCCGGCTTTCCCGCTTTCCCAGCATTGCTCTTGGTCGCTTCTTTGGTCCGCTCGCTCGCTCGCTCGTTGCGCCTGGTCGGTTTTTCTATTTTCTTGTAGACTTTTCTTTCTTTTTTTTTTTACTAACTAGGAGAACATGGTGGTGACATTCTTTCACGGAACAAACGTTCGCGCTATATGCAGATCGGCGGTGTTTCTAGCGCGTATGCAAGCAACGGACTTCGCTATAGTAAAATATTCTTTCGTGAGCATTTTTTTCTATATAATAATGAAACTAAATCGAGTTTTGAGTTTGATGTATCTCTTGTGCATCAGCGCTAGATACGCAGAGAAAAACAGGCGTTTTTTCCGCTTTTTTTCAAGTGTTTGTGCTCACCCACCGAGACATGGCCCACCCCACTTTTTTAACGAATTTCAGGCAGTAGGGGGGTGGGCGATGACTCGGGATATTACGTATATCCCTCCCAGTATTTCTTTGGAGTTAACAAAGCATCATTTCGTAATATTAATTTAACAAAATTAAATTTGGGGAATGTACTTTAAAGTCGGGAATTGTACTTTCCTCAAAGTACCAGAAAAAAAAATACTTTAAGTAAAGTACAAGTGCACACTCAGATAATGTACTTCAAGTAAGGTACAAGTTTCCTAAACCTACTTGAAGTAGTACTTTAAGTACTTCCCAACACTGGAGATGGCCGATTTGAAACCAAACTTATCATACCTTCACGCGTATAAACTCTAGCCCACTTATTACAAAATTTTGTTATAACAAACACTTTTTGCAAAACCTGGGAATTATTTCTGGGTCGGTGGCACTTTGCTAAGTTCCAGCAGGTGAGTAGTTCTGGAAGTAGACATATAATTGTGTATTTGTATAGTAAGAGTCTTGGACCCGGCCCTTGGGAGGCAGTTTATGCCTACAGGCTTAGGTCTGCGCCCGGAGGTAAGTACTCCAAGCTCTAAACCCAGTCTCTTGCTTCAGATCACGACAGACCTTCACCATGGCTGCACCTCCACACACACTGGAACCTCAGCATCTGCTCCTCTGGCAGCAGGCATCTGCGCTCTTGCTCTGGAAGCCAAGTAAGCGATGTTCCACTGAATTGCCTTGGCCTTGTTCGTTTGCTGCGCAGTAACAGTCCATCGGATGGCTCTTTTGCTGTTGTCAGAAGTGGGTAATGGCCAGGTTTAAACAAAGAATCTAAAAAAAGCAATTAATGTGATTTTAAGATAAAGGATTTTGATGAAAGAAAAGGTTGTCATTTTAAACTGGTTGATAGAATAAAAAGCCTCAGATTCTGGCACTAGCTACTCATGTCCCACATGGTATCTTCATAACTTCCTTTGTTCTTGCATGAATCCTCAAATATACCTGTTACTTGTGCAATCTTTAGTGTCAAGGGCAGGCCATAGTAAGTGAACCTTCAGAATTTAACCTGAACTAACCAGACCTAACTAGCCATAATGAAGCTTCAGTGACTATTTTGTTACCATATGGACGTCTGCTGCAATGAATAGGAAAGAATGTATACAATAGTGAATGTCAACTTCATACCACAATGTCCGCCAGACTGTGCGGTAACATTACAATAGGCATACATTTTAACTGAGTTCGAGGAAGCTGCACTTGCATGGCAGAAGCATTTTTAAGCAGTGACTAAACGTTTCTAGGGAGGCCCAAGTTTGTGACACAAGGACATTACGGTCTTTATTCTCATTCCCCATTAGCTTTTGAAAACTGAAGTTTATGATTTGCGACTGAAAACAATTTTTTTTTAAGTCTGAAAAGTTGGCGCGTATTTATCTGCTCAGCTCACGGTTGCAGTATCGCTTAGATGTACACATCGCGACACCGTTAGCGCGAATACGACGTCGGCGCATTTTCGCATTTTACTTCTAGATAGTATTAGTGAGCACAGAATGTTATCACTTACATTATAGAACTAAATGAGCTCTTCCCATAGCAATAATAACTTGGATAACATCCTTTGGTTTCGAAGAGAAAAACTGGAAAAACCGGCGATAACTTGTTCGCACTAACTGTGTCGCACTCTGTACGTCCATGTTCTCACTTAGATGTACGTCCATGACATTTCTCGCGTTGTACGCCCTTGCGTAACCTGGTGCTAAGTTTCTCCGAACTTCTGGCAGCCGTAAGCTGACGTGGCGAGACATGCAGCACATCGTCGTGCGAACAGCCAAGCCAGCCAACCTTCATGCGAGCGATTGGCTGAAGAATGGCGTAAACCGCAATGGTGAGTCGCTGTTCTATTGCCCTGTACATGGCTACCTTGACTGTCACTCTCTTGTCTCCAGTGTCTTCATCAGTCTTTAGTAGACTGTCAGACCACCTAGTAGCTGCTGCACCAATTATCCGAGCCCATCATTGTGTGATCACATGCGCTGAGCATGTATTGGACGCAAGGGATGCTTCGGCGCTTGGCAAGGACTCGGATTCAGTTGCACGCTTCGAGTTTCTTTAGATTTGGATTTTGGTTTCGAAGCTTTCCCCCTTGTATCGGGTGATCAGTTTTACTGGACCCAGCCAGTCGCCTCCCCTCCGACTTCCGCTTCCACTTGAAGTTCTGTTAGCCTGTCCAGTTGGTTCACGACCCACTCCATGACAGGTTAGCCTGCCACTAGAACTCGAGCCAACGCTTCGTCACCTCCACCACCGGGTGGTCATTCACTTGGCTCCTCTCCTCTTTGTCACCATTGCCTAACAAAAACTAAGTGCAACGGGCAACGTCGCTGCGCTTGGTTTCCGTCAGTCAAGAAAGGAATACTGTCAATGTTGCTCGATGGGGTTTCGAAAAGCGTTTATGGTTACAAATGTGACAGCCAGTAACAAGAGTTTGAATATTCTTAAATTAACGGCAAATTTTAGGGACGCCCGAACAGGTCGCTGAAATTTTCCCAAGCAGTTTGAATCTGGTAAATTGCGACAAAATTTTCAAACACTTCTACTGTTCAGAGCACTGAAACAAAACCGCTTGCCTCCACTTATTAATGTGACCAACCTCAAAAACTTGGAGCAGTTACACAAAATGTGACTCAAACTTTATTTAATTTACATCTTGGAGTGGAAACTGTGCTAAAGTTCAATACAGTACTATTTGTGGTGTTACTGGCACATTTAGATGTCTGCTTTACTGAAACCCATTGTAGGGTACAGAGATTAATTGAATTCCCAATAGCGATGTCTCGTTAATAAGGACACCACTTTTCCTCCAAAAATTTGTCCTTAGTGCGAGGTGTCTGTAATAATGAGGCAGAAATGCGCATGTTTACCCATCTTGTCTTCAAAAGTATTGTCTATATTTCAGGGTATCCATATTAACGGGGCTCGTATTAATGAGACATGCCTGTAGCCACTCAGTTGTGCGAGCGATATCTCTAAATTTTTATCGCTTTTTCCTTTGCTTAATTATAAGGCACCTATTTTGTTCTCAAAATAACAAACTCTAGTGAAACTTCTTATTTCTGATATTAGGGTCGCACGGCTTTCGGCTTTTCTCAACGAGACGACTCTTCAAAAAGCATTTGCGATAGCCTTTTTACCAAGAGCAGGTTTCATTCTGTTTAAATGGAGGGGCTAAAACAGCATGTTGGTTTCCCTCGCTGTTATATTATAAGTCACATTAAAGTATATTGTGAGTGAGTGGTGGGGGATCGGTGGCCGAGTGGGCTGAAGCGCACACCCAGCTCGACGTGCGTGGAGCGAAAGCTCGCACTGCAGAACCCAGGGATCCTGGGTTCGAGCCCCACCCCTGCCCGTTTCATTCTGGATGAGCATCGTACCGGCGTGCGGCCGTATATCACTACTGCGTGAGCATGTTAAAGACCCCAGGCTAGCGGTTGTACTGCACTGGCTAAATTGCTCATCTACTGTGTAAACCAGTGTCGCCCCTACTGGCAGACCAACCTTACGCTGTATAAATCACTCAAACGTCCAATTTGACTTTTTTTTTTGTGAGTGAGTGGAGGTTATATGTTCACAGATTAAGCATTGGAATGGTATGTGGAACAACACAAATGAAGTGTCGAAGGTTCCACGTTCTACTGTACTTCACAAAATGTAAAATTTGTCGAGCTAGGACAAATTTGCTTTGAGTGTGATGACTGTGTTGCAACTGCTTGTCACCGCTCAAGACGGGAGAGCACACTGACGCCATCTGTGTCTATCTAAACCGACTTTTTTGCAGTATTTGTGTGATAGAGTCTAACACTTTATGAGAAATAGTCTCTTATAACATGGTCGAGATTATTTCTATCCTGCGGGGAAAGAATGATGCGTAAAACACAGGGTGCTCAAAAGTGTTCCAGGGTTACCCAATGGGTGGCGTCAGTGGTTATCTTGTTGTAAGTCGTTGCAAGCGTTTGTAACGCGGTCAATTGCAGTCAAATGCAAACATGCCAACCGGCCGGGAGTTGCAGTACTGTGCAGCATGAATATGCGTTTAGCCTAGTTTTCCTAGCAAGGTCTTCTGCCTTGGATCTTTCTTGTCCTCGAGACTGGAAGCATACCCTGTCGGCTGTCTCGAGAAGGCGTGAATGTTTCCTCGTGATTCTTTTTTTCTTTTTTTTTCAGTGAGCCACTCGTTTGGCTATGGCCTGATGGACGCCGATGCGATGGTGATGCTGGCTAAGCGATGGGTCACTGCGCCGCCCCAGAAGATGTGCATGGTCAGGGCCCAGCCAATGGACAAGTAATGGCCTCCTTTACTTCTTGCTTGACTAGCTGACGGACGAATCTGAAAGGGACTCCAAACTCCCGCCAGAAAGATTTTTAAGTGCCTGGATTGGATGCTTGTGCAACAAAATTTTTAAAATATTTTATTTAGGAACTAACTTTTTGAGCGCCACGCCCGAGTATACTCGGGTGCGTTCCCGCGTGGTTTTGGTTTGTTTTCTGCACCTCTCAACTGCTGCTGTCGTTTTTTTTTTTACGTATAGTGGTGCATGAATGAGTGACTAATAACAGCAATGTTTTATTTTGTAATGTCATTTTGTGATGGAATGTTGTAATATTTTTATTTCTTTGGGCACCTGTTGTTTTTGTTACGCCTTTTTCATTGTTACAGAATGGTGAAGCTACTTCGTTCAACCTTAAGCTTTGAGGCAAACACTGAGATCTAAGAGAACTAATAAACTCCGTGTTTAACAACCGAAAACAAGGAAGCTACAGTTCCTAATAAACAAAGGTTTAGTAAGGCCGCTTAAAAGAGTCAAGGTCTAGGTGCCACTGTATAATACCGCGTTTCGAAAAGTACAATATGTGAAAAATGGCCGAAGTTAGAGGCGTGCACACATAGATTAACTTATTGCCTATGAAATATTGCATATTTTATAAATAAACATTCTTCACGGAGCACGCTACAGTGTTACTGAGACAGTAACTAGTGTTCGGCATGTGGGAAAAAAAACGCAACACTCGAAGGGTTAAAACTCAATTGCCCCCCTGGAGAGATTCAAAAACTCTTCTATTTCGCGATCGGTGTCTCAGAAAAAAACGTATGTTTAAGAATCCTTCCTACCTCAAAATATATAGTATCACAGAGTAAATAACCCGCTAAAAGTTTCTTTGTTGTTGTTGTTTTTTTTCGGCGAAAGTTTCTTTTGTAGCATACATATCCCATCCAGGTAATTAAAAAAAGTTGCTTTTGGCCATTCAATGTTTCTTTTTAAAAGACTGGGCTGCAAGTCCTCTTTTGACTGTGCCGAATTTCTGATGGAACAGTAAAATTAACTCCAGTTTAATTGCATGATGGAAACATGGAGCAGAAGTAGTCCAAGGCGATAGTGCGCGAGTTCTAATGGTGAATTCGGGTGGTCGCCTCTCTCCTTTGACCTTGATTGAGCAGAGCGCCCCCTCCTCGCCACCAGAGCTACTCGGGATCGTTTTCAGCCGATCACAACTGCTGGGTTCAGAGCGTTCTGAGATTCTCAGACCTGTATTGGAAGTAAAACTTCTTAATTTTAATAAAGCACTAAAAAAGAAATATTTTACAGCGTACGCTGGACGATTGAGCAAAATTTACGCTTGCAACGTAATGAAATAACGGTTGTGACGTATATTGTTTTACGCATCGGCATGTAAAAAAAGAAAGCAGTATTTGAATTGATTTTTGCAGAACGGAACGAAAGCCACTGCTTGGAAAGAATTGTCAATTCACCGCATTTTCGACAGTGAACGTGCTGCGATAGTGGTCATGCGTACGGCAGAGCAGGCAAATATGCAATGGTTAATAAACTGCATTTTTCTCACTGCGAAATATCGTGCAAGCAGGATATAGCACATATCGCCATGTGACACAAATCACAGTGCATTATATTCGGCTTTCTCTCTATTTTACAACACAAACCTTTGAACGCACTTTTACCAAACCTGAATTTCTTGAAGCGATCGCAAAACAGCAGCGAGCTGTGCGAGCTGTTCCTTCGTCGGTTAGGCTTACCGGAATCACCGCATGGAAATGAACTATCTCGTGGAAGCACTGGGAGTACTTCACACGTCGACTTTTCCTATATATGTGGTCACAAACGAATGTCGTCTCGTCCGTCGTAATTCTCGAAGTTGTCGAATGCACAAGCACTTTGTAGAATGTACCAGATATCAATCGTCGTCATGCCGGACCCCACACACCACCACAGACCACTGCCGGCCATCATCAACAAAACCACGTGATCCCCGTCCAAGTACGAGGTGACGATTGCGCCGCTCCGCACTCTGATGGCTACCGACAGAGTGCTAGAGAGCGCTCTGAGAGGGAGAGGTGCCCTCGGAACGAAGCAGGCGATCAGGCCACAGCACTCTCTTTCAACCATCCGATCTCGCGCGCTCTGGAAAGAGCGCGCAGAAAGTACCACGCAAATTCGCCATAAGTTGGACGAGTCTTCACTCCTGAAGTTGGTCGAACAGTGAATAAACCATCTTATCGGTGTCACTGTACATTGGTGTCGAAGACGCAAAATGTGCGCGTGGTGTCACCCATTGTTTCTTGCGCAGAAAGTGACAGAGTTACGGTGCCCTCTGTGTCCAATTCGTGGAAGTTCAGTTTCGGTGTTTTTTCACGTCACACTTTTGTGGAATGGTTCTTCCGCATATTAGAATAAAATAAAGCTGCTGTAAACGTCCTAATTTTTATGAAGATCCCAGTTTCATGAATTTCGTGACTTGAAAAATGTTGCACAGAATAGATCGCACAAATAGTATGTAACCTCGTGGTACAAAATATACATACCAGTCACTTCAACTCATTAAATTTTGTGTGCAGCAAACATTCAGAAGTCTCAGACTCGGCAAAATTCATAAAATATTGAGCCCGCAAAAATGAAGGTGTTCGCAGCATTTCAGATTTGCGATTATCGGTGTATTACTTTAATTTCTTGCACCTTACCCATCGCCGTTTAAACGAGGGATCCGCGAGACGTCGGTGCTCGAGACCCACGGCATCCAAAGATGTGGCGCGCGCCGATTCTTTCTGGACTCCAGTCGTCTCAGCTGCGGCTAACCTTGGGCGTTTTTTGTTCTGTGCAGGCTGATTCCGGCAAAGAGTCATGTGGAGCTAAAACTGAATGTGACCTGTGAAAATGTGCGCTTTCTGGAGCATGTTCAGGCGAAGGTGACCTTATCTGCCACCAGGAGGGGGGACCTCCACATCTACCTCACCTCTCCAGCGGGAACAAGGTACGCCCCTCCCGACCCTACAACTTTGAACGGTTGAATGAATGACCTCTCAATCGGGGGAGCGTGCCCTATTTCTGAAACTGTTGGCGAGGAACTTGGGCTATAGGAGGCACTTTGTCAGATTGTTTTCCTAGAGAGCCTACGTTTTACAGCGTAGCTGTTTATGGCTAGGGTTTCATGGATTTTTGGTGTGCAGTGACTAAGAACTCTATGCTCGCACCGCCACACACGCCGCAAGCCTTTCCCGTATAAAAAAAATTCCAAGTAAATAACCAAAATAAAGCATTGACGAACGCGTGTGCAATATGCCATTTGTTTTAGGCTTTTGCTTTGAAACAGTTACTGCCGCAGATGCTTGCACGTGCAACACCATTCTCAGCAATTCTCCTTGATACTTGGGTAATTTAGCAGTAGGTCTATTCACTTATCAGTAGGCACCATTTTCAAGACCAGTAGACTCTCGGGTAGAGAATAAAGGTTTCTCAAAGATTTGCCGCTTGTGACCCGCATCGGCCATGTCCATGCTCGCACCGCCCTCTCTTTGTCGTCGTTCCAAGCGCTTGCGTGCCTAGTTTCCTTTCCTTCCGCTCTCCCGGGGTGGCAGTCCCGTCGCGCGTGTCCAGTTTCCTCCGGCTCCTCAGGGCGGGTCTGTGTCGTCTGCTAAACAGCTTTACTGCTCATCCTCCTTCACAGAGTGGAATGACTCATGATTTTTTTCTAGAGAGGGACCAACTCATACTATGGATAGTGTTTGCAATTTAATGGCGGATTCCTCCTGCATGATCGGCTGCAAGGGCGCATGCGTCGCGTCGTTGCACGGCAAGCTGGAAAGTGGGCAGAGACGCAGAGTCATTTGCAGACGATCGACACGTTTGTCATCTCCTCGCAGTTTGTGTTGCAAATGCGGCCTCGTAAGCCACACGACGCCGATCAAACGGTTGGAAACGCTCGGGAACCCGCGCAAGTCACGTTTTCCGCTGAGCTCGGTGTTCTTCTTCTCGGTGTTCGTCATCTTTCTCTATTGAGCACAAGCACAGATCGGTCGCGAGTGCCGATTCAGCGTCTGGCAGGGGCTCGTGTTCAATTGGTGCTTCACTGGTTTAACGCAAGCACCAGCATCCAGCTACGTCGGCCAAGCGCTGCGTTGGGAATGCATGCATGTAATCCGTGTCGTTGTCCTCGTAGGTTTAGCTCTCAACTTAGCCACTGGGGTTGGATCCCCTTCCCCAATAGCCTTTATGGAAGTTTTAATCTTGCATGGTGCGGACTATCTGCAGGTGTGGACCTTAGAAGAATTTGTTTTTCTAAGACCATTATGGAAAGACATGAGGGATTTGGTGTATGACACTGACAGATTATGTTAGCGATGGTATCTGATCACACAAGCTTGATTGTGCTCTGGTAAAGCAGGTATTTTTTGAGGTGTGCTGTGTACAAGAAGTTTTTGTGTGCAGTATCTTTGCTGAAATTTGCCCATCCAGTCGGCTCTATGCAGGCTGGTTGCAGGCGGGAAGTGCGTGGACATTCCGTTATGGCCCGTGCTGAACATCAGATGTTGCAAATCTAGATTTTGTTTATTGTTTTTCTCTCGGTGTATGCCCCCCCCCCCATTTCTGTAATGCCTTTGGGCGCTGAGGGGTATATTGAATAAATAAATAAAAAAATATAGACTATGATCCACAAAATACGGTGCTATAACACCCCAAATGATATCCCATCAGTCCATGGAGGTCGAACGGAGTTGAAGAAGGTGTGTAAACTAACTTTTGGTATGCAAACGGAAAGAAAAATTAAGAACAGGTGTTTGACTTGGTTTTTCGTTCACTTATGCCTACATCAGATGCCCTAGGTCATGCCAAGTGTGTCATAATTTTTTAAAGATAGAAGAACTTTGTTTAATAGCCTTCTAAGCTGTCAAAGGCACAGATGCTCTGGTTGTCAAAACTTGCATTGCACGAACCACCCGAAATCCATACTTAAGGGTGCGCGAATGGTGGTTCGAATCGAATAGCGCTGCATTCTTTGTAGGCTCCACAGTGCTAGGGTAACCCATGGCATACCAGCCCTCAACTATGTTGAAGCTAAGGATGACGCTGCACTATTCAATTCGAAACAGCGTTTGCACATCCTTAGCAAGTATATCTGCTTTCTAGGCATGGGCTATCTCTAGGTGTTTTTTCGAGAAGAGAAAATATGACAGGAAACGGGAGTGGGACATCTCCTAGGGTAATACAGCAGCACCATCACCACTATTTCTACATTTTTTTGTCCTCATTTCTCAAAAGATTATAAAGGAAACTCTGGAAGCTATGCTGTTTCTCCTATAGATTTGATTTGAGTGTTTCTAGTAGAAAGTGCTTTGAAAAAGCAAAACAAACAAAATGTTTCTACCTTCTCTTGATCTTCATCTGAGCATATAAAAGTGCCGCCATTCTGGCATACTCGCCCCCCTCCCCCCCCTCAAAGCAACGATGACCGTTCGGCCCTTGGCTGTAACTCCCGCGTTAGTATTTCCTCTTTTGCAAGTCTTCTCTCTCTCTCTCTCATAGTTCAACGTCCAAAGTGTATTTTCAAACGTGTGTTGTGGTTAAAGATTTTGAGGATGCCGTGTGGCGTGGTTGCAGGTCTACCCTCCTAGCCCAAAGACCTCTTGACAATTCGCGCTCTGGCTTCCAAGCCTGGCCCTTCATGAGCGTCCACACCTGGGGCGAGAGCCCCAACGGCGAGTGGAGACTCGAGATACACAATGATGGGCGTTACTACGGTGAGCTTAGTCTCCGA
The DNA here is from genome assembly GCF_016920785.2 of Ixodes scapularis. Classification (NCBI taxonomy): domain Eukaryota; kingdom Metazoa; phylum Arthropoda; class Arachnida; order Ixodida; family Ixodidae; genus Ixodes; species Ixodes scapularis. The sequence goes on from NW_024609837.1 coordinate 64,062,990, forward strand.
CGCAGTCTTACCTCTTCGTTGCAGTTGCACCAGGATAGTCGAAAATTTTTTTTTAAAATAAAGTGCTTCGTAGCTTTGCCGCTCCTCTAAAGCAGAATGCTTTTATGAGCCGATTTTTAGGTCTAGACATTGTAACATGTTGGTATGACATGTCATCATAGCATGTTGGTATGAAAACATAGCATGGCCAGGTGCCCTAACAGAGCACACTTTCCAGGAATTAAACCCTGAACCTTTAGCTGTGTTGTTTGATATTCTATACCTGCACCAGGGGAGCGACATGCATTGGTGTTGTTACGGCCGTTATATATATATTTGTTGTTGCAAATAGTTTGTCGCCTCAATGCTAGGAGGTGCACATGATGTCATTTGATCACATAATTACATTGATCACATAATCACATAATTAAAAGTCTCATGATCACATATTCACTATAGGTCACATGATTATAATATTATTGAGGTCACATGATCACATTATCACTATAGGTCGCATGATCACGTAATCATTATAGGTCATATGATCACAAACTATAGCTAGGTGATTATGCAAGTATTTTAGGTTATGTGATAACATAACTTACAATAATAATAATAAACTATCACCTTAGATAGATTTCTAAGGAAGGTAGAAATCATGTGTAGTTAACAAAAAATGTGATTTCATTATAATGCATTAAGAGCAATTGTTTCATAAAATGCTCTCACCACTTTATTCATTCACTACCGAATAATCTGACCATTGCCCATGCACAAAGAACTGTTCTCTTTTATGTAGAAGATGGCTCTGTATAATAATACTAAAAGGACACAGTAAAGCAACATCTAAAATTTTGGAGCAGATCCCCGCCAGAATTACTCAGTCAAGAGAGAGAACTTGTTGCCTAACATGGAGTTAGAAGTCCCACAAAAGAGATTAACGAAAAGCGATAATTATTCCTTATTTCCTCTAATGCGTTCTGGTGAAGGGTTTGTGATGGAGCATGGTAAAATTTACTGGCCACCATGGTTGACCCAGTCAATGACCTCCGAATGAATGCTGCATGCTTTTTAGCTTTACTGTTCCTCTGTTTATATTCCGATTCTTAACGGCCCGTAATTCACATGAAACATAATAGTCATGCGCTATATTTCCACTGCAGTAGAGCATGATTTCAGTCACAGAAGTAGTGGATTGCTTTTTGTTAAATTAACTGTAGGTGTGTGTCCCCAAGCAGTAGTTTTGAAACCTTAGTCTTAAGCTTCATAAAATTTCTGTAAGTACAAAAAAGTTAAAGTTCAGGTGAAACATTCATTACGATATACATTTGAGGCATATTTTCGATCCTCATAAACAAACAGCTACTACGGACTGCCCTTCTATTTTAGAGTTTTCAATCGGCATAAACGAACAGCTATTACCGACTGCCCTTCTATTTTAGAGTTCTGACTGTGCAGTGGAGGAAATTGAGGATTAAATTAGATGCTTCTGCACCTCCTGTCCCGTCCTCAAAACATCCTCGTAGTTCGTGCTAGTTTGTTTACTATTTCCTGCTAATAGGTATGCATTGCACAGTAGTAATTAGTACATGAATGTAAGCCATTACAACACTGATTCATATTGAAAGCATTAGGAGTGGGAATTTGCTACTATACCTGCACGCACCATTAGTTGGGATGACCCAGCCATTGTGCCTTTAGAACATGAGCACGAGGCTTATGTTAAGCAAACCAGAGATAAGGGTAAAATCCAGGGATAGGCAATCCTTACAAATACGGATTGCGTCACTTGTGTTAGACAAATGGCCGGACAGTCCGTAGAAATATGGGACGCTCAGTTTCACGTAGTAGGTATTTTACACGAGTGTGAAGCATGGTAGGACGACGAGATCACTCTAGAATACGAGAAGAAACTCTCTCCTCGTACAAACAATGAGGGAATCCGCGCAAATTCGGTTTGCGTCGCTTGTAACATGGAAAGAGGAAGGTAATCCGTAAAACTGCGGAATGCTCTATCTTTGCGTGATTTGTATTTCGTCCTCTTTTGTGCGTTTCTTGCGTGATCCGTATTCCGTCCTCTAGGCAAAGCTACGCTACGGGAGTGGTCCCTTATCCTGTACGGAACGACGGAAGACCCAGACGCTTGGGTCGGAGCAACGCCGCAGGCACCCAAGTTGCCAGAGAAGGAGGGGCTACCGTCGCCACCGCCGACCGTGACCGCAAGCCGCAAGACGACGACGACGGCACCGAAAAAAGAGCAGACGACGACGCCCGCACAGCAGACGACCAAGACGTTCCCAGTGTACAAGCCCATGAAGCCGCCGCCGTCTCTGGAACGACCGCCGAGCGAGCCCGTCGACTCTCTCGACAACTTCATTCATTCCGACCCCCGGCGCCCAGGTGAGCGCTTTCGATTGGCCCAGGGGCTCTTGCACTGGCTGCGCAACTTTCTCGTGCCGTCGCAGCCTAGCCGTTAAGCCGGCCAAGCGGCCGGGCTGCCATCTTGCCAGTGCCAACCAAAGGGAAGGGACTGATGTCGAAACGGCCCGATCGTTGCTCTAACTTCATTTCATTAGTTTCATTTATTTGAAAGCGAGAAAGTTGGAGAAGTTGCAGTATATATATACATACATCTAAATAAAGTTACAACTAGCAATAGGTGTCGTGCTATAGACGCACGTGTATACCAAAAGCGTAATGAGGGAACTGTCATAGAAGTACAGCGACGTTAAATAATGCAAAACGCTTGAGATAAATAGGTACTCTTTTCACAACTCAATGCATCAACGAGCACAACAAAAACAACGTTTGAAATACAAAAATTATTGAGGAAAGAGCAAGTTAACAAATGAGCTCTTCACAACTTAGTTTAAACAATATTGAATCTGAAAGAAAGACAACCGGATGTGTTGTTTCGCCAAGTTACGACACTAATCGATTCTAAATGTGCGACTGGGAAGACTTTTTTATGTATTAGATTATCAAGTCTACTTAAATAGGAAGTTTTAAGTTATGCGCACTCATTTTATTAATAAGAATAAAATGAAGCCTATGTTTTGTCATACGAAAGAAAAAACATTACCTTTTTTAGTGGTGTTTAATTCGAGACTACCGTTATTTGACATTTTTTATTGTTTAAATTACGACAGTATGTAGAAATCAAATGTGGCATTTTTTTACATTGACAGAAGGTGACCTTGACTGAATCATTTCCATTGGAAAACCTCAATTGAATTTGTAACATTAAACACTGAGAAAGACGTTGTTCAACTTTCCTAGACTGAAATAATTTACGCCGCTGCAATTTAACCCTTGTGGTAAATTGCAATGCATTACCTTCTTTAGCCATTTTTTTTTTCTGTTGAGAAAGTTCATTTGTTTAGTAATGATGCTTGTTAGCATGGAAAAATGTAATGCACTATTAATTGGTATTGCTAAGATGGCAGCCCCTGGCATTTATCATGGTATTGAGGCTGGGCCTCATTCTATATAGGACAATAGCAGTTAGTGGCATTCATAGGCTAACAAGCGCTTCACCTTTTCAGTTTTTTTCTTCTTTTGTATTTGTCCTGTTGTTTCAAAGAGTCCTCCCCAGTTGGCTCTGAATAGTTTGTTAAAGACACTGGCTGTAATCCTATTTACTCGTAACAAAGCCACGCATGGACAGGTGGCTGATTGGTGACAATGTAGAGGAATATACAGATTTAGTTATGTTTGTTACCATAATAGAACTTGTTCCTCAGGCCATGCTATAATGAGGAAGGTAGTGTTTTTTTTTTTTAGTTATAACATATGAAGTTTGTTGATTGTTGGTTAGGCATTTGTTGTGATGGCGGTTTGTTGTTGCTGGGACCTCTATGTACGTCGCACTGTAGCACTGCAGATTGGTTTCTGTAGCATGGCAGAAGTTTTGCCGAAATGTATCCCTATTATTGTGTCCCCTGGCTAGTGTGACTTGCTCCCCTTCAACAAAAAATAGCTTGTTCTGCACTAAATTGTTTTCACTGTTGTTTGCATGAACAATGCCAAAACTGTTTTTTTTTGTTGTCTAAACACCGATTTGACCATAGGTGTGCATGTTTGTATTCAGTGGAAGCTGCATGTTTGAATGTCACTAGTGAGGCAGAGTTTTTCTATATTTCTTGCCTGTTTTTTGTAGTGTTGCCATACATATCCCTTGAACATTTGGTTTGGAATGTTAGTTCAAATAGTATGACTTGTGTATGCAAAATATTTTTTTAATTCTTAATTTTTTTTTATTTTTTGGGGGGGGTAATATTTCAGGTGACATGTGTTTTCATAACTTGAACTATTTTACAGCATTGTTACTTTTTGCTTGTTTCATGACTGCAAGGGTAAATAAGAAAGCTTTAAAGTATTAACTTCATCGCTGCCAGATTCTGTACTTTGATTTCAGAAAGGAGCGCAGTCCCATTTGTAGCAGTTTTCAGTAAAAGATTGAGGTAGGCTAGGTGGGTAACCACTATAAACGATAAATAGCACGAAGGACGGACCAGGACAAGTACACCAAACGGAACTGGCGCTAGCTCACTACTGGCGTCGATTTTAATGTTTCCTATTTCTTTTTTTCTTTCTCTTTTGTCCTTTTCGTCTCTTGAGCACCGTTTTCACTTATTCCTTCTCTTGTAGGAGTGTTAAAGTGCCGGCTCTGAATGAGCGCTAGTCCCGTCGTCGTCTTTGTGTTCTTGTCTGTCCTTTGCACTAATTCTTGTTCATAGTAGTTTGCAATGCTCAATGTTTATATAGAATTCAGTTTCACAGCAGTTACTACCTTGAAATGGATTATGCACTATCTGCTCTGCAGGAAGTGAGAAATCAAATAATTGGAACAAGCTCTACAAGCATTTTGACAACAAAATATGGTTCATAATATCTAGATTATTCAACCATGAAATTTTCAATGTCTCGTCTCTATTTCTACTTGGATGTCTGGTGTAAAATGTACCAATATATGATGTCAAAAATTTGTTATTCTTTTTTGAAAATCTTCGAGACTGAGGAAAACAGAAAAAGGGAGACGCCACACACACACTGTCTTCAAAACAACTCAAAGATGAATTTTCAGCAGCTTGCCTTGTTGTTTGAGTATTTTATCATTGTAATTCTTGTTTGTTTTTAGGCAACATTCAATAAGTTTCCAGTTCGCAAATGGCTTGCCTTTGTTTACGCTAGGGGATAAGAAACTGGGGCTCTGGATAAACTGAGTGTAGTGTAGCCATGACATTAATTAATAATATTCAGATAGTTCAGGATTGAAAATAATGTTGGCAGAGCGATTTCTTATTGCTTGTTCTCACTATACTTACTTTTAATCTAAAACCTCCAAAGCATTCATTTCTCCAGATAGCAATCATGATGCTGAAGCTTATTTAGTGCAATATTTAGTACAGAGAAAAAAAAAAAAAGGATTACTTTCACCTCCATCAGTGTGAGCACTCTTTTCAGAGATGGGCATATTATCGGTTTTAGGCCGGCTTTTGCTATTAACCATGGTATAAACATATGCCAGAAAGAATCCTTTCGGTGTAAACTTTGAGTGGTGTTCCCGACATGGCATACATAAAAATACCCCTTTGATCGAGTGACACCGACAAAAGGTGCAAACTTGAATAACTTCGAGCATTGGTTTGCAAACTCTGGGTTTCTGATTTGTTTTGTGTGTATCCTTATTAGGTTCATTTACCTACCCTTTGGTGTAAATCTCTAAAGATCGATCATTGCTGCCTCTTGGCTTTCTGCTATAGCATGCTCAACAATAAAAGTCTGGCAGATCTGCTATTCCAAACTGCCAGGAAACGGGGCAACGCAGACAGCACGTCTGCGGTTGTAACAGCAAAATGCATGCAGAACTACTTTTAGAGCGCAGCTCTTAGGCGCCCATTTCCGGCTTGAGCGCCGTCGCCGTTGGCGTAACCGCGCGTTGCATTAAGAGACATTTCCCATAATGACGTCACGTGTAACGTCACGAGGGTCACGAGGTAGGAGGAGGAGGAGGAGAAAATTTCTCCCTGCCATATATAAAGGAAAAGATTCCCGGCTAAATTTAGCGAAAAAAATGTTCCCGCTAAATTTAACAAGAAATGTAGCAAAAATTTCCCACTAAATGGGAGGGGAGTGGGAGAAGAGGAGGGGAGGAGGGGTGTACCAATCCCTCCATACCTTCCCCTCCTCCTCTTCAAGAGCTGCGCTCTAATTCGGGATTTGAGAGTGTTGTAAACGTCTTTAATTTTTTTCGTCTCTCTTACTCTCTTCTTATTTTTGTTTTTCTTTGGTGCAATGCGCATCTCCTTCATGTTGAACTATGGGATCATGTGACATAGGAATTGGGAAATGGGTGTACCCCCATTCTTCCTTCAACCCCTTCCAAGAAATTGTAAAAAAAAAATGATTTGCAGTAATTTGCGAATCTGAGGGTGGTGACATCACTTAGCCGAGAGGACACATAGAAGAGAAACGAGTAGCTTGCACCTGTCCTATCCAAATAGGGTGATGAACGAATGAACGTGGCTGAACCCTTCGAGTTGGTCTGCCGGTTTCGCCGCCTATCCAGCGTTTGCGCAATGAAAAATGTTGCGGCCCAGTGGTCAAAGGGCAAAGCAGAGCAGCGGGAGCTGAAGGGACAGTGCTGTAGTCCCAGCCAAACGAAGCTTATCTAGCAGGCTTTTAGTACGTAGGAAGCTTTGCTTTCATTTTCCCGTGCCGTTGCGCTTTGCCTGTGTGCGTGCGCCTGCACAGCTTGCTCAGCATGTGACTTTGCGTTTCTGTGGCACCGCTGCCTCTCTCACTGCAGCTCTCTTGTTTCCCCCCCACGCTTTGGTGTCGTCCGTACGAAGGCAAAAAACGTACCCATCGAACGTAAGCATGATGCGACGTGCCAGTGCGCACCCTGTGTCTCTGGAAATGGGGCGGACGCTGCCGGAACATGGGACGGCAGGGAACAACCGAAATTTCCTGTGTGGCGAAAATAAAGTGGCCAACTATGATGATGACAATGATAGTAATAATACACTTATTTTCCATTCAAAAGACACACTATAGTTTGTCGGGAAAAAATTAGGCGACGCTTGGCTGGCCGTCAACCCAATTGTTCGAGGGCCGGATGGCCTGTTGGTTTTGTTTTAGAAGGTCAAAGTACAGGTCGTTCCTTAGAAAAGAGGACCATGTTTTTCGGCCCTGGTAATTGAACTGTGCATCATAAAAAGCTCAAACTCCGTGAGAATGCGACAGTAGCGGTAAGGATATAATGCGAACGTTTGAGTCCCTTTGAACCGACGTCCACCTAGACCTGATATCGTTGAAGCAGGAACTGAGTTTGTAGTTGCTTGTGTGATTTATATCAAAGAAAAACACTTAACAGCAGGAAATAAAATATTGTTTTTTTTTTCTTGCTCACAAGTTTTTTTTTCTACTCAAATAGGTCCTTAGACATCCACAATGTTGTTTTTTGTTTTGACGATGTTAGACTTAGGTGTACATCAGCTAAAGGAAAAATTGAATCTTTCTCAATTATCTTTTGATCCAGGTAACGTCATGTTCTCAAACTTTCGCTTTCTATCCTAACTGTTAGAGTCACATTCTCACAGAAATTGAGCTTTCTGTGATGCAGAGTTTAATTTTCCCTGGCTGAAAAACATGGTTCCCTTTTTTGTGGGATACCCAGTATTTTTACAGCTTAAATCTGCTTCCGAATTCATGTGGGTGAGGAGATAGTGCAGGGCCTTTAGTAAAGTATCCAGCAGTACCTCTTTTACTGGGAAGTTGTCAGTCAAATTGTTGTTTGTCACAAACCCAACAGACGTAACTCGATTTATTCATACCAATTTCCATTGTACTTAATTTTCGGTTTCCCATTTGCTTTGATGATTGTTCGAGCATTGTCTCGACAGCATTTTACAATTCAGATAACTAGTTACTCAAGAGAGAAGTGAGAGACGATAATTAGAATTAAAAAAATAAGCATGATGGCACAATATATAAGTTAGTATGCTGGGTTACCAGTCGGTCTTCATGCTAGCCTCCAGGCTAATCTGCAGATTCGTTTGCAAGTTTGTCCAGATGTTTGTGTGCACATTGATTCACAGCAGAGGGGTCTCCAGATGAGCATTGACCTCGTTGTCCTGGTTGTTCTACAGGAGTTATGCTTGAGGAGGTTAGTCTAGAAGTGGTTAATTCGGTTACTGATTTGATAAGGCTAGGATGGGGGTTAGGTTAGGGTGAGGTGAGGTGAGGTAAGGTTAGAGTAAGGTAAGGTTAGAGTAAGGTAAGGTTAGAGTAAGGTAAGGTTAGAGTAAGGTAAGGTTAGAGTAAGGTAAGGTTAGAGTAAGGTAAGGTTAGAGTAAGGTAAGGTTAGAGTAAGGTAAGGTTAGAGTAAGGTAAGGTTAGAGTAAGGTAAGGTGAGAGTAAGGTAAGGTGAGAGTAAGGTAAGGTTAGAGTAAGGTAAGGTTAGAGTAAGGTAAGGTAAGGTTAGAGTAAGTTAAGGTTAGAGTAAGTTAAGGTTAGAGTAAGTTAAGGTTAGAGTAAGGTTAGGGTGAGGAAAAGTAAAATGAGGATGAGGAAAAGTTAGGGTAGGGTCTAGTGAGGTAAGGGTGGGGTGAGGTGAGGCAATGTGATGATAGGTTAAGGCTAGGTCAGGTGAGGAAGAGGTTTGTGTAAAGTTAGGTTGGGAAAAGAATAGGTTAGGTTAGGGCTCAATTAAGCTGGGCTAGGCTAGGTAAAACAGGCCTTTGGGACGGTCATCAAGCGATGGCGCATAGTAGCTTGCACGTCGCCGGCTCCTCTTGCAGTGCTCGCGTCCTCCCCTCGTGCAATGCGTCGCACGCCTTGGCTCAGTGTGCGTTGTGTTTCAGCCGCGGGTCCCCCAGGGCACCCCGTAGTGGTTCACGGGACCCGGGAGAACCCCGCCCGTGGCACTGCAGCGTCGGCGGCCGGCCCAGACGCGGCTCAGGGGGCCGCCGGTGCGCCGCCGTGCGGCCGCGCTGGACCCACGTGCATAGGTTTGTGGTCGTGCCTGCTGGTCGTTCTGCTGGCCTTATAACAACGGTGGCGGGCCCTCTCGCTGACTCTTCCCCGATGCCCCGCCAGTGTTGGCACTAACCACCCGACTCCGGACCAACGGAGATGGCGCCGCGGCTGCTCTCTTGTCGCTGCGCAGCGACGACCGCCGCCATGTTTTTGCCGCGTGACGGTCGCCATGTTGTCGCCTCACCGGTGTCTGTGCAGCATGCGCCGTGTGACCCGTGCGTTGGGCCGGTGTTCTCCGACTGTGGCTCCTTCGTGCCGGGAGAGACGTTGCGGTGGTTGGGGCGAACTGTTGTCGTTGTTGACACTCGCCGTTGGAGAGCTCGGGGGGAGGGGAGTGTGCCGTTCTGCCGGACTTGCACTTGGCCTTCCACCGTTGCACCGTTTTTGTCTTCCTCGGCAATGTCTCGGCAGTCTTTTAACCCTGTCAGTCTCATTGGGGTCGATAAATTGACGCATTAAGCTCTCTTCGAAGCTCTCCGGGGCTAGGAGTTCGAATTGTAAACCACTTTTGTTTCTCATCTGAAGGGCATTGTATTTTAGTTAAGACTACGAATTTTGTATTCGCATTGTAAAGTGCCTGGGAAATTATAGTGCCTCTTTTTTGCGCTCATTTTTACTACCTTTTGCTCGAATTCAACTGCCAGGGCCATTTGTTTTGCGTTAGCTAGGTATGCTTCAGAATTGCTTCATCAGCATCTTTCTGCCAGCCAGTTCGGCATAGTTTTTTTTTTAATAGACCTGCAGGTTCCTGAGAAAGGTCGCATGAAAGTGACTATAGTTCGTTGCAACTCAAGAAGGTAGGGCGAGGGCAACACAGACTGGGGAGGAGAAAGCAGACACAACGCTAAGGAGAGAAGGAGGTTTCCCCCTCTCTTCTCCGGTGTTCCGTCTGCTTCCTCCTCCCCGGCCCGTCTTGCTCTCGCCCTACCTTCTTGAGTTGAACGGGCTATGGTACTTCTGAAGAGTGTCATGATTTTCCGGCTCGTACTAAAGCTCGTTGCATAGCTCTGTTACCTTCGGTTTGTTTTGACTTATTTTTAACTGATGCCATTCATAGCTCTCTAAGTCAGTTAATCTGCAATGGCCAACCTGTACTGGATGTTAATGTGATTTTTACTTCAGACGACAATGACTGCATTGTGAAACTGTTGCATCTTCACTGTGCCAATGGACCTTGTAATTCCGAGAGCGGTAACAATCTTCATAACGTTCTCTGTCTCACTGCTCTAAAATTTTTACTTGTATGAATCACTCCTTTCAGGCGCACTTCAAGCTGAAATTGCGAGACACAGAAATTTATATTCTAGGTTCTGACTGCATTTTTTGTTTTCTGTGGTGCCATATTGTGCATTAACTTGGTTTTGAGTTGCGATCCCCAGATATCTATCTGTTACAATTTTTTGTGCACAACTCTACTTCAGGGTTACACTCTCTCTTGTTTTGCCTAATTTCATTACCAATTCAGCACTGTCGATGTAATCTTGATTGTATACCTTGTTTAGAATGTACGGACGGAGCTCTGGCTTGTGAGTGATTTTTGTTGAAAGCCATGTCAGACTTTCTGTATTTTATTTGCAATTGTTTGATTTTGTATTTAAATGGATTTCATTTTTGGGCACAAAGCATGATCATGATGAATTGTTTAGAACTCTGCAGCGGTATTAGAAGGGTGTATTTTCCGGTATGGTTTCTATGGTAACTTGTACAAAATCTGTTGATGGTTTTACAGAGCATATAGTTTCTCGAGGACGTTGCAACATTTTCGGGCATTTATAGATGGTGAAACTTTAGCATTCAGCCACATTGTTTTCAGTATTCTTCCAAGTCGTGATTTGCAATCACTGAAGGTGATTATACAGCGCCTGTACATATGTGTATGTATGTGATGACCTTGCGTTCACCTCTGTACATAGACTTTTTCCTGCATCGTGAAATTACTGCATTCACTGTTCTCCTCTCCATAAGAGGAGTGCCATGTTAGAAATTTGGAATACTGACCATCTTGCCAAGTGTTTTGATGGTTTGAGTACCAGTAAGGTTAAGGTATGTCATTTATAGATTGAACAAGTTTTCACTTTCTTTGTTATGCCTTGATTACTTTAAAGCATTGAGGTAACAAAGTAATGACTGAACATTAGCTATAACCTTGAAATATTTTTGGTAGACAAGAACAACCCTTAAAGATTTTTTTGTATCTTTCAACATTGTACTTTACAGCAGAAGGGCTTTGCTGACGTTGCAAAATCTTGTTAGTTTTTAAACCATGTTTCAGGGTACAGATTATGCAGTGTTTGTTCCAAACTGTAAATTGTGAAGGCCTGCTCTTTCAGCAGTTTTCATTATTTTACTATGTATACTAGTGGATAATACAGGTGGCTGTACATCTTGTAAATGGTTTAACCATGTAGATACTTGTGTGGACATCATTAAGTTCACTACTTTAAATGGCCATGCACATGTCAGGTGTGGTGTGTAGGTGGGTGGTGTCATGGCGGAAGTGGTGTTTAGCATGTAGAATGTCATTCCATTGAAAGTTGGACTGTTCTCCTCTTTACTGCTCAGACAGCTGGTCAAAGTCTATGTGCTCATTCAGCGTTTGGGGCGGACTCTTCTGCCGGATTGAGGAGTCACGAATTCTACTTAATTAATTATTGGGCATTTTCATTCTCAATATTTTCTGTTTTCGACCTTAGTGGCATTAAGACCAACTTTACTCCTGAGAACGGACTGTATGAGCAAGTTATAATTTACAATGATTTGTAACATCTCTTCATTTAAGGTTATGACTATCTCATTCCAAATACTTCTTACTAATTGCTTTAATATTTTAGCCTTACATTGCTTTGAAGTAATTCTGCTGAGGGACCTTGTTAGGTTATTGTATTAACCATTTATGTGCTGCTGTTTACCAGCACAAATTAAGTTCTTATTTGCAGGATATCTGTTAAACTATTTTTTGAAGTCTTTATACAAGCATCTCGCATTTGCTCTGTCGGTAAATGCATGGCATTATACACTGCCAGTACTAGGGTTTTAAAGCAATTGGATGTTTACCAAGTAAGGATTGTAGTAAATGTTATAGCTATCCAATCCAGCCACCCAATTTATCTTCTGTATCGGTGATTACTGCAAGACGAGGTGTGGAACTCTTGAACGAATTTTTATGCCATAGTTGTATCTACAACTTCTGGAAACAATGCTGCTTTGTTTCAAGTTTTGCTTTTTTAGAGATAATCTAAAATGTATTTAAAATGTGTCTTGGACCATAGTTATCTAAATTTAATTGATTATACCGCTTTAATTGAGCAGCTCTTAAACTCTCGAAAAACCTTGGCACATCTTTCATTTCGGCTCATGATTACTTAAAAGGACCTAAACAGTGTACTTATATTCCTATAATCGTTGCTTTAGAATGTGTGTGTCACAGTCATAAGCTTCCAATACCCACAAATGCGATCCAACCCTTTAAGCGTTACAATATGTAACAGTTGTTTTCCTCAGCATGCACTGTATGCTATATACGCACATAACCAAATACTTTATTTCAATCTTTAGTAGCGACAGGGTATATGTGGACACCAGACCTTCAGGTTATTCACGGCAAAAGGAATGTGTTATCACTGCATTTAAGAAGTCCCAAGTCCCAAGCGCCAACAAACCACCAAACCCATATTGTACAGTGATGGATATATAGAATACATGTTCTTATGTGTATATATTGAATGGACCAGGTCAGTTTTATTAAGGGGCGTGTCTTTGTTCGTGTATAGGAGAAACTGTGCTTTTTGTCTATTCGGAAGTGAAAAGAAAATTCAGGGTCCGACTTTGTGTTAGTCACGACTCCATAGAATTACAAGTCTGTGTTGAACGGTGTTTGGTGACTCGGTGAAATGAAGCCCATTGCGACAAATGTTGCAATAAGCTCTGACGAAAAAAACAAAAAGAAAAAATGTTTGTATGTATGTTTGTGGTAACGTACTGGTAAGGCAAAGCAATCTCGGAAATTTGTTGAGACCGACACAGTTGCGTGTTTGCAGGCTGCGATTAAGAGATTGGGTATTGGCTGTGAATTTCCTTATCGAGAGCTGTAAAAAGCGTGGAACAAAGCCATGTAATAAAACGAGGTTTGCTTATGCAAAATGCCATGTGCCATATTTTGTTTTTGTTTTGTTTTTTTACTTTTTCACCTTTTGCTTGTGCAGATAACCTGATAACATCCAGTTGCGAGAACTAGCCCCATTTTATGAACTTTTATGCTAACACGGGCCCATGGTGGCCATGTTAGTATGAGATCTCAAGCTTCTTTGTTTTAAGGGGAGAAAGTAGTAATTAGGCAATTTTGCATTGCTACTGTGAATCAAAGCCGGGAGAAGATGTCATAGTTGTGAGGCAGCTATTAAGCTGAGTAAGATGCTGCTTTGTTGCTACGCCTTTCTGGCGTGTTCTCGTAATTTTTTGCGGCTGTAAATATTAAGAAATTACAAGAACCCAATGCTTAGCTAAAATACTTCTTGTGATGGTAAAATTTTTTATTTGTTTTAGTTCTTGCATTTTTGTTAAAAAAAAGACTATATCGCACAGTACCATCACATCAAGATCTCTAGGGGAAAGAATGGCAACCATTAAGGCACTGCTAAAGGAAAAAAATCCCACACAAAGCTGTAAACAAACTGCTACGCCTTTTAGGCGGGTTCTCGTAATTTCCTGCAGCAGTAAATATTGAGAAATAATGAGAACCCATTACTTAGCTAAAATACTTCTTGTGACGGTGAAATGCTTTTTTTGTTTTAGTTCTTGCATTTCTAGAAAAGAATATGGCTTTATGCCACATACTACCATCACAGTCCTTTAGGGGAGAAAATGGTAACCATCAATGCACTGCTAAAGGAAAAAGAATATTACGCACAAAGCTGTTGTTTTCAAACTTCTTATTACATTTAAGAAGTTGTGTGTGTAATGGAAATATTTAGTCCAATCATACCTACTAACTTTGTTATGAATGGCAGAGCGAAAAAATTTGTAATCATTTTTGTCAAACGAAATGAATGAGCACATTCAAGATGGCCACCATCTGACATCATCCTGATCTGAAAATGTTGTAAGCAGAACTTTGCCCCCGATGATCGTATCCAATGGTTTTCTCGACTTCTCAGAGGCCAATGTAACCCACAGATTCCAAGGTATGTGTTTTTTCTAATGCTAGGGCAAATTCGCTTGACTGTTACATCCCTAAGCATCCTCCACTGCTTTGGTGTCATTGTTTAACACCCAACTAACATGTCCTGTTCCGTGGGATTCTATATATTTATTTGATTTTGAACCTATCGTATGTCCTTTGCTTTGGCTGGCAGTTTTACCGCATGTGTGTATGTACAAAGATAGTTTTTCATGGCCATTTGTATTCTTTATATGATATCCTTTTTGTTTGTTGCTGAGCTTTTTTGGTTTTGCCATTGCCCATTCATGTTCATATTTTGTTCATGTTCAGCCAAATATTTTGCTATGTTTAGCTGAATGTTTGTATCTTGGAGCTCTTATAGAGTAGTGACCATAATTACCCTTATATCCTGGCATTGGCTGCTGTGAAAGATTTTGTGGCATCTTGATCATATGAGATGTATACTATGTGTGGAGTGTTCTGTGTTGAGCCTTTGCTGGTTTGTGAATAGGTTGGATATTGTCAATGCATGAAATTTGCTGCTTGCACGACTAACTTTCATTTTCATCTGCATTAACCAAGAACGCATGCACTTTCATTTTCTTTTTGGGGTATTTAACCAACTAATAATTGTTCTGATACCTTTGCATGCTACGAGCAATTCGGCATGGCTGTACTTACATTGCTGTTGATTTTTTTGGAATTGGGACATGATGGGATATTCGAAACTGTACATTAATTTTTAGTATGTTTTTCGTGAGTAGTTATTGGAGCATGAACTCCAATTTTGTGGCCGCTCGCTTTGGTGTTGCATAAGAACTCTCATCATATGACTTTTTACTTATGAATACCCCTAAAGGAATACCCGTATTGGAAACATAATTTTGTGAGGGGTACTAATTAGGTGACTTATCCAAAGACTAGATAGGTGTACAATTGGTTTTTGGGGAAGATGGGAGCAGGGTTTAAGCAGCAAACTTGGGATAGTTGATATTTCCCAAATTAAGAGGATCATGAGATATTGCTTACCCTATATATATATATTTCGATATAGTGCAGTAAAACACATTATGTAACTCTAATCTAATAAGTGTAGTTCTATGGGACCACTTGCTCTGTGTGTAGAAATAGCATAATCATATTGCACTCTTTCCGTAAGCGTGTTGCACACCCGCCGAAAATTTGGAGTTTGAGTGGGGACCACATTGAAGGTGTACACAACCATAGTACCCTTTCTGGCTAAATATAATCAGCGGCTTCATGTTATTTAATATCTATTTGCCTTTCTGTTTGCCGAGCTGAGCAACTGCCGAATGGAAGAAAGGGCGGGTTTATTAGCTTTATGAGCTGCCATTTTGAAAACTTTAATTAGTCGTGTTAATTGTTTTTCTTTCTCAAATAAAACAACTCACACTGCTTATAGAAACCTGAACTATTAGCTATGTTTAAAGGCTCCGCTTTCGTGCCTTCTACTAGATTTCCTTCCGAGCAGGGTCGCAAGCCACAAGATTGCATTCCCCAAGACGTACAACATATTGCACAAAACACAGTGCTCGTATTGGTCACAAGCAATTCTTCAGCATTCAAAATTGACACTGCCGTGCAGACAGTGTTCTGGGATATAAATGATGATTAAAACATAAAGTGCAAATAAACAGGTTAAAAGAGAAAGGACACACCATCGCTGAACTTACAACTAAAGAGAAAGGCAAGGCGCAAATCTATATACGGCGACCGAACGAGAAAAAGCACACACGCACCCAATGACACACCCCAAGATTCCAGCACCATTATCATTGTGCGTCGATAATGGTGCTGGAAACTCGGGGTGTGCGTCATTGGTTATGTGTGTGCTGTTTCATGCTTGGTCCAGGTGGTGTTAGAGCTGGCATATTCTGTTGCTCTGATAGCTGTTCCTATGAGAAATTGGAGACTTGAATGGAATTTCCCAAACAGAGGGGAAGACGTTTAAGACCCGAGAATTTGGAAAAGTAAAACAAATAAGGGATGAGTTGCATAAAAAAAAAAGCAGCCTTGTGGGCTTTGTCTTAGGTTAACAAAAAATAAAATCCACCCTTGGAAATGCTAATTGGTGCCACCTGGCAGAAAACGAGGTTCATGAGGTTCTGGTATGAAAATATGTGAACACGTGCTAAAGCGAGTGCAGGCACTTTCTTGACTACGGAAGCAACATCCGGGTGGCGCTATTGACCTGCACTGACCTATAGTCGGTGACAGGTCAAAAATGAAGTGGAAGCTCCTCCTACCCCTTTCCACTTCAGCAAAGCAAACGATGGAGAGGAGGTCGCCTCCCCTCCAGCGCTCGCTCCGTTGAAGTGGAAAGGGGTGGGAGGAGCTTTCCCTTTGTTCTTCACCTGTCATCGACTATGGATTGGGCTCCCCCAAAGTCTCTCGTTTAAAAATTAAAAAGGAAAAAACAGCGCAAAGACACGAACAAGAAAAAAAAAGGTAGGCGAACAACAGCGCTGTTCGTCTACCTTCTCGTTCCTGTCCGTGTCCATATTTTTTTTTTGTTGTATGTTCGTGTCTTTGCGCTGGCTCATTCCCTGCAGGTTGGGGAATCTCATCCTTGTAATGTTTTCTTCAACATGCGCCTCAACAAATGGCCTTTTCTTTTCAACACTGAATATAGGTACTTATAAAACCCGAATGTGTGGAGAGAACTCGAAAAAGATTAACCTCGAAGGCAAGGAACCCCTATTGTAACTGTAGATAGCTATAACACACACTCTGTACAACAGGATTTTTTCGTCTCCGTCGCAAGTTTCGTTATTCGGTCAACTAATCAATTGTGCGTTATTATGCCCCAAGGAGCTGGTAGGCCTTAGGAGGGGTGAACATACTTGGGGCGAGAGAAAAAGTATACTAACAAGCGAGCAAACTCGAGTAGTACACTTTCTTGAACTTTTCAACACGAGTGAAGAAGTCCACATCAGAGTTAAGAACAGTGTAGCATATAAGCTGCATGCGTGTCAATGGAAAGCCATATTCTAAGTTAAAAGGGGAAAAAAAAGTCTGGGATCTATTTGGCTGTCGGGGGTCTTAGAATGCAATTGGCAGTAGCCCACTCTTTATACCCACACGAGTCCCCAGCACTCATCCCCCGATTCCTTTCCAGAGTGTCCCTTCCCAAAGTACTCGTCCTGGGGCGCCTGCGTGGACAAGTGTCCTCCAGGCACGTACCCGACCCCGTCGCCGATCCCGATGGCGGACACGCAGCGAAGCACGCTGGCGTGCCTGCGCTGCCACTACTCCTGCAGGGCCTGCCACGGGCCCAACGACAACGAGTGCTCGTCGTGCTTCTCGGACGCCGACCTCGTGGACGGTGGCTTCTGCCAGCCCAAGGCCCTCCTCTCCAGGCTCAATGCCGCCACGGTCTGGTACAAGGCCATGACCGTGGCCTTCATGACGCTCTGCGTCGTCATCGTGTCCGTGACCGGCCTGGTGCTGGCCATGCAGACGACATGCCTCAGCTTCTGCTGCCCCGGCCGCCAACGGAGGGTGGACGGTCCCGGCGTCAAGGGTACGGCCAGGTACTCCGGTCTTCCGGTTCGTGCGGCGGCCTTCCCCGAAGACGCGCCGGGCAAGCCGTTCCGTGCCAACGACCAGACGAACAAGAAGCCCAACGTGAAACCGTATCGGGACGAAGATATTTAAGTTTAGGAAGGCTGCTGTATTCTAGCTGTGTTCTCGTCGTTTCGTCGAGACGTTGGTGGCTCCGAGGCGCGCGCGCGGTGAGGACGAGTGAATGGTTTTGGATCCCCCCCGACTGCGGACTCGGAAGTGAGGCTCAGGAAGTGTGATTTGGTGATGTCGAACCGTGACCTGTGTCTTTGGAGGAAGGAAGGAAGGAAGTGAGTGCGTGCAAACGACTTAAGGGACTTTATTTTTTAGGTGCTATAGTTGTATCAAAGTTGTTTTTGGACCTCGAAGTAAGGGTAGGCATCGTAAGTTTGTGTGGCGACGATGCGGGAGGTGTGTCGTGTTCGAAGTGACTTAAAGAGCTTGAAGTTTATTTCGAAAACTGCACCGTATAGTTACATCTTTGGAGAAAGCAGATGATGACATATATGTCCTCTATTTTTTTATTCGAAGAGACGTACCTGTCTCTGTGTTTAGTCACGTGCTGACAATCCTATTAGACGCACCTGAGGCCCAGATGGCAATGCAACGTGCACGATTGCAATCTGCGTTTGATTAATTCCTTCATTACCATTTGTTTGATTTTTTTCTATTTTTGACACTGTTATACTAGAAATTTTTTAAAGTTCTATTGATGGTATTTTTTTTCTTTCCATTCCGTTGTTTTCTAGTCGCCCGTTGAATTAACATGTTTCGTGCATTTCGGAATACCAGCGTTTTTATTTTCCACCCATCGATCAATTAAAAGAAGAGTTGATTGCCTGTCAAATGCGCCTGTTTATATTTTTCTTGGGATGGTCTCATTGTATTGTATTTCATATCGGAATGCAAAGGTTTGTATGGAGTGTGATCTCACTTCCCATTACTCCCACCGCATTTGTGATGTCCTTATTTTTTGCCTTTTGTTTCTAAGAGGCCTCCTTTCGGTGATATCTGCCATGTCTTCCCACGGCGGAAGCCATTCCGGCAGGTTCGGTAGGTCTTCTAGGTTGTTGCCTAGCATAACGCAAAATGCTGCCCTGCCCTTTTTTTTTCCCGCGATTTTTAGTGTTTTGTGGTAGAGGCTGCGAGGGTAAGGAACACAAGTGGATGCTGGGATTTTTGCAAAACGCTTAATTGATCGTTGTATTGATTGGTGATAATGCTCAAGATTCCGCGGTAGGTTTTTTTTTTCTTCTTAAATTTTGGGGTGTGTTTGGGCGGGTAAGCTAGATGCTCCAGATGTCTCCACCCTTAATCAAACTTATGCAGCCAGTTAAAAACGATCCTCACCTTGAAACTTGCGACTAGAAAGAAGTTCTGAAATCGCTCGCCCTCACAGCTGCGCTTACGGCCTGAATATCCATCGAGATTGAAGATCCAACGAGCCAAAAGATCCAATTGGTCACGTGACAGGCGAGACGGAATATCCATAGAGACCAAATGTCCAATTGAGACAGTGTCCGAGTCTAAATATCCAACGAGACTAAAGATGCAACCAGGTCTGAATGTCCTCTGAGACTGGATATCCAATGTGGCAACCGTGAAGACTTAGAATATTACTGTTTGCTGTGCAATGTGACAACTTGGAACCTAAAGTAAAAGTATGGTAAAAATAAGTTTGCTGTTCGCAATTGAGTATTTATGTATCTGATGAAACTGCTATCTGTGAATAAATTGGCCGTGAGAGAAAGCATCACTGAACTAAAGTTTACCTACTAAGAGGTTTTACACAATTTTGTGACGGAATTGAAATAAGTGTCCCTCTTGGGCTCTCAGAGGAGATGGCTGGTTTCATGCATGCCCTGCTTCGGCAAACATATACAGGCTTTCCTATTTATAACGAACCAAGCGTCTTCCGAAAGCGCAAGTATTTAATATAGAACCTAATAAATTAGTAACGACTATTTTTCGAACTTTCTGCTTGTCACACTCATTTGCCAGTAGTTATTTTTTAATCGTTAAACTGTTTAATTGAAGCCTTTATTAAACGAGAAACCAAGCAAAGGAGTGCCAGATTTACAAGGACAATAGACCCTTCAGATAAAAGAGCGCCATCTGTCGCACGGAAAGGCAACTAGCCCCCGACGCCATCTTGAAGGACGCGGCGTCGCTTAAGCCAGTCTGCGCATGCCTAAATGTTGCAATACTAATCACATTATGTCCACGTTTTGTTGTGTAAAGTCAGATAGAGAATATTTTGATAGCCCGAATTAGTGAAGAAACTATTTGGCTTCTTCTGCCGTGATGTCAAGACTACAAATCGGCCACGATCGGGGTTGACTGGTTGTACTTTGCGTGTAACGCGGAGATTTGCAAGTTAGCCGGATGCACTACAGACAGAGCTACTATAGTTATTCATGAAAAGCGTGCGGTTTTTCTTTTAAACACGTTTTGAACACGGCTTTAATCGTGTAGAGGAGTTAAAGGGGTTATGAAACGATATCTGGCTGGAATGTTCATTACTTTACAGAAGGCGTACTGGTTCTAGTCTGGCCAAAGTATACTCGCACAGATCGCCACTAATTCAGAAGCTCCTTGGTCGCGGTTAAATTGCGAAGATAAAATGGGACTATTACAGCCTTGCTCTCGCAAGGCTTAATGTCGTGATTGTGGGATCGAAACCACCCGCTCGACAACGGTTGAGCGCTGCGCGAGCACTCGACTTCGGCTCGTAACAATCATTGCCTCGGCAGACACTCGGATAGTGGCTCGTATTCAACCACTTCGGTGATGAGAATAGCCAAACTCTAAGAATGCCTGGAGCTCGGCATTCTGGCTGAGAGTTGAGAGGATGAACGATGCTCATATTTCTGGTATTTATTTGCCGACTGCCATTGCTTAGAGAGGAAAAGTAAGGCAAGTTTATTCAGTTATTAACATTAGGGAGTGATTCTGAGTAGTTAGCGAATGTAGAAAAATCGTTTCATGGCCCCTCCTGGTAGACGCGGACGATTTGTAAAGCTACGTGCACTTGTCTGTCAGTTTTAAACTGCTGAATAATGACAGCGTTCGAACTTCTAAAAACATTTTGAAATGACGTTATAATAATTTGTTTTTAGTTAATACGCGTATTACTTTTTTTTTTTTTTTAGGAATTGACCGCTTTTGTAACTACGTTCGACAGGTCGTGGGATAATTTTTCGGCCGTGAATACGACCTACTGAACAATGAATGAAAATTAATTTCGTGCAACATATTCTAGCGTAGGTACTTTATTTTTGCCGTGTGCAATGGTTATAGAGTAGATGGCAGAACTGAGAAACTGCCTGTAAGAATTGCAAATAATCAAATTTGTCTTACATAAGCAGTCTGCACAGATGGTGTGTTAGCATCATTCAAGCAAACGGAAAGGGAGACTTCTTTCGCAAAACTGCTTCCAGACATGAAGTCTACCTGCTTCCAGTAATGTCTTCAACCTGCTAACGAATTGGTTAGAGGACTTTCGAGCGTAGCGACTAGCAATCGGTGGGCCCGTAGTCACCGGATCGCCGACAACTGTGCACTGCGTGTTACATAAGCTCGCGACTGACCCGTAATAAACTCCAGAATAATAAGACGATGCAACCGCGAACCTTGCAACTCACCTAGCCACGAACACTCGCTTATCTTTCACAACAAAGTGGCTGCGAGCACATTACCGAAACACACACAAAACTTTCAAGGAACTAATCCACTCTCACTTATACTAAATGAGGGTACCACTCTGTCTCTGGTCCTTACTCTGAACATAAAGAGAAAGAATATCTGAGCGCGTGATAAATAAACGGCAGTTGTATTTCACTTACGACCTCTTCACCAGACCAAAAAACTCGTTCTGTGGTGACGTAGACACACTGGGAGCATCTTTCAAGATGGCGTCCGCTGTCTAGTGCACCCAGCAGCTTTTTTTCTTGTCGTCAGACTTTTTACTTGACACCAAAGACGGCCAAGCTGAACCGCGGTTACCGCCAGTCCGATCTGTAGGAACAGGAAACGAGGCAGTCGATGTGGAAAGACTGACCCCAAGAAAGTTAATGACGCGATATCACAGACTCTTCGAATATTTTATAAGCTTTGAAAACTTTATTGCAAGCATTAGACATTTGGAAACCAGACAAAGGATCCTCAGCTTCCCTGCACAGGACACGACACGGACCCTAATTATTAAAAGAGATCAGAGAGGTATTCGGGAACAGGACCCGAATACCTCTCGGTATTGGTGCAACAATGAGCGCGTTTCTCTGCGTTACATTTTCGCAGGGCTGGTTTCATGTTGTTCTATGCCTTGCTGCAGGCTGCGAGTGCTTTTACTTAATGTTCTGTGACGCCCTTTGTTTTTCTTCTTTTTGCCCCTCCCCCACTATAATGCCTTCACGGGCGCTGTGGGGTACATGTAATAAATAAATAAACAGGAAAGTTATCAAAACATTAGGAAGTTTTACCTCCGAATTCAAGAAGCCTCATTACATAAGCGCCTTTCCTTTCTTAAGTTGGCGCACTTACGAATCATGAATCGGCTTTACTTTATATTAGGCAGTTTTCGTAGATCGTTTCCGCTGTCCCGCAACACTCTCCGCAACCCGTTACGATACCCGGAAATCTACAGTCAAGGCCATCGACGAGCAGGCGCAGTAGCGGCTTCTTCGTTGCAGAGGGCTTAGCGGAGGGGGAAACGCGATCTTCGAAATAATGTAAGGTTCCCTTACTCATTTCCTCACAAATCGATGGAAGCGACGTAATACCTTATGCTTCCTTTCTTTTCGACTTTCAAGATGGCGACGTTCTGGTTTGTTGGCGATTTTCCCCACGTCGTTGATTACTGCGATATTATGCAGGAATAAGGGCAGTAGAGTGGGCGGAGCGCACGTTTGATGGCTCAGGGCTGTCAGCACCAGCGGCGGAAGAAGCGACCGCGTTGCTTGCTTCTAGCCTTCAACGCGGCCCCTGAGGGTATGGTTGGGCAGTGCATCTTGGTCTCGTGTCAAGTTGGGTTTAGGGGCCCCGTTGTGTGAACCAGTGAGATTTGAATCTGTGCATCGGCGCTATTTCGCATCAGCGACTTTCAAGAATCGTCTGACCGGAAGCAAAATTGCAAAGAAGCCTGATCTTGCAGTTAGACTATGAACACTGAATCAACGGTGAGTAACTTTAGGAATCTCAAATTTAAAGAGAGGCTGTAACACTTGTTTTAAAAAAAAAACGAGTTAGAGGTGAATTCTGGCGTATTTTTATCCCGTGAATCTGAATATCGTTCGTTTAGCCCAAAGATGTATACTAAACGCGAGAAAACACGAAAAAACTCCTACTTGTCCTTACGTTATACTAGGATCTTTGGGCCGTCAAGCGCGTGTCGCTCGTGTGGACAGCGCGTGCAATTGCAAGATTGCTAGGTATATTTTTCCGCACTGATGCCAGTCGTGACGCCTATTTCGGACCTTTATTTTTTAAAATAGCAAGAGTGCGCGTGCATAGCTTTGACAGGCGCTGAAAATGTGCGAGAGCAGAGATTCTAAAAACTAGTATGAAGTCACGCCCCGGGAAGGAGGGGCTTCAGCGATACTATAAAATTAATTTCTGCAGCTTCCGTGCACCAAACTGAAAAATAATCTCGATATTCGTGATCCTGGAGGCCAAATGAAGACGATTTAACTGTTTTTCCTCAAATACGGACCCGCTTCAGTTTCCCTTTAACCTGGACGCTGTCCGGCAAATTTTTCGGACGTCCCTGCCGATTTAAGCGCGTGTCTTTTTAATCGAGAGAGAAAAAAAAAAAAAAAAAAAAAGAAGAGAAGAGAACGAAATTGTTATTCCATCAAAGCAGGTACCATTGTTGACTGCAGTCAAACTTGTTGTAGACTGTGGATGAGCGGCCGCAAGCGTCGCCGCGTTGAGGGAGATCACCCGGCGCAACAAGCATTGGACGTTTTCCGACGTCAAAGGAGCGTATACTCCACTCCGTGTTCCCCAAGCGTTCTTACAGGACAGGTGAATGTGAAAAAGGCTGTGTTTTCCCTGAGTGCCGGCGTTTTCTAGTCCGAAAATGCTCTTGCCAGGTAAGCTCGTGGCAAACGTGGCAGGGTTAAGGGAACAAGATGCACATAACGTATAGCCGTAGGGCACTGCAACACTAAGCGAGGTCTCCTGATGAACACAACCTCACAATGAGCTTGCAACGCAAAAAATAATGCGTCTCGAGCTGCTTTAAGCGCGAAGGAAGGACAGCAAGGAGGGGCAGACTTTGCACTGCTTGCATACATCCAAGAAAGCCCTCTTTATATGGCAATCACGCACCAAACGACATACACAAACGTGCGTAATAAAATTTTAACAAGTATCAAACCATTTTTTTAAAACTTCTGTGATTCTTTTACATAGGACATCTTGGCTCATCGTAGATCGCTTAACTCGTTTAATCTATTAATTGGACCGCTTGGCCCACATTTGATCTTTGACTTATGTTGAGCAAGTCAAGAGGTATAACGAGTCAGAAGATCCAAAATTGCCTCTCAACTCCTCTTCGCCTTTAAAACGCAGCTTATATTGGCTTCACAAATATATCCCATTAGGACTCGTGATGGCAGAGTGCGGTGTTGCTATATTGTAGTACAAAAACCTAGATCGAGGACTCGAAACATGCATTGTCTCTCACAGCAACCTTTTTTTACCTTTTTTTTTTTTTAAGTCTTGTTTGTTTACATTGTGGAGTTCAGTTATAACTAAAGTCACTGGCTCATGAAAAAGTACCGCCAGGCTCCTTGTGGGGTCGCCATTTTGGCTATGGAAAGGAGCAATTTCTCCTTGACTTCTCCGTTCTTGGCGAAGCAATCTAAATTCGCTGGTGACGGGTAGCTTTATAGAGACGTTTCTTGTATGCCGGTATTTTGCCACCCACGAACCGGCGAAACACGCGTTTATTTTCGTACCTCCACCACATGCAGGGTCGCTGTATATAGAGGCATAGAAAAATAAGTTTCTTTTCTTGAAATACGCAACATGAAATATATTATTGTGAGAGATCTCTGGATATGGCATGACTGGTAAGTTGATTGTATACACAGTGCCAAAGACGCTTATATTGGCGAGGAACGCCTTCAGTACGATGGTGCTCCATGCCATGGCGATCTTGGTACGGCTGGTTTAGATCGACCCTCTCGAAGCTTCGAAGGTATGAAGGGGCCAAAATGACGATTGCTATGGCAACGGACACCGATCAGCCAATCCCAATGCGAGGTTTCGGTCGTCTGTATGATGGTATCTGTTTTTGTCCGGCTAGCAGGCCCGGGAGGTAATGGCGCTATTTTCCCGGGATCCAGTGACTTAAGTTTTAACCGCAGGTCTCTTCAATAGTCGATATTTTAAGTCGTATCTCTTGACTCGTTGAAACTCTCGACTCGTTGGACCTCTTGATTTATATTGAATCACTTGGCTGTTTGCTTCCTTGACTCGTTGAATCTCTTGACTCGTTGGATCTCTCGACACGATCCGATCCACTGGAAACCGATGACACCTTTGATTTATACACCGTTTCGCTATGGGTGTGAGCAGAAGAGAGGCTACATGAGCGAGCGCAACAAGCATTTTGTTTTGAATGCGCCATTCAAAACAAAATGCTTGGGCTTGTAGCATCGGTTTTGCTCAAACTTATAGTAAAACAAAGTAGCTGTTGGTGACACCTTCACAACTCTTCGTCTTTTCAAGTCAACGGTAGCGCCGACGGAAAAGATAAGCGTGCGGGCAGATCGCGTGTTGTTGCCAGACCAGGACGCGATGCACGTAATACATGGTCAAAACACGCGCGTTATTGTGGCCTGTGAACTCAGCATTCTCAATTTTAGACGTTTGGTTTCCTAAAGCACTTTAGATGTAAAAATAATTGCTTAAATACTTGTGTTGAGTTTTTGTTTAGCAGTGCTGAGAAATTGTACGATAACCTCGACCCCAGCTACTTTCATCCTCAATTTCAACATGTACGAAGGCCTTTCTTATCCATCAATTGTATCCCCCCCCCCCCCCCCCCCCCCTTTTTTTTGAGAGCGCAGCTCTTAGGCGCCCCTTTCCGGCTTGAGCGGCGTCGGCGTAACCGCGCGATGTATTACGGGAAGCGTCCCTTAATGCACCGCGCGGGGGAGGAGGAAAAAGGAGGGAGAGGAGGAGGGAGGGTGAAGAGGAGAAAGAGGGAGGAGGAGAGGAACAGGGGGAGGAGGCGAGGAGCACAAGAGGAGGAGAGGGTACGGATGAGGAGGAGGGGAATACTGTCCCCTCCGTACCCTCCCCTCCTCCTCCTCAAGAGCTGCGCTCTAATTCGGCATTAGTTGTAAACGTCTCATTTTCTTTTAGCATGTTTACCTAAGTTTGTAAATTGTAACATCGAGTATAGGGTATTAAGGCCCGTCCACACTCTTGCAACCGAGTACGACCGAGAACGACGAGACAGGCTTTTAAGCCTTTTGCGACTTCTTAGGACCGGATGAGATGCAGCGGAGCTGGTCCTAAGAGATCGCAAGAGGCTTAAAAACCGGTCTGGTCTCTCTCGGTCTTACTCAGTCGCAAGAGTGTGAACGGGCCTTTAGAGGCGCTACTCGAGCTGACAAACACAGCTGGAGGCTCGGTTGTAGAAAGACTCCAGGACACGTATGGATTTCTATTCAACTGCTAAAGCGTTGACTGCGGTGGGATGGCGATGCGGCACCCCTCGAGCACCACAGGTTAGTTTCCAATGTTTTCTTTGGAGATAATGATGTAGGGAGTATTCGCATGACGTCACGATTCAGTGCGAACCTGTTTTCCGCTATAGCTGTATACAACGTCAACTGTGCGCTTGGCGTACGCATGAAATCGTGCGGAAGCGCATTTCTACAGTTGGCGTGTCATGTGGTATTTTCGCAGCTCTTTGAATAGCCTTCTTCGGTGAAACGTTGAAGCCGTTTCATGAAGGGCGGTGCAAATCTTCGGCTTAGTCTAGTCGCTGGATGATGGGAAAGTAGCGTCATTGCCCTCCCTGCCTGCTAGCCGGACACAAACAGATACTAACATCCAGACAACCAAAACCTCGCAAGGCGATTGGCTAATCGGTCTTCGTTGCCATGATTGAAATCTTCGAAGCTTCGAGAGGCTCCTTCTAATCCAGTCGCACCAGGATTAAAATGGAACATCGTATACTGAATTCGTTCCTCGCCAACATAAGTGTCTTTGGCACAGCGTATGCGGTCAAATTATCAATTATGCCCATCTCTGCGTATCTCTTACAACGATATTATTCATGTTCCCTAAAAAAAATAAAACACTTGCGTGCTTTTTTTTTTTTTATTAAGGACGGCGCGCGCTTTGCCGCCTCGTCATCGGCCGTTCCCTACGCTCTCTGTTTGCTGCCCTTTGGTTGGCGTGCTCTTCGAGGAGCTTCCTTGCGTTCTGAAGCGCCAAAGACGCGTTCTGGAACGCTTGCTCGCCGTATAGCGTCAAGGTCCTCGTATCGCAGAAAAGCCGGCGTCAGTGGCGTGACGCGAAAATCCTGATAGGTGGATAGGTTCATGGCGTCACAGCCACATGACCTCGCGCGAGGATTTTCAACAACCCACAATGCTCGCGTGAAACGCGACGTCACGCGTGAAATGATAGTGATGAAAACATGACATGTAATGCAAATTGAAGGTCGCCGCATGTCTCAAGTAATTTCACTTTATGATGTAATTCGTTTGCTTTCCAGAGAAATTTGAAGGATTTTAGGCGGGATTCGAACCCACGACCCTTCGGTTGCGAGCCAGACACGCTTGCATGGCGAATGAGAAGACGATGCGAACGGGGACCGATAACGCTATCGCGTTCCACTCTTCAGTGTAAACTGCATGTAAGCGATTTGGCCAGCAATGAGAAAAACGACGGCGACCCGCTTCGCTGTCACTCTTGTCACTCGTGCGACGAGGGAAACCGCATGAGAGCGACGGGAGCAAGCGACCAAGGCGATGAGCGACGTTTACTAGACATCCAAAAACCGAGCGACGAATCTCCGTCGCTCGACGCTGACTCTGGTCGCTGTCGCCGTCACAGCACGGCTTAGAATCGCCGGCTTATGGCCAATTCGTCTGGACCCGCACCGCACCCGTGCAGTGCAGTATGCTGTTTCCACTTTAGCACACAAAAGACTGGCGGGGAGAGAAGGAAGCTCCCCTCTCCCCTCTAGCCTTCCGCGTATTACGAACCGCACTGCACCGGTGCGATGCGGGCCCAGACGAATTGGCCATTAAAATGTAAGGTAACTTAAAGGGGGACCAGCAGAAGTTTTTTTTGTTTTTTTAAAGGATACCACCTAATCGAACAATTTATAAAAAAGAAAACGAACATACTGATTGAAAAGAGCACGTAAAACAAAGACTAAACGCAGGGGACATTAACACTTTGCGCACGATGCTGACAAGCAAAGGCGCGATTGTCATCGGCCTTGCTACAAGGTCACGTTTCAAAATTGGAAATGCGGATAAAACCTTCCTTCGGCCCCCTTGATATCGAAATAGGCAACCTGTAATGCTGTTTGGTTTGATGCTATTTAGCGTCTGAAGAAGCAAGAAACATTGGGTATGCCATGGGTGTGGCGGCTGCATTGTTCAAACGTGAGCTTTCACTCTGGTGGCGCCGCTTAGCATAGTGTCTGAAGCAAGAAATACTGGGTAGGCCATGAAGCCGGGATCGCACAGCATCACAGTACGGCGGAAGCTATGGCTCCCGTGGGCCAATCGGAGCGTGACTACGTAGCAGATATAGAAGCCGTCGGCCCGCAATGTGAGGTTTGTCGTTCACCTTTTGCCAAGTTACAACGAGACAGGGTATAACCGTGGGCTCTCACTCTGCTGGCGCCGCCTGGCTGTTGCCGGCTGCTATGGGTCACTTCCAAAAGCTGGGCTCACAAGGCGCGGCAACGCTCGAAGCGCCCCATGCGGGAATTTCCCGGCTCTGGTCGGCGCCCCACCGTGGTATGCTCATCTGTCCGGAGACTGCACGCTGCCATATTTGTCTAAAGGGCAGTGGAACGCGTTCTGGGCATGCTCAGTAGCTCCCTTCTGTGGAATGTCAGACGCCACAGCCTAGTGACTCGGCATTCTTCGCTTGGGTGCGCTGGAAAAGCGCATAGTAAATGGGGCCAGAAGGCCTGCATAGAGAAAACTGCAAACTTTAGATCACGAAATAGCTATGCGCCGAGAAACGGAGAGAGAGGATTAAACTAGAGGGCGCGCTGACGTCCGAACGGTGGGACCAAACGACCGAGACATCACCGCCTGCTCCTCTTGGGGCCCTAAACTCGTGATACACAAAGTTGGAGCCGAAAGTTCGCGGAGCGCGCCGATTGGATGTTGGCGAGAAAAGCGCCAAGTCATCGTCGTGATTGTCCAATCGGTGCACTCCCTCAACTTCGGCCCCAACTTCGTGTTTCACGAGTTTAGGGCCCCTGGTCGGTGCTGCAGCCAATCGCAGTAAGCGGTGATGTCCCTGTCCCTTGGTCCCGCCGCGTAGATTAGGGCCCCTGGTTGAAATGATTAGTGGGTAGACCTAAAGTAAGCTGCCTTTGTCTTTGCTGCGCTCGTCGAACGTGTTAGAACGCGGAACGTTTGCGTCCGGCGTTTGGCTCTCGCATTCGAACGCGTCCTACGAGTTCGGTGGAGAGAAGGGCAGCTAGCTTCAGGTGTACCCACTACTCACTCCAACCACACCTCGGCGTTCCGACGGCCCCGTGCACTCTGTCCTCCTCATCGCCCTCAGTTCCTCTGCGCACAGCTGGCTCACGTGTCGTAACAATTTAGGCTGTGTGTTCACAATTTGGCACCCAGAGAGCTTAGACTCTTTGAACACAGGCAAGCAGTTGTCGTAACGAGCAAGGAGTTATCGGTATTGGTTCACTCGAATCTAAATACTGAACTAATAAAATAACAACTATCTTTAACATTTTTAATTTTCTTTTTACTCAGAAAAGAATAAATAAAAGAACCGCAGTAAAACGTTATAGAAAAGTAACTCGTTATAGTGAAAAGTAAAAAAAAAACAAAAAACATGGCTACCGTAACTTTTTTATTACGAAAGACTTCAATTAAGCGGCGCGTCATTAATGCGATGCACAAAAATTTGATAGTCACGTTCTTTTTCTTTTTTTTTTCTTTTTTTTACTTAGCAGCGAAACATTTGTGATTCTGGAAAAAAAGACAGTTTCCTGTTGGCCCATAAGCGCTATACAATTCGCCCGTGAAGGCATAAACCACTAAATTCTTGCGAAGCATTTCCCAACGACACTTAAAACTCCCAACGCAGTTCGCACACACGACACGTGTCGGACCCAAACATCTGCAAGAGTGCGTCAGCGACGCGGGAACGTGCGCTGCCCGGCAATGCTCCGGTGTTGGGCGGCGTAGCACCCTAATTCTACGCTGACCGTGGGAACGAGCCCGCCGTTCCGGCCCGAGGCGCACGGACCACCGGTTCCCACGACCCCGCGCCCGCAGCCACCGCGGTCCCGCGGTCTCTTGGGGAATCCGCCGCGCACAAAACCGGCGGGCTCGAACCCCCGGTGCTCATTCCAGGCTCCGAAGCCGCCGCTCGTGCCGCCGCTAACGCGCGTCTATGTGTCGTCTGCTAGCACGTTTTCCTTACGATACCATGCGTTCTTGGTTTCGGTACTACGTTTAAACGAGCAATCTTTACTTCGCGTTGCGTTTAACAAGTACCTCACTCACATTACTTCGATTTCAAAGGTGAAATTGAGTCGTGAATGCCTGTCTCAAGCTTCTGAGATCGATTCGAAAATGAAGTGGCCGTTGCGACTCGTGTCGATGGCGATGCTGCTGGTGTTGGCTAACTGCGCTTCCATCGGTGCCTTGGCGGGAGCGGGTTCAACGGAGTTGAGGCGGGATTCGTGCAACTGGAGCGGAAGGTGAGTGCTTCCTTAACATGCAAATATTAAGTTTTAGTAAATCATTCTTTTTTTTATTTAAGCTGGGTGCCGCCCGCTATTGTTTGGGGGCGCGAAGGATGTTTGGAATTGATGGTGCGATTTCCCTGACGCATTATCGTTACGGACAAAACCATTTCCTTTATTTTCCCATACGATGAGCAGTTCGAGTGAGTGTGGATGGTTCATAACTCCGAGATCTTAGTATAGCTGTCTATCCTCTTCACTCCATACCATGATTTAAATTTTTGTTAGACTGCATGGGGTAGTGAAGCCGAAAAATTTCTGAAGTGGAAGAGCCAGAAAATAAATAGGCAGACATTGTCCCAAACTGTCTCCTTATACCATGATATAAATTAACCTTAAACTGCATGGGGTAGTGAAACCGAAAAATTTCTTAAATGGAAGAGACAGAAAATAATCAGTCAGACATTGTCCCAAACTGCCTCACATACCGTCCTTTATTACGTCGCCGAAAGCCTGTAAAAAGCCCCCGGAGTAGCATGGCAGAGCCAATGAGCGATATGCAAAATAGCAACGCCCCTAGCGGCTCACGTGCACTCTGTGAGCAGTAAACCGTCAACGGGTAATTTCGGTTTCGGTTTCGCCGGTTCGTGCATTTCTCGTCTGCTATCGTCTCCGCACTGCCATTGCTCGCGTCGTCGTGGATTGCTCCACACCAACGTTACTAAAACACTCAGTTGGGAAACTCCCACAGAGACAGCTTTCAAAAAGTGGCCCCAATCTGGCTCCGAGCACCGAGCTAATGACGAACACGACGCCACTATTTCTCCCGCAGCGGCCACTCGAGGAACTGCACGTGACTTCTATTATTGGCTTTAAGAACACATACAGCGGAAGAGGTTACAGGGGTGCCACCCTCGTCTCCCCGGCGGACGCGCCGCGTCGAACTACCGAAGTTAAAATGCACCTAGGTCAGGACGCGCTACCTGAAAGCCCTGCTGAGGCATGGTTGTATAAAAACAATATTAATTGTGCCGCAAAACCCTGCCAACTAAAGATTTTAAAAACGTAACGCGCCCCTCTTTTTGTACTAAACTCCAATAAATTTCATACAAAAAGAGTCTTTTCCGTTTGTTTTTACGCAAAAACAGGCTTTCAAACCGCTCAATTTTGACCACAGTACAGACAAGCGATAAAGAGTGGCGCTGTTGTCGTATTTAGCTCGGTCTCGGTGGACGCCAGCGGCCCAGGTTTCGACGGCGAGTTTCCCAACTGAGTGTTTTAGTAGCGTTGCTCCACACTTACGCGCGATGCAGTAAGTACCATTTTCTTCTCGTCGCTACATACCAGACACAGCGAATAACGAAACAATTACTTTTTTGATAGCACGGGAATGAGCGAAAACGCCGCTACGGCGAAGACAAGGGAACGTAGATTAGCGTACCCCGAACGCCGTGCCAGCTCACTGGGTGCATATGTTTGCAACCTAGAGAACAACCACTGAAACCAGTACTCCAGTGGGAAAATGGCGGCCGACGGAGTTTTCAAACACATGGGGCTCTATGGCACCAGAAACCAAAAACGGGCAAAAATGGGCTCCATTTTCCCATTGAAATTTTCAGAAAATCACTTATAACTTTTGATTAAGTTATCTGATCGGGCTGAAACTTTGGCATCTGGTTGTGACCTCTAGCTCTACCTTTGAGCGGAGAATGAGCGTTCGGCGATGCCTAGTTTATTTTTGCGGTAAAAAAGACCGTGTAAATGTTCTTTTGTGACACCCTTTAGGTTTAGAAAACTTGTACTTTACTTGAAATACATCCTTTGAGTATGTACTTGTACTTTACGTGAAGTGTTTTTTTTTCTTTTTCTGGTACTTCCAAAGAAAGTACAACTCCCGACTTCAAGTGCATTCCTCGAATTCGGTCTCGGTGAAATTTAGCTCTTTCAAGAACCACGCGCTCGTGGCTTTGGCTTTCCCGGTACTGTACACAACTTCTGAGGTTGATTATAAGAGTTCACCAACCTCTAACAAAAAATGGCATATAGTCATGTGAAAATCCACTATCGCCTTTCGAGACGTCATCCGGGCATTTTTATGAGTGAAGTAATGACGGCTATTAGCCCCGAGAAGTTGGCGTGGCGCCCCCTTATAGCGAACCGGAGTGACGTCACGGAGAGGACAGAATTTTTGCCAGACTCGCTCCGCTCGACCTGGGGAGGCTTTGACGACGTTAGCATTCGACGCGCTCGTTTCTAATAATTTTTTGTTTGTGCGCGTTTTTCGTAGGAAGTGTAAATTTTCATATGTGGCTTTATTGAGGTATGGCGTGTAGCTGCCGGCGAAACTTCAACCAACATTCCGAGCATGGTTGACAGGGCAGGCAACGCATGAATCGCAGCTGGTATATGAAAATGAAGAAATATGGCCACAATTGCAGGAGCATCACTATAGATTTACATCTCACACAATCAATGCTATGATAGCCTGAATGAATTGGTACGTTATGTATACTATTTCGTGTTTTTTTTGTATGTTTTTAAACAAAAAACGCCGAAGCAAACAAGCATACAAAACCTGCCTGCAGACTTGTTCGAAGACGTATGACGCACACCTGCCTCGAAGGTGCTCGAGGCCTGTTCGCAGGCAGTTCTGTCATCATGTCTCCAGGGAACACAATGTCCTTGGTGTCGATGTAAGAGCGGTGTGACCTTGGCTTTTTAAGCCTTCGGCGACTATATAGGAGGTAAAAGACCTGTCAGCCCTCTGTCCGAAACTCGCATGAACCGAATGTCCGATCGCAGCACGTCTTGACCCTTTTCCAGCGGCCTGAACCAATCCCGAGAAAGCGTTCTGCCGGTCTACTTGGGCTGCGAGGCCGGCACGGTGCGGTGGAGCTACCCTCGCGGTGCCCTGCGCGTCGTCCTCAAGGGGCCCGAGCCCGAGTTCGAGGCGCGCTTGAGACTGTCCAGGCGCTCGGGCGCCCTGGCCTACGTCGAGGCGGCGGACGGCCTGCTGCCGGCGCCCACGTCCTCGCGGAGTCCTCGCTGCTACACGTCGCGGGAGGGCATCGTCGCCGTCTACGTCGAGTCCAGGTCGGCGCCGATTCGCCGCCGTGTCATGACGTTGACGTACACGGTGGGACGTGCGAGACTGAAGGGACTCGCCGGGCCCAGCTGGGGAGGTGAGTATACGCCGTTTCCCTGTTTGTCGCCATGTGGCGTAGCTCCCATTGTGTGAATTTCTAACTGCCCGATAGCGGTCACGTGGTTTACTGTCCGCGTTTGCAATACGAGCTGCGGGGAGGGGACAAAACTTTTGCGTCATCAGCAAACGTCACTGCCTTTATGACCGTTTTTCAGCTCGCCACGTGACAACGCAACGTACGCGCACTTGCGGCCGATTCGCTCGGGCATCCGCCATTAAAATGAAAACGTCCTTCTTTGTTTGAGTTCGTCCCTCTCTTAAACCTAGGCTCTCCGCGAGAAAAACGAGACAGCTGGTTTAATTTTTTTACAGGTAAGGAGCTACGCCTTCAAATGTCACCAGATAAAATGCTCCACGTAAATGCGCCTTCGATGAACATCCGAACTAACTGTGTGCGGGTGCCGATATTTTTCGGCTTGTCTTAAAGCGGTAGTATCCATTGTGGACGCGCTATTAGAGAGTTAGCGAAGAAACCGTACCAAGACGTTAGCGGCGTTTGGCAACTTCTGGTTCCTTACGAAATTTTGTTTTACTGCTGACAAAGGACAACAATGAGCTACAAGCCTCAGCAAGCATGGTTTTGAAACCTCCAGACTAGTTTTCAGAGCCATGCTTAGACAGGTCTGCAGATTACCGTCGTCTCTTGCCAACAGCTAAACGAAATTTCCTAAAGAACCGAAGAACCGGAAGTTGCCAAACGCCGCTCACCAAGTGAGCGGCGTTCGTGTAACAGTCGATGAACCTTCTTTAAGGCCCGTTCACACTCTTGCGACTGCTTGCGACCTCTTAAACCTGGGTTCCTTAAAACTTCTTAAACCAAAGAACACACTGGCGCCATCTATTGGGAAGCAGTGAAAACTCGGCGGTCCGGCATATTTTTTTTATTTCTCGCGCAATATCCTTTCTTTTTTGGCCCGAAAAACTTTTGTCAATGTTATAAACGAGCCTTTCTATGGGTATTACGCACATTTGACCTCGGAAATCCCGCAAAACCTTCGCTTTTGTGAAATGCAGTTCTAGGGTCACCGCATAGATGGCGCCACAATGTCAGTGTGTTCCCTCATTCTAGAAACATTTAAGAAGTTGTAAGAGATCTCGTCTCTCTCAGTCGTACTCGGTCGCAAGAGTGTGAACGGGCCTTTAGACTCGGACATGTCTACCATAGGGCGTGCCGTCCGCGGAACGATCTACTTTAGTAGATCGCTAACGATCCCCGATGCTCCGTGAACGCATTCGTGCATGCATCGTATCGCTATCGGAGGTGTCGGAACGATCGACTAAAACTCCCTACTCCTAGGCCTATTATGTCTCAGGTATCGTTATCGGAGCTATCGCAACATTCTGCTAAAACTCCCTAATATATGAAGAGACTTTTGCCGCCAGGAACTGATGAAATTGTTCGACGTTTCATTGCAGAATGTCGCCCGTGCACGGAGACGGAGCTGCGTGAAGAGTATTGCACGAGCGATTTCGGTGAGTGATACACGTTTTGCTTTATCTCGTCGTGTAGTTTAATGGCTGTGGATGAAGGTTGCGCTACCTCGAACACTATTGAAAATTATTCCTCGTCACACATGTCGAACCGCTTCGATGGCTCCGAGGCAAAGTGCTGGCCTACGGACTTCGGGTGGCGGGTTCGAATCCAGACCGAGGTGCCTGCAATGTGATGGAAGCTTATTACGAAGATGGCGCCGTGTAAAAAGGTTGTTAAAAGAGGACGCTTCACAGGCACATGAAGTGAGGGTTGAAGTCCGGCCGTTTGTCTTCTGTATGGACACCAACCGCTCAAACAGCACTGTTCTCCTCCTCGCCCTCTATGCTTTCCGGTGACGTCGGTGCCCGTCAGGCTTCACGTCATACGCGGCCTGCCAATGGGGTGCCTTGCTATTTGTTTTGCCGTTACCGGCAGCCCCCACCGCCATGGGAAGCGAGCATGCCGGCCGTGTCGCGGCGGTCGCCTATTGTTCGCCGCGACCTAGCGGTAGCCGCCGCAGGAGCATCGGGGGGCAATGGCGACGAACAGCACGTCAGACAGTGTCCCCGTCGTGATTACGAAGGAATTTAAGGCAGTTACGAATTCGGAAAGTTCCTTCGGTAGCCGGTGCCGTCGGCGCAGAATCATCGGGAAGTAATAGCAACGAACACCACAGAGGACAGAGGGCGATTACGAATCCGGAAAACTTCTTCGGTAGCCGGTGCAGAATCATCGGGGGGAAGCAATGGCGATGAGCAGCACAGTGGACAGTGTTCCCGGGGTGATTACGACGGGGTTTAAGGCGGTTACGAATCTAGAAAGCTTCTTCCGTGGTACCAGTATGAAGAAGGGAAAAGTCCTTCGTGAATCTGGCCGCGTGTACGACGTGAAGGAGGTCCGTTTCGACAGACAAGTGGATGCCACGGAGCGCCGTACTCCGCTAACAAAATTAAGCGTGCCCGCAAAAAAATGTAGTTGGCGTTGAGTGGACCGTGGTAATTATGTACGTTTATTTCTGAATCAGCTTGACAATAACTGGGCGATTTTTTTCGCGCCGTTCCGCGATTCCCACTACTATCTTCCTGTAGGCTGATGGAAACATCCAAGTGTAGGCTTAGGGGGGCGACCGCACTCCGCTTCTCGATTCCGGTGAAGTATTTGCCGCATACTTTAGAGTTTGCCGTCGGTGTCGATGCGGTTCCATCGTCGCTAGAATAGAAAAAAGTTAATTGTATTATTCGTCAGCAGCTTAAACAAAGCGCGAACAGAAAGGTAAGAGACGCCACTAACCTGTATGGACGCACAAGTCGCACCTGCAGGTCGCGCAGTACTCCGCCTCGTACGGCCGTACGGCTTCGAAGGGACGATGTAGTACTTCCTGCCGTGTGCGATCTTCGACGTACTGTTGCAGCCGACCACGCAGCAATTGTTGCCGCTTTCTTGGTGCGGAATAGCCATCTCAGAAATTACAACGCTAACCGGCTAACCCACTACAACGCACAACCAACGCAGTGACTGGCAGAAGCTCCCCGATGCGATGGACCCGTTTGCCGCTAGGGGCGCCCTGGTCGGGGCTTGAATTAGATGCGCACGGTTCCTATGGGAGAAAAGTCGAAGAGGTCCGGCCATTGAGGCCGGACCTGTTCGAGTTTTCGAGTGAGCGAAGCTTCTTCTCTCACGCGAAAAAGCTTCGCCTCCCCGTCCTCGTTGCCTTCTCGATTTGAAGAGCAGCGGAGGCCTTGATTACAGCCACTAGAGCCTGTGAATGGCTGTCCGGACCGACGTGGTGAGCAGGCTCTAAGGCGCCGTCAGAGACAGAAGCGAAAAATAGGGCTGGGCACTTAATCGATTAACTATCTAGTGATTAATGAATTAATGCTTTAATCGCGATTGATTTTTAGAGCGTAGTTCTTAGGCGCCCGTTTTTGGCTCGAGCGGCGTCGCCGTCGGCGTCAACGTAACCGCGAGGACTATCGCCGCCCCGAGGAGCCGGAGGAAACTAGACACGCGCGACGGGACCGCCACTTGGCGGAAGGAAAGGAAACTAGGCACGCAAGCGCTTGGAACGACGACAGTGGGCGGTGCGCTTTCCTCCTCCTCCTTCTTCCCGTTTTTAGCGGAAAAATTTGGCGGGTTGGCGGGGTAATTTTGCCGCTAAAATTGGTGGGAACATTTTTCCGCTAAATTTGGCGGGAAATTTTCTCGCTAAATTTAGCGGGAAATGTTTCAGCTAAATTTGGCGGCAAATTTTTTCGCTAAATTTAGAGGGCAAGGTGTAGTTTTTGTTGGCGCACACGAAAAATCCACGGGACCCTAGCCATAAAC
This sequence comes from Ixodes scapularis, assembly GCF_016920785.2. Taxonomy (NCBI): domain Eukaryota; kingdom Metazoa; phylum Arthropoda; class Arachnida; order Ixodida; family Ixodidae; genus Ixodes; species Ixodes scapularis. Next base: position 64,100,692 of record NW_024609837.1, read on the forward strand.
AGCTTCGCTGAAAAAAAAAAAAAAAAAAAAAAACTGGCGAAAGCGGATTGGCACACGCCATATATGACGGAGTTGTGTCGCTTCACGCATTTTGAATTCTCCTGTTTGAACAGGCTTTAACCGAGATATCGGTTCCACGGCAAAGGATCCCTTTGTGTTCGAAATCAATCCTCAGTCCTTCGCTAGAGCGTGCCAGATTGCCCCCGTTAGTTTGTCACGTAGCCCCCCCCAGTTTATTTTATTCTTGCGGTACGTAAATTTATTTTTAATACCTACTTCTGCGATGAAAACAAGAGCTACAATCAAGATTAAACCAAGAATGAAATATACTATATTTTCATGATTCTTGCATCAGTACGCATGCTTTGCTGGTATTATTTTTCATAATTGAAAACCCTCACGAGGTTGCCAAAGCTTAAAAGGTGACTCTTTAATTCATCAGAGTTTGTCCTTGGGTTCTTTTGCTAAAAGTAAAACCCGCTGCCACTTTCTACAGCATATTCTGGACAAGCTAACGAAACATTATCGAACTTTTCCTTAATTTTTACGCGTCTTGTTATCCAAACTCCATGCATTAAACCTTTCGCCCGTGAAGGGTCGAACAAGAGAAGGTTCCTAAAGTTGTTTGTGTTTAATTTGTCAGTTGCAGAAGCAGTCGTGAAGGAAACCATCCCCGACGCCGAGCGACATTGGACTCACTTCCGGCTTTTCGTGTCCCAAAACCACCGCAACTACTTACCAGACCTGGTATCCAAGCCTCGGCGTTGCGGACATTTCAAAACTGGCAGTGAACCTCTGCTGGTCATGGCCCGCTGGCATCTGGGCCACGCCTTGGTGACATGTGCACCAAGGCTCTCCCAGTGGCAGCTGCTGACCTCAAGATCCAGCCTTCCACGTTGCAGCAAACGCATTGACGATGCACGGTTTGCACCGCTGGAATTGTCTTCAGTGTAGCGGTGCATTAGGCTGTAAATAATTTAGGAGGACGAATCTACCAGCCGTGCTTTTAAACCCACAAAGACTGTTCCGGAAAAGCCTCAGCGCTGTTGACACTTCGCAGCCTTCTGTGTGGAGCTTCTAGCAGTAACTGCTGATGTCATCTTGGACACGCTCTAGTGATCTGCGCTTCGAGGCTGTCTTCTGGTGGAAGTTCCTGTCTTCAAGATCCAACCTTCTACGACGCAGTGAGCGCGTTGACGATGTGCGGTTGGCACCACTGGCAGCAGCAACGATTTAAGTCTAGAAGTGCGTTATGTTGTAAATAATTTAGGAAAACAAATTTGACCAGCAGGTCACTGTAGACCACAGAGACTTTCCGTAAAAACCCTCAGCGCTGTGGACACTGCGGAACTAATATGAACATCTATTAATTACGGCCAGCGTCATCTTTGCAACATTGTTTCACTCCCTCCCGGTGATTTCCCAGTGGATGTTTCTGGTTGTCAGAACAAATGTGTGGAGTTTATGACATAATATACTCCGGAACTACCGGAGATCGACTTTCTAGCTGTGACGCTGTGATCTTGGATGTGCTAGTTCACCTGTGCTCCGATGTTTCCTAGGGACAAGTGTGACTGCTGGATCAGCCTTCCTCAGTGTACCGAAGAGGGTTCACATCGCGGATGAGAAAAACGTCTTCACAATGCTAAAGTAATAGCGATAATTGGAAGTCTAAAAAAGAAATGAAATGGCTACCTTGATGGGCTAATTTACTGACGATGGTATTCTGTGTCCCTGCTTGTCATTTGTATGCTACTGAGAGATCAGTTATCATAATAATAATAATTGTAATTATAATAATAATATTACTTTATTTTCTGGTAGTGTACAAAAACAGCCATATAAGCCTTCTTAATGGGACATTGAACACACAAATAGAAACCAAAGCATTGACCGAATACATTAGGACACTGAACAGTTTCACCTTCCTTATGGTCGGGCTTAACGTGCAGTAACGTGCAGTGAATTCTGCACTTGCGTACACCGTAAAAGAGCGACACAATAAGGATGTGACCCACGCAAAATACCTTTCTATGAGAAGTGTGCGCGGTATAGTGTGTTAGAAAAACGACAAATAGCATGCAAGGATCGCTCACACTACGAGATGCTAAGCATAAATATGCCTAATGTGAAACAAAACTCAGTAACGTAAGGCGAAACAAAACTGGAAACGGGCTGTTGCCTTTCTGTGGTGCGGCCGCGCTCCTGAGGAAAAAACAACAACAACAATGGCAACGACAAGACCAAGACCAAGACCAAGAACAAGAACACGAACAAGAACAATAACAAGGACAAGAACAACAAGAATATTTTTATTTTTATTTCATTTATTTAAGATACGTTCATAACACTATAAGGTAACGGGTCTGTAGAAGCCAGTAGAGGATCGAAGGACAGAACCCAGCAAATGGAATGTCACAGAGAGCACAGAAGAAGTCCATAGAGCGCACATTTCAAACATTTATCGCACTATACGAGAAACAGAAACTAATTACCTCACAATTTCGCAGCAAACATATTAGATACAAAATATCACACAGCAGTACATTGTTGAAATTGTACAATGAATTGCAGCGTAAAACTGTTCAATAGTTTTTTTTCTTAATTTTCTCCTAGTTGTACCTTCAAGGAACTGGTCGGGGAGTTTGTTAAGAATGTATGGCACAAAATGAGACCGCTCTCGCTTACCATATCTTGTAAAACACCGGGGGATTATAGGGCGATCAGAAGTACATAAATCTTTGAGGGGAACGAAGGGATGTTTAAATTCACTACACCAGAAGTGAGAAAGCACCACACATTGCAAAAAAAGTGAATGGAAGTTAGGCAGTTGTAGAGCTTCAAAGATTCCAGCTTCTGATGAGGGATCATAATGATAACCGACAGTTCTTAACAAATTCCTAAGAATACGGTCAATTTTAGTTTGCCATATTTCTTCATAGTCACCAAATAATGTGATGCCATACCTTAGTATACTATAAGCAAGAGCATTAGGAATGGATTTTTTACGGCAAATGGCATAAATACCCTACTATTGTAAAGTAAGCAGCACACGCTGCGAAGCTTGCCAGAAACATGGGTTAAATGCACTGACCATGACAAATCTGAATCAAACAATTGCCTAAGTACTTAACAGTGTCGACATATTTTAGGGAACTACATGTACAATCAAGGCAGTTGGATCTGTGTAACACAAATGATGAGTCCATTTTTGCATGTTTCAGTGGACTCCGAAGTAAACAAGTCAGGTTGTGGGTGTGTTAACAGTAATATAATTGTCATAAAACCAATCCGTTATTCGTGCAGAGTTATGTTGCAATAACTGCAGGGCTGGGCGGTAATTAATGTTACTAGAGACAAGTAAAGTATCATCCGCATTCGGAAAAAGTAGAGATGCGGCGGTGCGGGCCTGTCCGCCTGGTCACAGAGCCCGCTCGGGCGAACTCGGAAGAGGCTGTACAGCCGAGCTCAGCGCAGCTCCCGAGAGCGCCCGCTCGACCGTCGGCCGCTACCTGGGCAGTGCTGAAACGTGGCCGCCCACGCCTCTATGCCGCAGACGAACTAAGAGAGCGCAAAAACGACATTCATGCTTTCGCATTCACAACTCATAAGAAATGCTTCGGGGTACTTGGATAGTTTTTTTTATTAAAAGACGGCGGAATTCGCAGTTTTTTTTTATTTACCTTGATTTATATAGAGCCAGCTCGGAGATTACATTTTATGGCGTATTGGCGTATATACTAAAACTACAGCACTCCACGGGGCGCTTTTTCTAGCCCAGGCCCGTCCCGGGCCCGGCGTCATTGTAACTTAGCAACCCGAGCCCGTCCCTGGTGATTGAAACCGGTGGCAGGACCGGCCCGAGAGCGAGCAATTTCTATGATACACGGCCCGGATCAGCCGAAAACATTTTAGAACATGTCTGGTGCCGGCCCAGGGTCAAATTCGATGTGATGTTGTCTAAAATTTGCGGCGTGGAGTACGAACATTTAGGGCAACGTTATTTTATACACTTTTAGGGCAACGTTATTTTATGCACTTAATGCGACCTTTGGAGCTGAATTGCTGGACGCCACCATTTTTTCCTTGTATGTCAGTAGCTGAAGGGGCCACGAAAAACACGTAACATTAACTAGGACAGTCGATGATTTCATCGGTCTATAGGCCAAAGCAACCAAGAAAAACTCCGTCCTCGATTTATGTTTATTCCCAAGACGAGTTCAACCGCATTAGCACAAGTGAGACGAACTATATCCACGCTTAATTTGCTCCCATGAAGCCTTCTGCAAATAAATGGTATTTCTTCCGGGATCGCACACCTAAAATTATGAATTTTACTAATTCCGCAGAATTGCTTGTGACTAGCAATAGAAGCAAATAAAAGTGATGTGCGACAAATATTTTATTTGCAAATTAAAAAGTATACGTTTTTTTTTGTTTTTTTTTTAGCAAGAACAAAAGGATATAGTGAATCTGTATTTAAGCACGTCCTGCTCTCTTGAATAGCCGCCTCGGTGGCTCCGAGGCGAGAGCGCCGGACTACGGATCCCCATGTGGCGGGTTTGAATCCCGGCCGAGGTGCCCGCAATCTGACGGAGGCTGATTGCGGAGAAGACGCCGTGTAACCGAGCTTTCGGTTGCACGTCAAAAGATCCCCATGTGGTCGAAATTAATCCTCAGTCCTCCGCTGGGGCGAGCCCGATGCCCGTCGTTGGTTTGGCACGTAAAACCCCTAAATTTGACTTTCTTGAATAATATAGCCCGCGGTTCCAAAGTTCCTTTCACTACTGGCGCTTGTTGCAGGAATAGAACCTTAGTGACAAATAAAGACAAAGACGTTGAAATATCTTACCATTGACAACCTCGGCACCCTAGAGGAGTGCGCCGTGGGCGGTGGCGAGAGCACACCGTCCAAGGCAGGGCTGCGCTTATAGTTGGACTTTACCCCTTCCACAACGGTACCTAGAAAGTACTGGCCACGTGCATTCCACTCGCCCATACCATTTACGTTTATGCGTAGTCGGATGACTGTTCCATACACCTGCGCACACCTGAGCGTATGCACATTCTTACGGTATTTTAAGGACTCCCTCCTATGGTGCATACGGTATGCACCATACGATTGTGCATACGAGGGAGCCCTTAAGATACATCCCTGCCTACAAGTGTGTCTTTACGATACATGTGTTAATACAATAAGTACATGTATTTATGATGTTCATAACAAAAGTTTTTGAGTTTATATCATACGTTTGCTTATATTGTGTCTATACATGTTGATGTCATACGTCTACCCATATCATACGTGGGTCGGTACTTGGAGTCTGTAACAAAATTTTATTCCTGGTTCGCATCTATACCCTTAAATTTGATAGACTCTGTGGCAACTGCATGTAACCGCTTACAGCGATAGAACACACCGACACACTGGCGCCGTCTTTCGGTACCCTTGGAAACATTCCCTTTCGGGTGTAACTAGACTGAAAGCTTAGCTGTATTAACGACATCAAATCTATGCACTATTTATGAGAAGAAGTGTCTTATATTACTGTCAGAGTAATTTCCAGAACACGGGGAAGGACTGTTGCGTTATTGACAGGCCGGAAGTCTTCTAAGCCTACCCGACAGACGGCGCCAGTGTGTTCTCGTCGTGAGTAGAGAGCCTAGATTGAAGAGAGTGTCCATCTCAGACCATAGAGAATTTTTAAAATTTAATGGCAAACGCTTACTGCCGAGATTCGTCACAAGCGCGCACGGGCTGCTTTTTCTTGTAGTGAAGAGGAATGCAGGCGGAAAGGCGGAGACGTTGGCAGACGATGAACGATTGCGGCCCCTCCTTGCAGCTTGCATTGCAAATGCAGCCGATAAACCACGCGACCTGAGGGCTGTACGCCCAGCAGGGCGTACAGCCCTTGGGCGAATCTGTGTGTGTGTGTGGGGGGGGGGGGGGAAGGGGGGGAGGGGACGCATCAGGTACATGTCGTAGGTCCCCAAGGAGGGAATCCTGCAGTTTTGGACCTTTCCCTTCGCTTCAGCGGCGGTCATATCCGCTGGGCGTACAGCCCTCGGTCAAAAAAAACTATCTAAGACTATAGGTCAGCCCACTCCAAGGTTAAAAAAATGGGCAATGCGACGTCGTGCTTGGACGCGGCCCTAAATAAGTTCTGTGTTCACATGGTGCATGAGAGCTTCCAGGCGCAGTGCAATAGGCTAAGAGACGCTGGTTTGTGATGTTGCCGGCACCTTTGCTAAAAAGGTAAAAGAAACCTCTCCCCCTAATAATGTTGTGGACAGGCGAAGGACTGTTGTCATCCAATACCTGCACATGGTCTCTGACAATTTAAAGAAAGTAGAAAGTCGGTACCACGTCCATGTGGTGTATTCCGCTCCTCAGAAGTTGAGCCAGATATGTTCGAGGGTAAGGGGCAAGGCAGAAGGACTGCCAAAGAGCAAGTAAAAAAGCTTAAAAAAAAAACGCAAAGTTTCCGGAGCGGTATACAAGGTCCCCCCTCGTGAGGTAAAGTCTATATTGGACAGACGGGAAGGTGTTTAAATGATAGGCTCAGGTAGCACAACTATTCACTGAGAACCACGGTCGGAGGGCATTTGCGGTGCACTGTAAGAGCTGTTTGTGCAAGCCGTCCTTCGAGGAGACCACGCTTGTAGATAGGCACAAAGGCAAAGTGACGAGGGAGGTGATAGAGGCTTTTCACATAGCGGAAAGTGGGGCGCAGTGCATCAGCGAGCCGTCGGTGGCGCTATCTGTGAAAGAGATGTTGTTTTTGACTTCGATCGACTATAAAAAAAATGTAAAAAAAAATGGGGGGGGGGGGGGGGGTGGGGGGGGGGGGGAGCACGCGGCACGTGAATGACAGGTGCCCTATGTGATGTGGAGAGAGGTTGGCGCATGTGTAAATTGCTGCCTTACGTGTTTATTTTTTATGTTTCCTTTAACAAAAAACCTTCAGTTGCGAGTCAGCTCTTGTCCCGTCCTGTTTGTTCCTTTTTTCTACTCTTTGTCGTTCTGCACTGTTTTACCTACATTATGTTCATCTTAGTAGACATTTTGTTTTTTAAAAGTGTTGCTATTCATATTAGTGGTTTATTTTTCAAAGTGAGAGAAGACTCATAGAGTATAAATATGGAGACATTTTGCAGGTGGCAGATATGCAAACCATAAAATGTTAAGCAAAAAGAACTGTCTAAACTGTTTGAAATCATGCTTCATTCTAAAAACTATACTCCATTCCTGAGTGTCAGCGAAACGCGGGATACAATAAGCGTGAGCATGTCGCCCTAACCGGCGTTTGCACAGCACAAAATATCATAACAAATATTAGCGCGAAAGACAAAGTACAAGGGAGGACAGGACAGGACAAGATCTACTTTCAACTGACGTTTTGATGAAAAGGTAAAGAAAGAAAATGACGAAGAAAAATTTATATTTTTTATCATGTTCAACCAACTAGGCCACCAACTTATTTTGTTACACTGCACTGAGGTTTGTGCCTAGCAAGTGCGTTCACAGTGGGGAACTCGCTCTCATGGCTTCTGCTACGTTCGCACTTCAAGTGAGACGGAGTATAGAAAACTGGCTTGAATCCATTTGGACCCCGGGGAGAGCCCCATCCCGGTGGGTCTGCGCTGGAGGTACACACATTTAAAACGAAACAAGATTGTGCTGCATGTGTCTGAATCACATGCAATCATGCGTCCCTTTTCCGGTTGGCGGCAAGAGCAGTACAGAGCAACAGCACCACTCTCACTCGCGTCGTGGTACCGTCGCCGTGTTGCAAATGTGGGTCAGGTAGAACGACTCCAGCCTTGGCAGATGGTCCTCCCAAAACGCACTATTCCTCTGGATCTCCTGGACTATGTGTGGAACTGTCTGGAGTTTCTACTCAACAAAGAATGCGGAATCCACTCCAGCAAGTGCCATTTGCCCCTGCACTCGGTCATAATAGGGATGGCTGACCGTGAGCTTCAAATGAGCATCGAGGTAGTACAGCTGTCATCCATGAGAGCCCACAGGCCCAATGCTCTCTGCCTCTAGGGACACTTTATCTCAGTGACAATTCTGGGGCAGCAGGTATACTGTACAGTGCCGTCAGGGCTTGCTCTGAGGGAGGGCTACTGTAGATGAACAACTAACCCGACCTCCTAACCTCGGAGATTCTGTGTTTGCCCTTTTCATGAGCAATGAAGGCCTGTCGTGCAGTTTTCATTTGGAATGCCCCGCTCAATTGGAGCAGACACTCCAACATGGGTTACAGTGTATCCCATAACCTCCACAATCACAGGAGTTGGTATCATTGCATTTTTCTGAATTGCAACCTTATGAAAAATAAAGAAAGTTAGTCGCCCTCTTCGAGTGATATACCACGGATCGGAGCGGTTCGGTTGCCGGGTGCTGGCCTCCAAAAAATCTGCCTCTGCTTGGCACAGCACCAAGCCATCGTATGCTGCAATACGATAACACTCTACATCGTCCTTGGACAGATTATTGTTATCTTTTCTAGACATATATGTTAGAGGAAGCGGCGAAAGCTCAAGAGAATCGCCACCCTCGGAAGCAGTGTCCGTGTCCTTGTTGCTAAAGAACTGCGAGGCAGCATCTTTAAGCGCTTTTTACTTGGGGAGTGTTCTTGAAAAACAAATTAGTCTATTAGGTATCTGTAAGTCACACACATTCTTGAAAACAGCGCCTAAAAAGCCTGATATGGTTTGCTTGATTGTGCACCTTGGTTCATACTACGCTGTGATCGTACTGGATTGGGAAACACTACTAAAATGACGTGTGAGGAGTAGTGGAAAAGGAAAGGAGGAGGAAGAGGGGGAGGAGGATGGGAGGAGGGAAGGAAGAAGAGGAAAGGAGGGGAGTGTCATGGTCGATTCATGAAAGAAGAAGAAAAAGCTGAGAGCTGCGCGAGGGGGGAGAAAAAAGAAAAAAGAAGTGGGAGAGATCGTCGAACGGTCGTCGGAGTGCAGCCATCGCGACGAACTGCCGGGCCTGGGCGCTTGGGTGCCATGACCCAAACCAGAACCAGTCAGCGAGTTGCGGGCTGAAGCAAGGCAACAGGAAGGCTGCCGGAGCTCCGTCGGTGAGAGGACACCAAGAAACCCGATCCCGAGATCCCTTCGCCGTGGCCAAAGCATCCATCAGCGTGGTGCCGACCAGGTCCGGGTTAGCCCAGCGATCGCCATTGGGAATTTCGGCGTCCGAAATCCAGGCTCCCGTTACCATCATCGAGAACTTGGTAACCACGATCCAGAACCCGGCAACTACATCCGCAACCCCTTGAGCATCTTCCGCCAACGGAAAAGACCGGAACTCAAGTGAATATTACCTTGTGTACATATCCCTCGATTCGGTTTATCTTCATGTTCCCTTTTTATTAGACACCCTTTTTCATTTTCTTCTCAATACAAATTGCCTGGATTCAATTGGGTCTCATATTCTTTTTCTTTACATAAATGATTATTTGAACGAGCCTTGCGTACCTCGTGACATATATTGGCGCCCGCGACAGGACGAGACCTATTGAACTTGGGCAGCTTTTGTCTTACGAGTATTCCGTGAACTGGTCAGACGTCAGTAGAAAATGGATTACAGAGAGATGCTTGACGTCGAAAACAACTGGGGTTGCAGGAAGAGGGCTTGAGGAAATGGGTTGAAGAACAGCAAGCCCGAGAACGAAAAGAAAATGACCTGGAGAGAGAGAGGAAAGAGCTGTCGAAAGAGTTGCCTTGAGAGAAAGGGCGGAGATTGAGGAACGAACACTTCAGCTTCGCATAAGATTAGCCGAGAGCGGAGCGTCTGCAACCGCGGTAACCGATTCAAATGGAAACGGTGGCGAGAGAGTTAGCTCGAGTAGTCTTTGCCCTCGCAAGCTGATTCCCCCATTTGATGACCGGAGGGACGATCTCGATGCGTACCTTAAAAGATTCGAGTGCATTGCCCGCGGGGAGGAGTGGCCACTACCTAAATGGGCAACAGCACTGAGTATGTGTCTTACTGGGGAAGCACTCAAGGTGTATGGGAGACTATCGCCCCAGGATTCTATGAACTATGAAGCGACTAAGAAAGCGCTTCTCGAGAGGTTTAGATTCACAACGGAGGGTTACCGGGAAAAGTTCCGAAAATCTAAGCCCGAGGAGGGAGAGACAGCTAGACAGTACGCAGCTCGGCTGCAGCGGTATTTCGACCGGTGGATGGAGGTCGGCGAGACTCCTGCTACCTATGAAGCCCTTCGGGATAGGGTGCTGGAAGAGCAATTTATTTCGCAATGTCACGCGAGGGTAGCCACCTTCCTGAAGGAAAGGAATTGTCAGACGCTTGCGTCGATGGTGGAGACTGCGGATCGCTTTCTTGAAGCGCAGAAATTGAGAAGCCTTTCCTTTCTTGAGGACGACACGAAGACGAGCGCATTTTCACCAAGTAGAAATCACGGAGATCAGCCACCGCCTATGAGGCCAAAGTGTTTTTTGTGTGGGCGCGTAGGTCATAAGGCTCCACAGTGTCGAAGTGGATTCAGGCATAAAATTCCGTTTTGTACAACATGCCAACGAGAGGGACATGAAACAAAAAGCTGTCCTCGAAAACGGCAAGATAAGCCGAGCGTCATGTGCTTTGTAGAACCCCCTCCTTTGCAGAAGGCGATGCCATATAACTTAGTAGAGGACTTAAACGCCGAGCAGAACGGCTACGAAGGAGAGATGGTGAACGTCGTGCAAGAAACCCGGGCGACTAGGGAGGTGGAAAATATGCCTATTTTGAGCGGCCGATTGAACGGACAAGTGGTTAGCGTGCTACGTGACACCGGTAGCAACACGGTTATTACCCGACGCAGCTTGATACCAGACTCCCAGCTCACTGGAAAAATGGGGGTGGTATGCCTTGTGGATGGAACGATTTTAAGCTTGCCGGAAGCCAAGATAAGCCTACGCTCCCCATATTTTACGGGAGACTTGCTCGTAAAATGCATGGAAGCCCCCCTTTACGACGTAATTATCGGAAATGTTGAGGGAGCACGAGGGGCTGACAAACCAAGCTACGAATGGGACACCGAGAGGAACCAAACGCCCGGAGGAGGAAAAGAATCTTCAAAAGAGAGGGAAGATGCGGTTCCGCACGCTGGTGAAATAGCAGCGGCGAATAGAGTGAAAGCAACGAAGGCGACTCCAACTACTAGCAAAGAAACTAGAATTGACATCGACTCTACAGAACTCAAAAGGCGGCAGAAAGAAGATGACACCTTGGAGGCGTGCCGAACCAAAGTTGGGCAAGTGCAAAGCACGAAGGACGGTTCTAAAATCAGCTTTTATTTCTCTAAGGGAGTTTTATGCCGTCGCTATGAACAGAAGGGTGGAAAGAGTTTCAAACAAGTGGTGGTACCAAAGACACTGCGAACCTACGTCCTCGAGATAGCACACGACAGTGCGTTGGCCGGACATCAGGGCATAAAACGAACTACTGACCGAGTGTTAGAAGCGTTTTACTGGCCAGGAATACAGGCCGATGTTAAGAGATTTGTGAAGTCATGTGATGCGTGCCAAAGGGCTGCACCGAAAGGAAGACTAAAGAAAGCGCCACTGGGCCGAATGCCCATTATTGACACCCCTTTCGAGAGGGTGGCCATAGACCTTATAGGTCCCCTCTCATCTACCTCAGAAAATGGAAATCGCTACATCCTGACGATGGTAGATTTCGCCACTAGGTACCCTGATGCCGTAGCGCTACCATCGTGCGATTCTCGCACTGTTGCAGAAGGATTATTAGAGATTTTTTCTCGAGTAGGGCTGCCGAGGCAGATCTTGTCTGATCGAGGTGCTACCTTCACATCTGGACGGATGCAGGAGCTGACACAGTTATTGTCTATCCAGAAATTGCATACTACACCTTATCATCCTATGTGCAACGGATTAGTAGAGAGATATAATGGCACCCTGCGACAAATGCTCTCCAAGATGTGCCAGGAGAAGCCACGATCTTGGGATCGATACTTAGCGTCACTCCTATTCGCATACCGTGAGGTGCCGCAGGCCAGTCTGGGGTTTTCTCCGTTTGATTTAATCTACGGACGTCATGTTCGGGGACCGTTGACCCTGCTGAAGGAGATTTGGACGAGAGACGAGTTGGGAACTAATCTTAAGACGACTTACCATTACGTGTTTGACCTGCGCAGTCGACTTGAGCGAACGCTAGAGCTTGCCCACCAAAGCTTATCCTCGGCAAGAAAGGACCAGAAGAAGTTGTATGACAGAAGGACTGCAAGGAGGGCTCTGAAGGTAGGAGATCGCGTCCTACTCCTGATCCCGACGAAAAAGAACAAGCTTCTATAATGCATTGGAAAGGCCCTTTCATCGTCGTGGGTAAAAGGAACGAGGTTGACTACGAGGTAGACCTTGGGCATACCACTAGAACATTCCACATAAATATGCTAAAGCGGTACGAGGAACGTGAGACGACAAGTCAGACAAAGGAGCAAGTGTCCTCAATTAAAGCTGTAGAGGATACGTCGGCTGATCAGCAGCTTCCGTGTCTTGACCTGAGAAGTAAGCAGGGAGTAAGTGAAGTTGCGCTAGCCGACGATCTTAGCCAGAAGCAAAGGAGCGACGTTATGGACATTCTAGCGAAATATTCAAAAATATTTACGGATGTGCCGGGCCAAACAGATATCTTGGAATGTAAGCTGCAGCTGACCGCGCAGGAACCGGTGCATACACCACAGTACCCGATTCCTTTCGCGATGGAGCGCGTGATCGAAGAGGAGGTAGGCGAGATGCTGAAGCTGGGCGTAATAGAAAAGTCAACATCTCCATACTGTTCACCATTGGTGCTTGTTAAGAAGCAGGACAAAACCTACCGTGTCTGTATCGACTTTCGTCGACTTAACGACATCCTGGTCTCAGATGCCGAACCGATTCCTAGAGTCGATGTTGTCTTTTCAGAAACAGGAAAAAAGACCTATTTCTCGAAATTGGATCTTTCAAAAGGATATTGGCAAATCCCGCTATCAGAAGACTCAAAAGAGAAGATTGCCTTCTGCACCTCTTCGGGCTTATACCAATTTAGGTACATGCCTTTTGGTATAAAAACTGCGTCAGCAATCTTCACACGGTTAATGAGAGAGGTGCTGCGCGGAATAGATGGTGTGCAACACTACATCGATGATGTCCTGATTGCGTCCAGCACCTGGGAAGAACACGCCTCCGTGCTTGAGCTAGTTTTGCGACGAATAGAACGTGCTGGGTTGACCATAAAGCCTAGCAAATGTGAGATCGGGATGAGGTACGTCACATTTCTTGGACATCGAGTAGGGGATGGTGAGCTTGCGCCAGTACCAGAAACCGTAGAAAAAATTGTGGGATCCAGGCGACCCACAACCAAGAAACAAGTTAGGTCATTTTTGGGGCTGGCCGGTTACTACCGTCAGTTCATTCCCAATTACGCACAGAAGGCTCTGCCTCTCGTCGAGTTGACAAAAAAGAAGGAACCCAACAACGTCCGTTGGACCAGCAAACAAGAGCTTGCCTTCCAGGAACTGAAGCGAGAGCTTTCAAAAGGACCAATTCTCAAGGCTCCTGACCTGACAAAGACATTCATCCTTCGTACAGACGCGTCAGATAGCTGCTTGGGCGCTATGTTGATGCAGAAACATTCAACACTCCTACATCCTGTTGCTTGTGCCAGCAGAAAGTTGATGCCAAGGGAAATGAACTATCCTACCATCGAAAGGGAAGCGCTAGCACTGGTCTGGGCCATTCAAAAATTCCACATCTATTTGTATGGCAAAGAATTTATCGTTCAAACGGATCACCAGCCCCTACAGTATCTCCGCAAAATGAAAACGTCAAATAGTAGAATTTTGCGGTGGAGTCTACTTTTGCAAGAGTACCAGTTTATAGTTCAGTACATTAAGGGGTCCAAAAATGTCGGAGGGGATTACTTAAGCCGTATTTGATGTGGAATTGATTGGTTTACCGTGGCTCTTAGTTCTGATTGCAGAAGGATGAGAGGAATGATCTTGTTTTGAGCGTTTTGTCGTAAGGAAGAATGGATACACCGACGAGCCTTCAACTGGACGCCAGCCCGCGGTTGGTGTGCAGAATCGACTCATGTATATGTCTTTTTCTTTCTTTTGTTTCGTTGGTGTGTGTCTGGTAAAGGGGGGAAAGAAAAAACTTTGGTGGGGGGCTATTGTCATGGTCGATTCATGAAAGAAGACGAAAAAGCTGAGAGCTGCGCGAGGGAGGAGAAAAAAGAAAAAAGAAGTGGGAGAGATCGTCGAACGGTCGTCGGAGTGCAGCCATCGCGACGAACTGCCGGGCCTGGGCGCTTGGGTGCCATGACCCAAACCAGAACCAGTCAGCGAGTTGCGGGCTGAAGCAAGGCAACAGGAAGGCTGCCGGAGCTCCGTCGGTGAGAGGACACCAAGAAACCCGATCCCGAGATCCCTTCGCCGTGGCCAAAGCATCCATCAGCGTGGTGCCGACCAGGTCCGGGTTAGCCCAGCGATCGCCATTGGGAATTTCGGCGTCCGGAATCCAGGCTCCCGTTACCATCATCGAGAACTTGGTAACCACGATCCAGAACCCGGCAACTACATCCGCAACCCCTTGAGCATCTTCCGCCAACGGAAAAGACCGGAACTCAAGTGAATATTGCCTTGTGTACATATCCCTCGATTCGGTTTATCTTCATGTTCCCTTTTTATTAGACACCCTTTTTCATTTTCTTCTCAATACAAATTGCCTGGATTCAATTGGGTCTCGTATTCTTTTTCTTTACATAAATGATTATTTGAACGAGCCTTGCGTACCTCGTGACAGGGAGGAGGAGGGAAGAAGGAGAGGGGGAGGGGTGGAGGAGAGGATGAGGAGGAGAGGAGGTGTGGAAGAGGAGAGGAGGAGGCGAGGAGGAGAAGGGGAGGAAGAGGAATCCCTGAGGAGATGCCAACTACCAGCTGTGCAGGCAAGTGCTATCACCATTCATAAATCACAGGGAGGCACGTATGAAAACGTGGAGCACTCGTATGCCAAGTGGCCATCTCCATGCGTACAGGCCTGTCTGCTGTACTGATCAATCTCTCTGGCACGTCAGACGAAATTAGTGAACTGTGTGCCGCCAAGTACGACAATGGCTTGATAGTATCTCTCGCCTATAGCGCTCAACAAAGACGTAGTGCACTTTTTGCGACTTGCGCTACGCACACATGGATTTACACCAATGTTTGTAGTAAAAAATTTTAATGCACACTTAAAGGCAAACAAGTACTTCATACCGCACATGCAACAAAACATCCCATTTCTCTCCCTCGTAACAGCTCCCACTGCTGTGACGATCTCTCGAAATGCATGCATAGACCTCGTCTTTCAAAATGAGCTCTTGGTCCAGCACTTTGTATACATATCCTGTCCCGTCTCATATCACAAGGCTTCCTTCATAACAATCAAGGACTGGAAGAGGACTGGTATTTAAAGACTTGCAGAGGAGGAGAGTGGTCTATATTTGTACATATTGTGGGGATTTTGGACGCCGAACTTTGACGATGATCCGTTGGGCAATCGCGGGGTTAAGAAACGGGACACAAGCTCGTGGCGGGGTGAACTGGTCGGTTCAGCCATGGCGGCATAAGCAGTCAAACATCCGATTTGAAGAATAAACAGTCGTTCATCACGACTTAGCCCCTTTCTTCAGACAAGCGGTGAGCGAGAATACCGCAATTGGCGTCGCACTGTTGGGCTCGCCGCTTGTCTGGACACTGGAGCCGGGTAGAGCAGAGTCACGATGAGCATTCAGAGACTGTTGGACGGGAAGTGCAACACCCGCAACGGACGCCTGCTCGGATGCCACTCCCGGGTCAAAGGCAGATCCTGAGAGCCCCTGCTGGAGAAACCTTACGCGAGGTACCTGGGCTGCTACGAGCAGCAGGAGATGTGCAGCCTGTCCCA
The DNA here is from genome assembly GCF_016920785.2 of Ixodes scapularis. Classification (NCBI taxonomy): domain Eukaryota; kingdom Metazoa; phylum Arthropoda; class Arachnida; order Ixodida; family Ixodidae; genus Ixodes; species Ixodes scapularis. Next base: position 64,116,646 of record NW_024609837.1, read on the forward strand.
AGCCCTTGTACACCGGACGGGGGGAGCGAACGAGATGCTCGAGCTGTCCACGGGAGGCTACGCAAAGGACCCCGGCCTGCGGGACGCCCTTTTCGCCAAAATAGGGGCCCCGAGGGAAGTACTCTTAATGCTCTGCTGTATCATCTCGGTGGAGCACGCTCAAGACTAATTTCGAGGAAATAAAACACGCCGAGCTGTCTTCGATAGAGCTGAGAGCAAGTAGGTTGACATCGAGAGAATCACGTGTTTCGTCAACGTGTTGACTCTAATGATGTCGCGTTCTCCCGCCTTGTTCCTGCTGTCCTGCTTCCTGGAATCGGCAGGACCTAGCCACAGCTGAGCTTCCAGATGCGAGAACTACATTTCCTTTCTCCGGACAAGCGGTGAACAAGAATACCAGAATACATATCTTTCTTTCTCAGATTGCTGCGCATAGTATATTGGAAGATCAAAATACCTCAAGAGTTGCGCTTTAGTTACGCTTTCCAGGGATTTGTAAACGTCTTTTTCTTTTTAATTGGTCATCAGCGGCACTGTTTACAGTGCAGTTTAGTGAATTAGGTCCTGAATAATTTATTCAGGGCTTGCTACCTGCCTAACTTGCTGAGAAGCCATTGTCGTGATGAAGGTCGAACGTCGAACTTCTGGGTTGTTCACTGGCCGTGGTTGTTTGAAAGAAGTGGGGTAGTCCTTGCTCACTCTCTTGGGTGAATGTAGAATATCCTCGGTGGTCCTTGGGTATTGTGATTGCGCTTGCATCTGTGCATCTTTGCTCATGCTATGGATGTCCAGAGGGGTAATCGATATTTCTGGTAAGTTGTGGTCAGCGAGCTGAAGAACTCTCCGCTTCTCAAAGAAGTAATCCAGCAAGCTGGCTTCTCGATGTTTGTGGGAGATCGACTTATCCCATCGTTCAACCTATTTTTTTTTTTCAAGCGAAGTTTTCAAGCTTTTCTTGCGAAGATCCCACGAATCGTCAGTGTGCACACAGACACAAACGTCATACCCCTTTTTCGAGTTCCCTGCGAGAAAGAGTCGCACAATTTTTATTCGTTCGGTGTCTTCTATCCAACGATTCTTTTCGCGGGCGTACATATAGAAGTCGAGCCACGTAGCCGCAGCTGAAGATTCGTCTAAGAAATCTGATTTCACTGTTTCTTCTCGTGTATGTGTGTGCACTCTCATAGCTTCGATCAGAGTGATCATAAACTGTCTCTGTTGTTCGAGTTGAAATACTTGCGTTTGTATCAGTTCCGAAACTACGGCTGTCTGGTGCTGGCTAGTCGAAGCTACTTGACGTGAAGTAGTGGTCGGCTTCCTGAACCACTCTAAGAAATCCTGAATTCTGAGGTTACATTTCACTGTTCGTTTTCAACTTCGGTCTTCTGGAGACGCTTTCATTTTACTCGAGAAAAATGTGGTGAACTCTGAGCTGCTAGCCAGCGGAGTTAGGTGAACTGGTTCCTCACCGTCCAGCTGGTAGCTCCCCACGATAGGTTGTTCTGCACCGTGAGACAAATATATTTGGATCCACATTGTTTAAAGAATCCCGTCGGCTGCGCAAATTGTACCGGTTCCTAATTACTCGCACGATAAAAATAGGGATTTATTCTCTCTTCTGTTTAATCTTTGTCTATCTGTGTTTGTATCTTCCTTCTTGCCTTTCTCTTTGAAGTGTACAAATGTCGATGTCAATATCAATTGATCTACCAAAAACTGTCCTTTCAAAGTTATTTACCCTAACACGGAAACACTGCAACGTTTAGTTTTCTCGTCATGGTGTTAAAACTAAGAGGTACCTCTATTACGTGTGTATATATTGTTAAGAAGATAAAGACGAGGAACGGTTGGGTACGGGGGAACGTGCGAGCAGCTCGAGAGGCCGCGCTGTGTGCCGTTACGAACGGTTCGCGATATCTGTCGCTCCCTCGCTGCCTCTACAACATGGGCGTCCGTGGCTGCTTGTTGTACCCCGAACACTCCAAAGAGATGTCATACAAGCGCATCATGACGACCCGACTGCTGGTCACCTTGGATTTAGCAAGACATACTTCCGCATCCGTGCTCGCTATTTTTGGAACGGCATGTACCGCACCATTAACAGATACATCCGAACATGTCACCTTTGCCAAACGAAGAAAAGCCGTACGACCAGGACACCCGGTCCTCTTCAATCTGTTACTCCACCGGACACTCCCTTTAAAAAAATTGGTATCGATTTTTTGGGTCCTTTTCCGCTTTCTGCCAACAACAACCGATGGGTTATCGTGGCCGTCGACTACCTGACGCGGTACGCTGAGACGACATCTGTACCAAAGGCCACTGCCCAAGAAGTAGCGGATTTCTTTCTCCATAAGATCCTACTGCGTCATGGAGCACCACAAGTCATCATCAGTGATCGAGGCACTCCGTTCATCGCTCAGCTTCTTGAGGAGATTTTACGCCTCTTCTACACAGTTCACAAGTGGACGAGCGCGTACCACCCACAGACTAACGGACTGACCGAACGCCTTAATAAGACATTATCACAAATGATATCTATGTATGTCGACGACCATCATACCAATTGGGACACCGTCATCCCTTATGTGACTTACGCATACAACACAGCACACCAGGCCACCACGGGCTTCTCCCCTTACTACCTTTTATACGCCCGCGAACCTCTCACAACTCTTGACACAGTTTTGCCCTTTATCAGCCACCCCCCAGTCAGTGGCTTTGCCGCCGACATCGTCTGCCGAGCCCAAGATGCTCGTCACCTTGCCCGCCTCCACACCTTCAAGTCGCAGCAGCAACAGCAGCTTCGCCACGCCGAGAGTCAATCTTCCGTCACTTACGAGATTGGGGACATAGTTCTCCTAGCCACACCGCTGCGTCAACCGGGACTATCTCAAAAACTTCTCTCTAAGTACATTGGACCCTATCGTGTTGTTCGTCGCCTTTCCCCCACGAATTATGAAGTGTCACCGCTGTCGCCTCCACAGGATCATCGCTCGAAGACCACAGACATTGTTCACGTTGCCAGGATGAAGCCATTCTGCATTCCGGACAACCCCCATTGATCTGACCTATGTCAGCTCTTACCCGACCGGCGGGAAGTGTTAGGAAGATAAAGACGAGGAACGGCTGGGTACGGGGGAACGTGCGAGCAGCTCGAGAGGCCGCGCTGTGTGCCGTTACGAACGGTTCGTGATATCTGTCGCTCCCTCGCTGCCTCTTAATTTATCCCATTTCTCACCCTTGCAATATATATATATATATATATATATATACGAAGGCCGGACTCCGGCCGAAACGTCGAAGATTAAATCGTCCGTTGTTGCTGTTTTCACTAAGGGTTTTTTTCTTCTCAGTTATATATATATATATATATATATATATATATATATATATATATATATATATATATATATATATATATATATGTGAAGTAAGTTAAGTATACAAACAATAGACCGAGAAAAGTTAATAAGTCAAAGATGCGTACCGTCGGAGTTACTAATTCGAGGTTTATTACGACGTTTTGAGCGTATATATATTTGTACAGGCTACATAGCAGGCGTTGCCGCCCGTACACATGTGCCTATGTGACCGGCTTGAAGTAGAGGATGATGGCGACGTGAAGCTTTAGGCTTGATGCTTGCGGAATGTTTATGATGATGGGATGTTGAAGAGGGTGAAAGGTGAGGTGGGTGAAGTTTTATGATGTATGCGAGACATTCGTGGGTGCTAGTTTAAAGGTGTTTGGCTGCTGCCCTGCAGAGCTGTGCCACCTCGCCCCTGTTTGTAAGAGGCAGGCTGGTGATGGCGTCAGGCAGGGAGCTCTAAAGCCTCCAATCCCAAAGGAGACACGAGTTGTGCCGTTAGGCCTGCGCAAAGAGGGGGCAAAGCGCCCGGTCCGCTTGTTGCGCTGGGGTTAAGGGCGAAGGTAGTCGTCTTGTGGAATCCCAGGACTAATTAATGGAGCCAGCAACTGTAGGATGGCTGCATCACGCCATGGGAACAGTGCTCCACATAGCGCTTTCAAGAGCTGGGTTATCAGGACGTCAGGTGGCAAAGCGCGAAGACTTGGAAAGGTTCGGCAAGAGAAGCTGTAAGCTGCTCGCCGCTGGATGGCCCTCAGTGTCGCCTCGGCCAAGGCATTCTATAGCGACAAGACAGGCGAGAAATACTGTCATAGCGGCAGGACCAGCACAGTGTACAGCTGCGCGAGCACAGCGGATTCCAGTTCCTTGCTAATAGTTTCCACAAGTCCCAGCATCCGTCGTGCACGTGAGGCGACGGAGTGGACATGTGCAGTGAACCTGAGTGTAATTTCGAGGGTGACACCCAGCAGGAATATTCTCGCCTTTTTCCAACCGGAGTTTTGTTAACAGTTAATGTTAGATATAGATAATGTGCTTTTCTTGTGGTGAAGTGAATTGTTCCACGTATTAAGGCACTCAGTGGTAATTTGTTTGTTATGGTCTAGTCTTGGATTTGATCAAGGTCTTGCTGCAGCTGTTTATAGTCTTCCTGAGATCGAATGAGTTGAAGGAGGCTGAGATCATCTGCATACTTAATGACGGTGGAGTCTAAAACCTGGACGATGTCGCAGATAAAAATTGAGAAGAAGGTTGGACCAACTACTGGTGCCTTGGCAGATTCCGGATTGTACAGTTCGAGGTTGGGACTTTGATACGTTGAACATCATATTTTGTTGTATGTGCAGGACGAGGTTGATAGCCAGCGAAACAGGGGGACCCTGATACCGGTGCTCTCCAGTTTGGTTATCAGGAGCTTCTGGTCTACCTTGTCAAAGGCTTTGGTGAATATTGCCTGTTACTCAGTTGCTTTGCTGAAGTCGAGCTGTACCGGTTGGCACAGTGTGATGCGTGCTGCAAGGCTGTCAGTTACCTGGTCAACCGCACTGATCAGGGCAGTCTCACAGCTTAGACCGCGGTGAAAGTCATGCTGCGCTGTAGACAGAAGTGCGTGGTCGTTTAAGTATCTGTGTAGGGCATCTGTGCATCTGTTTAGTACTCGTTCCATTATACGGCAAACGACTGATTTTGTGGAGATTGGTTTGTAGGATCCTACTTTTTCTGCTGGGAAACCATTTTCTTTATAGATCGGAGTGACGCTGGCCTGCTTCGATAGGGCAGGCACGCACACAGTGTCCAGGAGCTCCTGAAATACTCGAGCCAGTAATGGGACTAGTTGTTGACCGCTTGCTTTAAAGGAGCGATGCAACAATTTTTGTACTGTGCACAAATACCGCTTAAAACGGATCCCTAACGTTAATGACCTATGAAACACGCGTTCGTTTTTCACACCACGCAATAGAAGTCCCAGAAAAAAATTAAAGAAAAACGAGCAGCGTTCACCCCCTCAACTCGTAGCCAGAACAAGCGGCCACGTGATCTGGAACCGATTATATGCCGCCAGTGTTGATCATAGCCACGCGCTGGGGTTGGCAAAGCACAGGACACGCGCTGAGTTCCAGACATTGTTATGGCTCGGCTGTTGTCGTCGTTGCAGCGATTGGACACGGGTCACAACCCGAAGGCTTCTCGAGCTAGCAGTTGTCACGAGCCCACGTCGAGTGCCCACGCAATGCTCGGGTCCAATCTATGAACCGCATTCAAATATCGTCACTTGGGTGTACTGCGATCCCCGAGTTACGTCATCAAATTTTGCAAAGGAGAGATTGAATGAAAATGATCGCTTTTGTCCTTGAAATTACACCGCAACAAAGGAGTTTCTTGGCCAATGGCGTTGCGTGTGAGTATCCTTGAATCCCAGGTGTGCCAGTAAGCTCGTGTAGAGAGAAAAAAATTCCAATTGAATATCGTTGCACAGCTCCTTTAAAGAGCGCAGGGTGGATGCCGTCGGGACCGGGAGACTGTTTACAGATTTAGTCGGGTGAGGGCCTCCTTGGCATCGTCCGCGTTGATGCGGGTACTGGTTAAGCAAAGCAAGGTGGCCAGCTGCGGTGATGATGGGTAGGTTTCTGGTAGTGATGAGGGGCTGCTAGGTGGTGTCACGCTGCAGCGAAGTGTGTGCTAAAATGTTCTGCAGTTTCCAACTTGCCTAGAGCTCTGCCGTCCTGCCGTATGTTTAGGGGAGACGTGTTCTTGTTGCGTGCTACATACTCCCAAAATATCTTTGAATTCCTTACGGCCCGCTGTGCCATGTCCAAGGCGTGGTCCCGGTGAGTCTGTATGATGCATTTCTTCAGGTCTCTCTGGAGGTTGCGGGCTGCCTGAAGTGTAACAGGGCAGTTGTTTTGCTTTGCCTGTTGGAAAATCTGACGCTTTCGTCAGGCCTGAGCAGTATTTGTTTTGTTATCCTTATATTTTGCTATTTTTATTTTGCCAGTAAGTTTAAGTTTAAAGGTTCTCCAAATGCGCTGAAAACAGTCCAACCTTTCATACTTCTAGATTTTATTAAAAATCTTCAGCTCTCTCAGCGGAAATAAAAGGGATGTATAACCTTCAATACGTCTTCATAATGAACCTTCTACTCTGCCGACCGGAATCGGCTGGAACGCTAGATGCTTCTCCCCATGGAGTCGGTCACGTGGCATTAAAATCTCTCTTTCGGGTAAGTTCACCTCCAAGAGAGATATCCGTATTAATCAGCAAACCTGCCCCGGGGTTTCCAACGTATCAAGCAGCCCTGATATTGAAGCGTTATAAAATTACGGTAAAATGTAATTAATCGCACGTCATCGTAACGCGTTACGTACAAATAAGATGTGTTTAAACTTAAACAAGAATGTTTAGCATCTCGCATAGCTTCAAGCATATCTCGCCTGAACAGAATTTTGAGGCTAGCAGATGACCATATCAAGTATTGTTTTACTGCATGCCCAACAACTTCCGGGATCCCTACCATCGTGGTGCGTTAAGAAAACCAATAGCCCAAAAATTACTCTTATTTATTTGCTAATGAGAAACCTCGAATAAACGACAACTAAAACATCAATGTTTTTTGCACATGTACTAGGCCCAGCCGTCAGAAAACTTAAGTTTAGAGTTTTTATACAGGGTTATGCGGAAGGGCACGCTTTAGTTTGAATAAAAAAATCAGATCACCCAGTTCGCAAAAAAAAAAAAAAAAACTTAATGCCTTACAGTAACAGGTGGATGACGAAATATATTATACATTACCCATCCCAACCTCGAAAATGATGAAATAAAACAGAACCAGAAGGATTTTGAGTATTGTTTTTTCAATTGAAATTTTGAGAATGTTATGGAGAGAACCACGACATTATTTCAACGGATGCATCTAAGGAAGTTTATTAGGAATGTTGATGATACAAGGCAAACAGTCGCAAGCGATTAGAAAATAAAGCAGGCGTCATCGTCGAATCTAAGGTTCGTTAGAAAGATTAGAATCAATAAATCACCGCCACACTACAACTTATTCATTTACCCACATGTCGTGCATTACAGACTCGTTCCACCGAAGCGACAAACAATGGTAAGGTTAGACACGAGATGTGTTTCTCTAGAGGTTGTTTTTAACTTTGGGTAGCATGTTCTAACAAAAAAAAATGCGGATAACCTGATAAAATGATTTGAACGTGTGCAGGCGAGAAACGAACGAAACATCAATTGACAATGAGAAAAATAATACATTTCTTCTTGAACAGAATAAAAATGTTACTAGTAAGTACTCAGCAAAAAAGATATTAATATCATTGATGCACCTTTTCGCGCGCAACGTGTTGGGTATTGTTGGGCTTGTAAAATAGAAAAGCGGCTTGAAGCGTGAAAACCTCGGCGTATCCGAATTATGTGCGCCATTTTGTCCAAACTAATTTCACTTAAGGTCCTCGTTCGAAGAAGCCGACACGGCATGCGTGGCTACCAGGCGTGCCAGATCGATGTTCTCAAACTCTTCTAATCAATGAGCAGTTATCGATTGAGTTAATCAGCGTGGCGGTTTGAACTTTCAGCCCTCACAGACAAGCGCGAGGTTGCATAGGGTCAGGTCGCGAAATAATTATTAGCTCTTTTTCCACGCAACGTTGAGAAATGAGAACGGAATCCTACAGGGGGCATCACAACTGAGACGGGACCAACAATGGCTCAAGTAATGCTCCACTAACAAAACGGGTGAGTAAAAAAAAAAGAAAAGATTACTTTAGAGCTCTAATTTTCTGTTCGGCTTTTGAACGCCTAAATCTCTTCCGCAAATCGTACTGCAAAATGTTTGGTGCTGTGGAGTTAAACCATCGTGCAGTTTTCAGCACTGCTTCGGTGTTGAGAGGTTTCCTTGCACGTTCCCCGCGGTTACCTCTGACAGCCCTAGTAAAAAAAAAATCTTATATGTATAAAAAACTTTTATGTCTAATAAACGCACATGATAGAATAAGATGATATAAGAGCATACAAGAACCTTATAGGATCATATGAGAAGAATATAGGATTATACAGGTTTTTTCCTAGTTAACAGATTTGTTAAAAAAGCCTTGAAATTTACACTTATGTGGTTTTCTACATTGAGTTATAAGTCCAGGGGGACATAGTATAGGGGGCTAATCGTAAAGATCAGTCGGCTAATTAATTAAAGTGTGTTAATTAACTTTTAACCAATGAAAATAGACATATGATTCCAATAAGAAACTTGCTCAGCGTCATCGAAAACCACTAAATTAGTCATACTCAGGAAGACTTTGAGCGCGTGAGAAGCGCAGTAGTGCGCTAAAGTTACCACTCGTGGAACAGGTACAAGGCAGGGACCAGATAAGAAACGGAAAAATCGCGCGGGCGCCTTACCGCAACCGCTAGTCTTGTACCTGCTCTACGAGTGGTAACTTTGGTGTACTACTACGCTTCCTTTAGGAAAGTGATATAATTGGACTTATATATATATAAAATATGGCTATATAAAAATTGGGGATATGTGCTTATATAAAGCACATCAGTTTATAAAAGGCAGATCTGGCCAGATATGCCCAGTTTTTTATATATCCATATCTGCGTCTGCCAAATAGGGGTATATCTGCCTCTTATATAAGGTCAGATATATACCAATCAAATAAGGCAACTTTTTATATATTGTTCTCTACAAATATCTACCAAAAGTGACTTTCTCATCTGTATAAGAAAAATACCAATTGAATATTGAGCATGTACCAACTTCTATTAATTTTTACATGAGCTGCGCTTTACGCCACTCCTGATTTCGCTCAACTCAATTGCCGGGGAAAGCAGGATTATCGACATTTGCGTAACGAATGTCGATGAAACGTGAATGTCGACGCAACGTGTGTCCATGAAACGTTTATCCACGAGAAAGTGGCCGTGGAACGTATCACGGAACGAGGGGAGAATAAAGGAAATCTGTGTTCTACTTGGAGTTGACATGATTTCAGACGGCCAATGGCAGGTGACTGCGGGTAGAATTTCGGAGAAATTATTCTCCCGGCTGCCAGGAGATAAACACGCCCTAATTCTAGAGCTAGTCTGGAAGAGCATACCTGTAGGAAAACGATCAATTGTCGCGAAGTAGGTTGCAGCGCACTTACGTTGACGATCCGGACTTGAAAGGTGTAATCCGAGATATATGTTGACACGGGCATGTCAACCACTTAAACACAAAAACGAGAAGGAAGGAGTCCGTGAAGATTCAAAACGATGTAAAACAAGTTGTCATTTGTAGAACCGAACACTAAACGCGTCAGAAAACAATCTTGGGCTTCTTTCAAGAAATGACTTGTTGCCAATGTACGGGTAGGACTTTTCGAATCTGCTGCAGAAGCAGAAGCCGCAGCAGCCACGCAGGGCACAACACACGCCAAACTAGTTCCGGCAGCACGCATTCTGAGATTGCCAACGGGTAATGCGTGATCCGTCACACCACGCGACCCCGCTTCTGACGTTTCCCGCGTACAGAGAGCGTAGACCTGGTCCTGATCCCAGCAATGACCACAACGAGAGGATTTGTCACTTGTACCCAAGGTTGATAGTGCAGTGAATGCTAAATGTGGCCTTGGGCTTGAGGCAGGTGCCGTGTTCTGCCTTATCACCAGCTTGTAGACTGTAGGCACGTGACCCTAACCGGAGACACGATTGGCCTAAAATATGCATAGCGTCTAGCCTGCTGTCAATACCGAGTGAACAAGATAGCTCTGTGAAGTCCAGCTTTTGAACTTCCAAAGAAGCCGTCCATCCCAAAATATAATTTTGAATGAAAAACAAAGCGCTACTATTTTTTTTGCGCACGATGTCCAGAAATAGATAAATAAATATATATTTATTACCAATAAATTTAAAATTGTGTGTACACTGTTAGGTTCGCGTTTTTAAACTTTTTTAAAGAAGCCGTCCATCTCAAAATATAATTTGGAATGAAAAACAAAGCGCGACTATATTTCGTACACGAGGTCCAGAGATAAACAGATAAATAAATATATATTCATTTACCAATAAATTTAAAATTGTGTGTACACTGTTAGGTTCGCGTTTTTAAATTTGAATTTTTTTACGAAAGTGTTACACATTAGAGACGCCACGGAGAGCACATCTTCCGACTTTAAACACACAATGAATCGCCGACGCTCTCAAACGGAAGGTTTCGATGCTGCGTGAATGGTTTTTGAAAGATGGTGCGTAGGGTACTCCGGACGCATCGGCTTCGCAGCCGTTCGAAGGGAAAAGGATTCGCGACGACGAAGTAGCGTCTTGCATTTTCAGTAAGCCAACGGTTCGTGTTGAACAAAATTTGTTTCACTTCTATTTAGCGGGAAAATTGACGTCACGTGACATAAGCACCAATTCTATTTCCCGCTAAGTTTAGCGGGGCCGTTACACATATGCCCATGGCGACGCCAACACTGCTTAACGCGGAAATGGGCACCTGAGAGCTGCGATCTAAAATTCATTATTTGGTTAACTCGCTTTCCGATCTTATGCACTTCGTCATACTGTTACGCGTCAAACATACAACCAAATTTCATTTGTCTTTCAATCTTCAAAATGAGCAATTAATTAAATGATCGAAATAACTGGAATAACTTCACTTTAAGGATGTTAGCAATAGTTAACCAATTACACGAGACACGCGCAATGCAGATAAATCAAATAGTGTCTTCGCGATTACGTAGAACTTTTTGCTTGCACGACCGAAACGGGCCCTAATATCAATATCAGGGGATACATTTTTACTCATATATATCGTGAAATATATGACAGTATTTGAACTTTTTTACAGCGATTTATGGCCGTGTTTGCACGCATATATGACGAGATATGGCCGTATTTACGCACTTCTATGGCAGTATTTGTGCACTTATATGGCGGTATGTGGCCGTATTTGCTCCCATATATGGTGGTATATGTCCATATTTGACTTTTTAAATTATCATATATGGCCATATATAAAATATATTAGGGCTATACATGACATTTTCGTACGGGTTCTTACGCGCTCGGTCTTTCTGGAGATTACTGATTTCGCGTTTTTAATGACGCTCAGGAAGTTTCTAATTGAAACCGTATGTTTATTTGCATTATTAAAATTGTATTTAATGAATTTTAGTAAATTAGCTGACTGATCGTTACGATTATCCCCGTATGCTATGTCCACCTGGCCGTATAACGCACCTGCACAAACCGCAAAAGTGTAAATTTTACGGCTTTTTTTAAACAAATCTGTTAATTAAAAAAGAAAAGAGAAAAACACCCGGTATAAGAAGTTTTAAGAAATTTCTTGATCACCTACTTATAACTTCTTATATAATCTTATATAATTCTTACATTGTTCTTATACGTCCTCACACGGTTCATCCATGTTCTTATATGATGTTATTCGATCATATGCGTCCATTGGACATAGAAATTTCTTATGCATATAAGAATGTTTCCTAGGTGGCATGAATACCGCTGTCCAGGGCGCGACACAACCGCTCTACTCCGTTCACCCTGAAGGCTGAGACCACACGGTGGTCATGAAAAAAATGACGATATAAGCAAGTGTTTCAATTGCAATTCTTATGCTTGATTGCTTCCTCAAAATATTCGTTATATTCAAATATATAGAACGGGAAATGGTCTTTTTCTTGATTTAGAAATGTATGAGCACATTAGAAATTCTACTCGTTGGGAACATGTGAAATGTGACGTTTTTGGCCGTACATACTTTGGCAGTTGAAATGAGCAGACGCTAGACCGAACTGGTTCAAATTTTGAAGAGTTGTAGACAAGAGTACTTGCTTTGCATATCGTATTCATCTTATATTGAAAGCTATATTTATTGCAAAATAGGTTGTACGGGAGTATGGTCACGATAAATTTCTACGACAACTGCTCAGGTTTTACTTCTGAAACTTGTAACAATTATTAATTGGTATAGCCTCAAAATGTGTGCCAAATGTCATTAGGATTGATGCTGAATGTCTGTTGTAAGACTCGCATGAAAATGAATAAAATTGAATGCCCCGCCGTTAGTTTTAAACACAAGGTATCAAAATATCTGGCAGACACTTAAATACATGCTCAAACATATCGTGGCCCTTCTTCCGAATTTTTCTTTTTGAGGTAATGAACAAATATGTTGAACTGAAGAAAAATTTACACATTCTTTAAAGACAAATATTTATATATATATATATATATATATATATATATATAGATAGATAGATAGATAGATATATTACCGCTTGAAGGATAGCGTTAGTGTAAACAGTAGAGATTATTATCGCGGATACAAACGAGCAGATTTTGATTTCAATAAACGTTGCTCATTTTTTTCTACAGTCAGCAAAAACATAATAGAAGGTTCTTTTTAATTTTTTATGACCGACTGTGCCATCGGTTGTGTTGTGACAAAAATTAAAGAATTACTTGTTCAGAAAATTTCTAGGGTGGCGCTAATTTTTTCCTTGACATGTAGACACTTTTAAAAACGCTGTGCAAGGGCATAGCCACGACTGACCTTCCATTTCTCTTCCTCTTATTTGGTACGCTTGACTTCATTTTTGTGGTAGCGAGACAGGTTATTGAGTTCATAAACACAGTGTTATGCTCATAAAGTTGTCTTCGAGTTAATTCGTGATTACCTATTTTAACACCTGGGCATTTCAGCCAGGTAACAGAAAGACAGTTGTTGCGACTCAAATCTGACGCTCCGAGAAAACTAAACTCTATTTCACGGGGGGTTCACTACCAAAAGCGTTGCACGATGGACGAAACCCTCCTAGGTCATCCTTCTTTGGATTTTTTTTTCTTTAATTTTTTGGAATAAGAAGTATGGCGACGATTCACCTTGAGGTGTTGGTTTAATAATGCGACAACTTTAAGCTTTCGATGTGCTTTTTACGCCCACAAGGGTTACGAAACTCGTCAAACACAAAGTTGGGGCCGAAGTTTGTAGAGCTTGCTAATTGGACTGTCGCGAGGATACCGTCACGTGGGAAGAGATGTCAATCATCCAAACTTTCTTTGCGTTCAAATTCCAGAGAGATTGGGAATGACAAAGTCGTAGCGAGCGTCATCGGAGCGCGCGCGTGCAACACCGTGGGGCCAGGTGATTGAACGGCTGCACTGATGACGTCATACCCGCGTGCCCCTACATCCCCACACCACGTTAGAGTCAGTGCTGTCTAGATTGTCCTTAGGCCGGCTTTGAATACTCTATTTTATATTATGGGTGGAACCAGCTGAACATTTAAGGAAGGAGACACAGAAAAGACAATCACTCGCTGGACTACCAACTCTTTTAATAGATCGTCCTCCTCTTCTACTAAATCTGATGCGGATCAATTTTTTTTTTTTAGTTGTGAACTTTCTCGTCGCAAGATCGTCGTTTGTGGAAGTTATTGCTGACGACAAAGGGACGTTCCACAACTTTGGGACAGAGTTATTTAAGACCAAAATCTTCGCTTCGGTATCGAGCCGAATATTGAACTTAGTGATATTGTCACGGGTGGTGACCAAAAACAATAAATAAACAAGAAGAAATAAACGTTTAATGTGGCGAACTTGTGCCAAATATAAAAGGGTACAAAAGATAATAACAGAGCGTCGCGGGCGTCGAAGTCGGCGTGACAGCAGAGTCGAACGCTGGGGCGAGACTGAATGCAGATCGCCACGCGCAGCCCCATGTACACGTGTGAGCTCCTGGAATAATCTGCGTAGAGGGTTCGGCGTGTAGAACATTCCGACCTCGAACAAGCAACATGGTTCTCAAATTTACCAGAACATTACTACAGAGTCAACAAAAATGTGCCTCCTCTGCCAGGAATCGAACCCTGGCTTTCAGCGTGGAAAGCAAGCGCGATAACCGTTAGGCCACGCGCGCGCTGCCTACTTGGCCAGCTGCGCGCGCGGCATTACTCCCCCCTTTAAAAAAGTGAATCGTCCCGATGCAACTCAAAAACAAAACAAAGCAAATAAAAAGGACGGTAAACTAAAGAGTCATTTGGAATACATAAGGTCGACAGTCCTATCGAGCGTAGTACGGCTTCAGTCGCACGACGTGGACGACTTCCGGTCGTGGAGGGCGTCGTGAGGAAGTCCGTGTTCCGTCGGGCATCACCTCGTAGTTCAGATCCCCGAGTCGACGAAGCACTTTGTAGGGTCCAAAGTGGCGCTTCAGGAGTTTCTCGCTGAGACCACGGCGGCGGATCGGTGTCCACACCCACACCCTCTCTACGGGCTGGAAGTGGACGTCCCGACGACGAAGGTTGTAGCGGCCAGTGTCGACACGTTGTTGAGCCTTAATCCGGAGTCTGGCGAGCTGACGGACTTCTTCTGCCCTTTGGGCAACCACCTGGGCGTCGTCGCTTGCGTCGTCTGCCGGTTCGTGGGGTAACATTGCGTCCAGCATTGTTGTTACCTTGCGCCCATGCACCAGTTGAAAGGGTGTCACTCCGGTGGTCTCTTGTACGGCCGTGTTATAGGCAAATGTGACGTACGGCAACACCTCGTCCCATGTCTTGTGCTCCACGTCGACGTACATGGAGATCATGTCGACGATGGTCTTGTTGAGTCTCTCCGTTAGCCCGTTGGTCTGCGGGTGATACGCCGTGGTGCGACGATGGCTGGTGTGGCTGAGACGAAGGACTTCCTGCGTCAGCTGGGCCATGAATGATGATCCACGGTCTGAGATCAGTACTTCGGGAGCGCCGTGCCGGAGGACGATGGACTCGATGAAAAACTTCGCGACTTCAACAGCCGTTCCTGATGGAAGGGCTTTTGTCTCGGCGTACCGTGTGAGATAATCGGTTGCGACGATGATCCATCGGTTTCCTTGCGTCGACGGTGGGAAAGGTCCGAGTAAATCCATACCGACTTGCTGGAATGGGGCAGATGGCGGCGCAATAGGCTGAAGAAGTCCTGCCGGTCTCGTCGGTGGCTTCTTCCGTCGCTGACACGCGTGGCAAGATCGGGTGTAGTGGTGCACTGTCTTCGCAAGCTTGGGCCAGTAGTACCTTTCGCGTATCCTGGCAAGAGTCCTGCTGTAACCAAGGTGTCCCGCCGTCGGGTCATCGTGGCAGGCTTGAAAAATTTCTTCTTGAAGACTGGAAGGGACCACCAACAGCCACGCCGTGCTGTTGTCGCTGAAGTTCTCCTTGTAGAGCACACCTTGTCGGATGGAGAAGGTTGGCAGTGTTCGTACAAAACCGCGCGAAACGGCGCTTCCTTGTCCCTCTTGGTGCTCGATGAGTGCTCGCAGCTCAGGGTCGTCTCGCTGGAGTGCTGCCATGTCGCTGACATCCAGAGCGCCGAGGAAACACTCATCGTCGTCCTCTTTGGTGCAGGAAGGGCCGGCCTCGACTGGGGCCCTCGACAGGCAGTCGGCATCATTGTGCTTCCGGCCGGACTTGTACACCACGGTCATGTCAAACTCCTGCAGTCGTAGGCTCCACCGAGCGATGCGTCCGGAGGGGTCCTTCAGATTCGCCAGCCAGCAGAGCGAGTGGTGGTCTGTGACCACGCGAAAAGGACTTCTGTACAAATATGGGCGAAACTTTGTTATTGCCGAGACGACAGCGAGGCACTCCTTTTCAGTCGTTGAATAGTTCGTCTCCGCGTTAGACAGCGTCCGACTTGCGTATGCGATAACTCGCTCTGCACCGTCCTGCACTTGGACTAGTACCGCACCCAGTCCGGAGTTACTGGCGTCGGTGTGGCTCTCGGTTTCAGCAAACTGGTCGAAATGGCCAAGAATCGGGGGCGTCTGGAGTCTTCGTTTGAGCTCGTCGAATGACCTTTGGTGTTCTTCTGTCCACTCGAACTTTACGGCGTCCTTCGTGAGGTGTGTCAGCGGTGCGGATAGTTTAGCGAAGTCTCGAACAAAGCGCCTGTAATAGGCACAGAGTCCGAGAAATCTTCTTACTGCCTTTTTGTCAGACGGCGGCGCAAATGCAGCTACGGCGCTGGTCTTCTCGGGGTCAGGTAGAACACCTTTGTTGTTCACGACGTGGCCGAGGAATTTTAGTTCCCCATAGGCGAATCGACACTTTGTTGGCTTGAGTGACAGGCCGGCGGTCTTGATGGCTTGAAGCACGGCTCGAAGTCGTCTGAGGTGTTCGTCGAAATCTCGTGAGAATACTACGACATCGTCCAGGTAGACGAGGCAGCTCTGCCATTTCAGACCTGCTAGCAGGGTGTCCATGACGCGCTGGAAGGTGGCAGGTACTGTACAAAGTCCGAACGGCATCATTTTGAATTGGTACAGTCCGTCGGGAGTGACGAAGGCAGTTTTCTCCCGGTCACGTTCGTCGACTTCAATCTGCCAGTAACCACTCTTCAGGTCCATCGACGAAAAATACCGGGAGTGGCGCAGTCGGTCTAACGTATCGTCGATACGGGGGAGCGGATAGACGTCCTTCTTCGTCACAGCGTTCAGTCGACGATAGTCCACGCAGAACCGCAGGGTCCCATCCTTCTTCTTTACATGGACGACTGGGGACGCCCATGGACTTCTTGAGGGTTGAATGATGTCGTCGTCGAGCATCTCCTGGACTTGATCTTGAATCACTTTCCTTTCCTTAAAGAAGACTCGATACGGCGACTGGTGGACAGGGAGTGCGTCGTCGTCAGTAATAATGCGATGTTTCGCCATTGGTGTTTGGCGAACTTTCGATGTCGTGGCAAAACAATCACTGTATTCGGCGAGGAGGTCAACCAGTTGCCGGCGCTTCGGAGCTGGGAGCTCGGGGTCGATGTCGAGCGGCGGCGGCGTCGTGCTCTTCTGCTGTGGCGACGAGGTTTCCTCGGAGATTGCGGTGACTACGGCTGGCGCCTGAAGCTCCTCGATGTGGCCCACGGTGGTACCCTTCGTTAGGTGCTGCGGCTCCTCTCGGAAGTTCGTCACAAGAACAGTTGTACGTCTTTCTTGGAGAACCGTCACGCCTCTTGCGACACCAATTCCTTTTTCGAGGAGGAGTTGGACGCTGCCTTCCAGAAGAGCTTCACCGTGCATGGCTGCGTCGGTTATAACGGTGACGAAAACACTCGACCGCGGCGGTAGGTTCACATGGTCGGCTATAACTCGGATCGCGGTTGACGTCGAGTTGATCTCCACCGGCGGCACGACGGGCTTTCGAAGCGTCAACTGGTTTGCAGCGAGGTCGATGACGGCGCCATACTCGCAGAGAAAGTCCATTCCGAGGATAACGTCCCTCGAACAGTCTTGCAGAACGACGAACTTCACAGGGCACGTCTCACCGTGGATCTCGACGCCAGCAGTGCACCTCCCGACTGGTGTGATGAGGTGCCCTCCGGCGGTTCGTATTTGAGGTTCATCCCACGGCGTCGTGACTTTTTGAAAGCGGCGGGAGAGCCTCCCACTCAAGACTGAGTAGTCTGCTCCGGTGTCCACGAGTGCCGATGCGTCGTGGCCGTCGATGATGACGTTTAGGTTGTTGGACACCGTTTCAGGTGCGTCGTTTCGGTCTCCGGTAGCGTTCGAGTGGGGGCCCTCCGACGTTCGTGGAGGATCTTGGCGTCGGTCGTCTTCGGCAACTCCACCTCCAGGTGTTGCCGCGCCTAGTTTCCCCGGCGTGGAGTGAGGGGCGACAGGCTTTCACGTCGGGGTCGGTGCATCGGCGAAGCTGGACGTCGTGGTGAAGGCGACCGGAACTCTCGGCGGTACGCAGGCTCGGGGGACTGAGGTCGTTGCAGATACTCGTCGATCTCCCGAGGGCGTTCACCGTACCGGGGGCGTGGGTCGTTTGGGTGGAATCCACGCAGCCCGAGTCGTCGGTATGGGCATCGGCGGTACACATGGTCAGCTTCCCCGCAGTGGTAACACAGCGGGCGTCGGTCGACCGTCCTCCAGACGTCTGTCTTCCTCGGCGCAGGTCGGTCTGGGTGAACGTGCGCCTGATCTTCCTGTCGTCGGGGATACTGCGGCGTTGGGGCGTCTCTTCGGGGTGGCGCCGTGGCTTGGCGGGGAGGTTGCGGCGGTCGTCGGGCTATGGCAGCGTAGCTCAACGTCGGTTCCTCCGGTGCCACCGTGGTGACGGGAACCTCTGGTTGGAGCGCCCGTTGTACTTCCTCGCGCAGAGCCTCGGCAATGGAGAGTGTCGCTGGACGACTTGCGGCTGGCAGCAACTGGCGGAGTTCCTCCCGGACGACCTCCCGGATAATTTCGCGGATGTCCGTACCAGGAGCGTTCTCGCCGCCAAGCAGCGCGGTTGCAGCGACACTTGGATGTCGCTGGTAGTGGGAAGCGCGCGCTTGGAGGGCGCGCTCGATGTTTGTCGCCTCGGTGACGGAGGCTTCGACGGTGCCCGGCGGGTTGCGCACGAGGCCTCCAAAGATGTCGTCTCTCACCCCGCGCATGAGGACCCGCAGCTTCTTGTCGTCTGTGGCTCGTGGGTCGGCACGGGCGCTCAGGCGGAGGACATCTTCTACGAAGCTTGTGACGCTTTCGTCGGGGCCCTGCGTTCGAATTCGGAGGAGATCTTCTGCCTTCTCCCGTCGGTGTAGGGTGGCGAACGTCCGCTGCAACTCGGCCACACAGATGTCCCACGACGTAAGCGAAGCCTCGTGATTCTCGAACCAATGCCTCGCAGTACCCTCCAGCGAAAAGTAGAGGTTCTGGGGGCACTGCTCCGCAGTCCATCCGTTGTGGCGCGCCACACGCTCGTAGTGCTTGATCCAGTCTTCGACATCCTCGTGGATCTCGCCGTGGAAGGGAGTCGGCGTACGGGGAGCGGCGGGCAGGTAGACGACGGCAGGAGCGGCGGGGGTCGGCGACTGGTTGGCCATCGTCGGCTTCGTTGGCTGCTTGGTCCTGGGCGGCAGAAGTCTGAATTCCGGGTGTAGGCCTTGGGTGCGACGACTGAACCGGATCTCGGTAGTGCCTTCGTTGGTTCTTCGTGGGCTTGGCGTCGACTTGCACTGCGGGTCCTCGGAGGGGTACGCGGCAGGGGCATGCGTTACCCAGCACCTCCACCAAAATGTCACGGGTGGTGACCAAAAACAATAAATAAACAAGAAGAAATAAACGTTTAATGTGGCGAACTTGTGCCAAATATAAAAGGGTGCAAAAGGTAATAACAGAGCGTCGCGGGCGTCGAAGTCGGCGTGACAGCAGAGTCGAACGCTGGGGCGAGACTGAATGCAGATCGCCACGCGGAGCCCCTTATGTACACGTGTGGGCTTCTGGAATAATCTGCGTAGAAGGTTCGGCGTGTAGAACATTCCGACCTCGAACAAGCAGCATGGTTCTCAAATTTACCAGAACATTATTTACAGAGTCAACAAAAATGTGCCTCCGCGGCCAGGAATCGAACCCCGGCTTTCAGCGCGGAAAGCAAGCGCGATAACCGTTAGGCCACGCGCGCGCTACCTACTTGGCCAGCTGCGCGCGCGGCAATATTGTGGAGCCGTGCGGAATGTACGTGGCATTCCTACGTGGGATTAGAGCACATCGTCCGCCACTGTCAACAACGCTACTTGGGTCACTTAGAGGCCATGTGTGGACTGACGTCGGAAGCGTTTGAGAGAAGAGGAGGCGACGGGGTAGTGAGAAAGAACCGGGAGAAGGGAAATAAGGAGGGGTACGATCAAAACGAACAGTAATACAAAGGGGTCAGAAATCGTCGTTCAAGATGTTCGGGACAGAGGAAGGGCGAGGGGGGGATATCTCTTCTCCCAAATGTTTTATTATATTTTTCTGATATGTCTGGGCAATATACACTATTCCAATGTTTACAAAATTAAAGCCTGCGTGGGAACCTCACATTCCAGCACGCGCATGGTCGTCGCTTCGGTAAGCGTGCCAAGTACGCGCCATACGCACGAGCTTTGAAAATGGCACCGACCTGAATCCTGGTTTTGGAATGGTCTATAAAGGAGGCTATGGTCTCGGGCTAGGGTGGTCGCCTCCTCCCCCTTACCCCATTATGAAGAGGAACAAACAGCACAGCATGCAATTTTCCCAATTTATGTTTCTTGAGGTTCTGGAATTCAAATGTTTCACGTTCAACGAAAATGTCGCTCAGCACAGGGGCAACGCTAAACCTAATACAAACTCCCTGCTTCTGCAAAAACTGCAGAAGCAGGGGGTTCGCGTTCCGTGAATTCACGAGCGGCCATGAAAGACCTTTAAGCGAGAGACTCGTGCTGGGGCTTGTAGTGTGCAGGCGCGTTCAGTGGCGTCCTTTTATAGTTGTGGCCCTTGACGTCAGGGCTAAGATTATCAATTGTGAAAGAATAATTCAATGGTGGGTCTTCGAATCGAACGCGACATATTTGATTGTGGGCGATGGAAGCTCGGAGGCATCATGTTCTTAAAACATCACCGTCATTATTGATAACCTGACTCTTCTTTTCGTTGGTGAAAGTAAAATTAGTTCCAGTTTGTCTAATCATGGAAATCCGACCACACCTGCGCTTTGGCGGCTTACGTGGCCAAATGTCAGTACTTAGAAAAAGAAAGAACACAGTAAACTTTTTTTCTCCCGATGAAAGGACAATTGCCCGGAGGCGAATTTCTACCAAAGGCGGACAACACTATTTGGCTGGTTTGACCTAGCCACGTCGGGCTACCCTTTGACCAAATAGATAGAAGTCCGAAAAAAAAATGAGGGACTTTTTTTTTTTAGTAAATGCTGTTTTATGGTGTAAAGTATGAACGATAACCCACTGTCAACTCGACGGTGTTGATTTTAGAATGCAATTACCCCAAGCCTCTGCCGGGAATTTTACAGATAATCAATCTTGATGGTCGCAGATGATAATCTCTGTCGTGACGTCACAGGTATGAACCACGGTCGTCTCCGCACGCTATCTCGTGCTACTCTTGTTCGACGCCCAGAGAGTCGTTTTCTTCATTGAAGAAAACGTCACGACGATACACAGATTGGCCGGTTTGTGAGAAAAGAAATCTTCGCGGAAAGTTTTCGCCTCTTTCCCCACTATGTCATAACACAAAAAATCTTTGTGTTTGACGAGTTTAGCGATCCAGTACTCTTGTCCTTTGCAACTAATGATAAGCAGCCAGGGACATAACCTGCGAAGTTTTCTCGCGCTTATCTTTAGCTTTTTCGAGTGACTTCAATCAGCGTCGCGAAATAGAATTAAGAGAGATAATATCAGTGCTGCCCTGCTCTGTTCTTTTATGGCCGGGCTAAGATCACTGAATCCTGTGAAAGTAGCGCCATTGCCTTCCCTGCCCGTTAGTAGGACACAAGCAAGCGATAACAGCCTCGCAAAGCGATTGGCTAATCAGACTTTGTTGCTATGGCAATCGCCATTTTGACCCCTTCAAATCTTCAATGTTTCAAGAGTGTTGTTCTAAGGCAGTCGAACTAGAACGCCATGGAGTACCATGGTACTGAATGCGTTCCTCGCCCATATAAGCGTCTTTGGCACTGTGTAGGCATTCAACTTATCAATCATACCCATCTCCACGAATCTCTTACGGTAATATTGTTCTTCTTGCGCACTTTAAAACAAAAATATTATTTTTCAATGCCTTCAAGCACGGACACCACCTGTGGTGGTGGTACTAAGATGTTGGCTTGTTTCGCCGGTTTGTGAATAACAAAGTCTAGGTATACAATAAACGTCTCTATAAAGCTACCTGTCACTAGCAAATTTAGATCGTTTGACCAAGAATGGAGACGTCAAGGAGAAATTGATAATTTCAAGGGCCAAAATGGCGACCAAAGGGGAGCTTCGCGCTACTACAGTGACCTCTCTCGCTCATGTTTCGAGGTGAGGTGGTATATGTCACTGGCCGATGGGGGTGGCGCTGCTGTCGAGTCCTCCTGAAGCATCCTGCATCCCGGCTACGCCAACATCACCTAGATAAGAAAGCCGTAGTGCTGAATGAGATGACGTCATCAGCGAAGGCCAACGCCGGTCACAGATTGGACACGACGACTGCGTCAACGTTCGGTTCCAACTTGACTCGAACCCGAGCGCTTACGCAGCACTCGTTTCCTATTTCTGTCCAGCGCTGGCCTTCAAAGGTGACGCAAAATTATCAGCACTACGGCCTTGTCGTCTAAGCAATGTTGGCCACTGTAGCGCTACTTGCCCACAATCCAGTTACTTTAGGCCGGGCCACCGACCTCTATGACAATTGTTGGATCTCGCTTTCCGGCTCCGCGTATGCGGCCACTGGTCGTCCATCTAGGGACACGGAAAGTCGACCTTTTGGGGCGTTGCGGAGGCTGGGCGGCAGCGCGTTGAAGACACGTTTTCTGCTCGTTCGTCGTCATTCTCTCCTCTATGTGGAGCAAATGACGTTTGCTCTTCTCTGTGGAACAAATCTCCGTCATGTGAATACACCGTTAGGAGCTTTTCCGTGAAAGACACATGGCGACTTGTGAAAGCCGGTTTTCGCATGAAGTGGTGCGCAAAACTAACGTCGAACTTGCGAAGATTTTGCGCGTTATTCCTCCAGACCCCCCCTATTTACGCGGCGACATCGTTCAGAGAAAAGTTGGCTTTCAGTTGGCAAAGTTAGGTAGAGAACTCGACAATGATCGGGGAGGCAATGTTTCAACACGCAATTTGACCAGTAGGCCCACGAATAGTGCAAAAAGTGCCAAAAACGAACTATCTCGTGGCGGCGTTAAATAAAGGGAAGACCGCACGTTCCCAAAGTGCATGTATGTCTTAATTTAGAAAAAGTTGACACAAAGATAAGATGTCTGAAACGAGCCATTAGGTTTAGCTTGAGGGGGGAAGGGGCAGGTGACCTTTTTAACTTTTTATTGTGATAAGACAGTTCAGTAGCTGGAATTTTTATCTCAATTCAGTCACAGGTAAAGAATCGAGTTTTTAATAAAAAAAAATTTCTGGGGGAATTCTTGAAATGAGTGACAACGCGAATGGAAATGGTAGAGGATTTTTTTTAAAGTTAATGATCATCGAAGCGACCAAGGCGAAAACTGGTGTTTCTTTCACTTGTCGGAGAACGCATGGTTGACCGCTCGCTATTCTTTGACTTGTTACACAACTGAACTAAAAACTTTTGTGATACTTTCGGTATAAAATTTATCACACTTAATAAATAAAAAAAATATTTAAAAAACAACTTTGAAACAAGTCAAACTTTTTTAAAATGAATTTCGGCAAAGTTTGGTAAGTTCTTGCATGTGACCTACGTAAGGTATTTTAAGGACCTTGATATCACCCCCAAAAAGCTCAGGCCTAGGTCTTTAAATGCACATACGTACAAACATATATGCACAATATTAAATGCTGCTACATACGTGGATGTCTCCCTAAACACATTTACCGGGAATTTTTCACCCTAACAATACACGACACACACTCGAACGCTCATGTACTGCCCCGTTTCCCCCCCTAAACCCCCAAGCCTCCCCCCTCCTTTCTGTCTCAAGCCACCACGCCCAAACAGGCAAACCGCTCATCTCATCAAAAAACATAATTCAACAAGAACAACAACTCACGTACCGCCCGAATGTAGCGCTGGCTGTCCGAACCATATGCCAAAGTTTCAGCAATAACCGTTACTTTATTCAGCAGTTGTACGGGATTTTCTGAAAAATGTAATGAGAAAATGGTTGCCGTTAGAGCCTTAAAATAGATGGAGGTCTACGCTGCCAGTTACAGAAAACGGGCAAAAACCGACCCAATTTCCTCAATGAATTGAAAAAGAAAGTTTGTTAATAGTTTTTCAATAAGAGAACGGTTAGTGCTAAAACTTTGGA
The DNA here is from genome assembly GCF_016920785.2 of Ixodes scapularis. Lineage (NCBI taxonomy): Eukaryota > Metazoa > Arthropoda > Arachnida > Ixodida > Ixodidae > Ixodes > Ixodes scapularis. The sequence continues at coordinate 64,140,791 of NW_024609837.1, forward strand.
AGATGGTTTAAACCGATAGCACTACATTTGGACGGAGAATAAACGTTCGGCGAAGCGGAATTTATTTTTGATGTGAAAATTAGTAAATATTTTGGTAGACCCGCTTATACGTTGTTACTAGCAAAGACAAAGCAAATAAAAAAGTTGTTTCGGTTCAAAATTCGGTTTTCGAGATATTCGCTCATTATAAAATGAGCGAATATTTCGAAAACCAAATTTTGAACCAAAACAACTTTTTTATTTGCGTTGTCTTTGCTAGTAACAACGTATGATTGAGTTAAATCAAGATCATAAATAGAAAATAAATTATCTTGTTTGTATGACTGCAATTGGCCTGATGTCAGAACTTGCAAACCTTAGCCGAAAATCATCAACCGGAGATTGTTAGACATTTTGGTCTATTACCTATAAATGAAATATTCGCTTTTTATTTCATTTACCATAATGAAATATATTTTGCAAGTATCAGAGAAGAGTCCAAAGGCTATTGCTTAAAGGGACACTCACAGGGTATTTATGCTCGCCGATGTTTTTAGTTGTACGTGACATTTGAGAGACCAACTACCCAGAACAGAATTTGCTGCTCGAAATTCGGTTTCTTTCCGCCCGAAGACCGCCGATCGAGAACTGGCCAGTTCGAGTCTCGCTCACTCTCTTTTCTGTGGTCACGGGCAGCTTTCTAAGGTATAGACGCGACCACCAAATTTAATCAAAGTCGTGGGTCATTAAAGGCACAAGGTCGATACTAAAAAAAAAAAAAATTATATGAAACCCATTTTATGTGCCTTACAAAAAGCTGCAAATATGCTCATTGAAAAAAAAAAAAAAAAAGGTTACACAGACAACCGGAAGCATTCTGCGCGTTCACTGCATAATTCTCGAAATGGCGGCGTTTCGAGTTTCCTGGGACTAGCGGATGGCAGCGGACGACGAGCGTGGGACCTCTTTTTCAGAACTGTCGTTCACGGAACCGGCGAATTCTGTTTTCCTTCTAAAGAAAAGTTTTGGACCGATCCAAATAATTGGTTCATCCCATACGACACGCCCGACCAGCAAGCCAATTGCACGAAGATGTCGCCGAGCCGTCGTCCTTTCTCGGGGCTGAAGACATCGTTCGCTCAAACGTCAAGCACGAAGGGCCTAATTCGAGTTGAATACGCACGTGTACGGTACCTTTACTAGGTGCGAATGTGGCCAATGCATGGTGCTGCCCGACTTCAAGAAAGGAGGGCATGAACTTGAGAGAAATCGGCAGCAAACTTTCCGACATACAGTCGATCGGCTGCATTACTACGAACGAAAGAGTTCCTTCAGTAGCTAGCAATAAAGAAAAAAAAAAGTTCCTTCAGTAGCTTAGTGGAATGACGTCCGAACTACGCGCTGCGGGAACGGGTTCGATCCCTAGTGTGGGCGTAACATTTTTTTAAGCATTTTGCGAGGTTTATATATATATATTTTTACAATTATTAATGAAAAAAAAACAGTTGTTGTGGACGATACGTCGCTGAGCTAAATGGTATGGGACTCCATTTTTGACACCTCTGCCGTACAATGCCACTTTCAGATGCGGGACATGTGAGGCAGCTCTTCACGCAACATCTTGGGAGTATTCTTTTCGGAGCCAATCACGGGAATCGACCACGGGCACTCACTACTAATTGCCAACACTTAAATGTACAAAGCAACTCATCTTGTACAAAACAGCGAGCGGAACAAACATAACTGCAAAGGAATCGCACGGCAAACGGAACCCGCAACGCATTTCGTCTGCTGCGCGCAAAAGAAAAAAAAGCAAAAAAAAAAATCGCACGTTTGCGCGCAACCACGTGACTTCCGCCACTCATTCTCTTCTCTCCACTTCTTCGTGCGGTACGGGGGTTTCGGTTTTGGTTTCGAGCAGTTACGTTTTTTGACTTCATTGAAAAAATACATGACTCTGTAGCAAAATATTAATTGGGTAGTATTCCGACACCATAATATATCGCCCGGCAAAAAATGAAAAAAACAAATTCTTGGGGGTGTCAGTGTCCCTTTAAGGAGTGACAGAATAATGAGCGGTCAACGTTGCGATCGCCCGCAGGTCTAAAAAACGTCTGTTCTAGAAACAGCCATTTCACTGAAAAAAGAACAACAAACAGATCTGCCAAGCTCGCCATTTGCGTTTTTTTTTTTTTTCATCTCGAGAATGGACCCTAAAATTGCATATTTTTGTAAATATCTTAATATTGACCCCAAAACCGTGCCTGGATTAGGATGAACACCCCCAGGTACTTTCTATATTTTTTTTTATGTATAAAATGCATATAGAACGCCCCAACAAAATATAACATCAGGTTCTTTTTTCTTTACATCGTAGTTCTCTATCTTAATTTAACTGAACGATTTCATTCGATTCCTAGTTGTACAACGTGTCGCACGCATGCACACGAAGCTGCAGGTGCTACAAGATACTACGGTACGTTACCGTGGTCGAGCACGGTTTCCTAAAGCTGGTTTCTGAGCGGTTTACTATACTGACATCCGATGGTTTGTACCGAGATAGCGGTCTCATACCGTGCGTACCGTAACGATCTGCTAAGACTTTCTACTGCCACGACTGCAAGACACCCCCACGTTCTTTACGCTCCCAATGCTCGACGCCATGTATCATTCCGTTCCTTCGATTGATTTGAAGAGCCTTCTTTTAAACAGTTTGAGCTAAGAAAATTTTATTAGAAAGCCCGCCCAGGTCTTTACAGGGGCTGTAAATAGAGCGGCGCAGGTTCTTTCGGGAATGAGAAATGCTTCGACGAGACCCCTCGAGATCAGCGCAAAAAGTAGAGGAGGCACGGGCACCGGCATTTTCTTACGTACCGTTTTATAGGGAATGAAAAGTATTTGTTGGGTTAACTTGTCTGATTTATTAATACGATTATTTTACTTATCGGCACCATATTGCTAAGCGGAAATTTTGTAGGGGCAGGAAAATGATCAGTTCTCGAAAATAAGAGAAAATAAGGGGATCCGCAGTTAGAACAGGATATAACTGTAAAACAGCTTGACCAAACTTTCATCATACTGCTGTAGGAAGCACGAGTAACACTATAGCTGTAACACTCGTGAATGGATGCCTTTCGCCTAGAATGAGATTTTTTATGTGGTATTTGTATGGAGTATTTTAGATTTTGCGGTATTTGTATTTTAGTACTTTGTGCACCACAGTGGAGACTAAAAAGTTGTTTGTAGGCACAGAAAATAAAGAATTATTATTAATATTATTATTATTATTATTATTATTATTATTATTATTATTATTATTATTATTATTATTATTATTATTATTATTGAGAGAAGAAGAGGAAGTGAATATGTACAGGCACTCGTTCTAACCACCCTGAGAATTGTAATTTAAAATCCTTATCCGATGACCTTCAACTCGCCTTCTGAATGGTGTAACGGGGAGTTAGACGACCTCATCTTACCGGCTCAAAGATCGACATTCAGTCGTGGCTTCTGATTTACTGCTTCGAAGATCGTGACTGCGGCCCCGTTCATCACCGCCATTACTGTACATCGACCATTCAGTCAGCAGTTGGTGCCCATGCTCATCCGAGCCTTTCGGCGACCTTCTGCGACTCAACATCAACCCTGAACCAACCAGCGAACATCCACGAACGCGCCTTGCCGGTAACCGACCATCAGTGCTTTGAGAAGTTCCATTTTCTCGGTGACCGTGCCAAGCTGCTCTTGATATACTGTTTAGCTGGTGTAGCCTACCTAGGTGTGCTTACAGTACTCACATTATTTCTACCTTTTTTAATAGCATATAATTCGACAATTATGTCCCTCGTTTGCGACGCTTGCCAAAAAGGCATTTTGCCAGATGGTCGACTGATGACATGCTCAGTTTGCGAGCATAACTATCATCTGGGGAAAATGTGCTCAGGCATTGCCGAGTCCACGTTTACTGCCATGAGCCCCGACAAAAAAGAAAAGTGGAGATGTAAAGTTTGCCGTTCTAAGAACAATCGTGCTGATCTAGATGGGGTAGATGCTAGCTCTGACTCGATTTCGTCCTGCGATTCCACGACACTCGCGGCGCAAATCCTAACCATCAACGAAAAGCTAGATTCATTACTTTCTCTAAAGGCTAGTGTAAATTTACTTCTCGAGCTTCCTGCGAAGGTGAATGAGCTTTTGCTCCTCAAGCCTACCATAGATCTCATGAGAGTGACGGTGGAGGAGGTTCAAACATCCATTTCTTTCCTTGGAACGAAATACGATAGCCTCCTCGCCACGGTGTCTGCTCATGCGACCGACATGAACGAGCTGCGTACGGAAGTGGCTTCTCTGAAGGACACGGTTTGCGAACAGGCACATACTATCCAAAGCCTCCAAACCGAGCTGAACGACGCTGACCAACGCGGTCGCCAACATATTATGGAAATTCATGGAATGACCGTCAAACCCGACGAGGCGCTCCCTTCCATCTTAGCGGGGCTGGCAGACAAGCTAGGAATTCCGGGACATCAACCAGCTGATGTCGTCTCGGTCTTCAGGCTACCAGGCAAACGAGCTATAAAACCACCTATTTTGGTCAAGTTTACATCTGTAGCCACTAAAGACAAATGGATGCAAGCTCGTAGTAAGCTCAGGCAATTGTCTCGTGACAATCCACCCGAAAGACTGTATTTCAACGACAGCTTAACTCAGACCAACAGAGAACTTTTCTGGCAAGCACGTGCTCTTGGAAAAGAACGCGGTTACAAATTTGTGTGGGTCAAAAATGCTCAAATTTTTGCCAGAAAAGATGAGGGCGTTTCTCCGGTACGGATTCAACAGAGAAGTGACCTGGACCTAATGACATAACCAACATGGCTAGTTTTTTACAGTACGCCGATTTTATCACGTTTAATAGTTCGTTCTCCTCTTCTTCAACCGACTCTTTCATGGTCTTACACATAAACATTCGCAGTATTCGAAAATACTGGGATGAATTTAAGACAGTTATTGATCAAATGAGGGACCAAATTGATGCAATTGTGCTAACAGAAATTAATGTCAGTGCCGACCATCTGTCACAGTTTACGATTTTAGGATTTCAAAATTTCTTTTATACACGGCCAATTACTCGAGGAGGAGGAATCGGCGTATTTATAAGGAACTCATGGTCAACAACTCAAACTGATGTCAAATTTCAACACTCAGAGAGCTTGATGCTAAAGGTTTCTAATTCTAACTATACGGTTTGCTTGCTTGCACTTTACAGACCTCCTTCGTCTAACTGCTCTGGTTTTTTAGAGGAGCTGAGGGAAAATTTGGAAGAATTGTCTACTGAAGCACATTTATATTTGGTGGGAGATATCAACATTGACACCCTCAAAACTTCAAAAAAATGTGTTTGTGATTATTTATCACTACTTGCAGAGCATGGAATCATACCTACCGTTCAGAGTGCGACCCGTGAAGAAGTATTAAATGAAAATATTGTATCATCCTGCCTAGATCATATAAACGTCCGAGCTTCAGATGCTTCCATTCACTCCGCTGTCATTTTTCAAAAGCTTGCAGATCATTTTTTTGTCGCATGTAAATGTGTTTTTCCCTCCAAAAAAGGTTATAATTTCGAGAGTCCGTGCCGTTTAGAGCGGGTTGACTTAAACACTTTTGATCGACTAATTAAAGAATATGATTGGAATGAATTTCTATCCTCGGTTAACAGCACAAACTTGTACACAGTGTTTGTGGACATCATTAGAAATTTTCGGGAGTTATCGATGACCGTTATATATGTTAAAAAACGTAAACCCTCACTGCCTTGGCTTACTTCCGATATTATTAACAGTATAACGCAGAAAGAACAATTGTGGAAGAAGTTTCGGCGCTCTCCCAACAATGCCAATCTCAAAATAGAATGTAAAATACAAAGAAATAGGGTGAATGCCCTTATTCGATCAGCAAAAAGAAAATATTATGCTAAAAGGATTGCAAACGCACGTGCTGACTCCAGAAAAACTTGGTCAGTTGTCAATGAGCTTCGTGGACATGAAAAAAAGGACTCGACTGAGACATTGCAAAAACATTTCGGGTCGGACTTGACCTCTACTGTTAATGCCTTTAATGTGTTCTTCGCGAATTCAGTCGCACTCTCGGTAGACAGTGATGAGGATCCTGCAGACGGCACTTCATCTATCTCTGATTCCGCTTTTCTTCCACCTCTCTCAGAGCCAGAACTGCGGTCATACCTATTTGCCTTCAAACGCTTTAGGTCGGCCGGTGTCGATGGAATAACAGTGCGTGACTTATGCCGAAATTATAACTCTTTGAAGAATGTTCTCCTTGTAATGATAAATAACTTTCTCGAAACTGGAGAAGTTCCAAACGACTTAAAGCAGGCCATGGTTATTCCACTCTTTAAGGGTGGAGTACCAAACCATGTTTCATCATACAGGCCTATCTCTATATTGTCCTGCATCTCACAAATATTGGAGAAACATATATTTATTGCTATGTCTGGGTTTCTTGAGAAATACAGTATAATTTCGCCACATCAATACGGTTTCGTCACTGGTCGTGGTACCATTAATCTTCTTGAAGAATTTTCGGACATTCTACACTCTTCCTTTGACAATAACATGTTTGTGTGCGCACTCTTTATCGACGTTGCCAAGGCGTTCGATTCCGTAAACCATAACATCCTCTTAGACAAGCTTTACAGAGTGGGCTTTCGTGGCCCATTTCATTCATTGTTAAAAAGTTTTCTAATAAATCGTACCCAAGTTGTTTCAGTTGGTAACGTACACAGCTCCCTCGCTTTCCTAACTTCCGGAGTTCCACAAGGCTCTATTTTGTCTCCATTATTTTTTAACATCTACGTAAATGATATTTCAACGTCAATCACAACTTCTAAAGTATTTCAATATGCCGATGACACCCTTATACTTTCTCGACATCTAGTGTACGAGCGCGCAATTGAAATGCTTCAGATCGATGTCGCTAAAATAATGGACTGGTTTTTTGCCAACAAGCTTCGTGTAAACGCTTCAAAAACGAAGCTGGTGTGCTTTCATAGCCCTTTAAAAACTGTAAGCTTGACTTCTCAGCTATTTCTCCACAACACCAATTGCTCATGCTCTAACTGTACACCAGTTGAATATGTTAGCTCCGTAAAGTATTTAGGTCTTCACTTCGACAGTGATCTCTCATGGAACTCTCACATGTCATATATATGCCAACGATTAAGAACTGTCTCATGTCTGCTTTACAATATCAAATCGTTTCTACCTTTGTCAATTAGAAAGAGCATTATGCACGCGTTAGCCTATAGTACATTAAGGTATGGCATAAGCATATTTTTTAACTGTCCCCTCTTTTGGCACTCAAGAATTGATCGTGCGTTAAAGGGAATTCTGAAGAGTGTAGCATACAACACACACATGTCATCTAGTACGAGCTTGTTTGCTTCACTTAAGCTACCGTGTTTTCATTCACTCTTTCTTCAAACAGTAATTTGGCGACACTTCTGGGATAGTGAGTTTAAGGAATCGGCCAGTCCATCTCGCGAGCTTAGATCTGTTCTGCGTTTTCAATCTCCTCGAGTGAGGACTCACTATGGCGAAAGCATTCGTTCCTTTTATGTGCCAAAAGTTTTTAACGACGTTCCAGCTGCTCTGCTTGCCATTACCTCAAACAAAATGCTGAAGACCTCTCTGAGAAACATGTTTGCCGATGTGGCTAGATAGTGACTTTTTCCCATGTTATTTTCTTTTTCTTTTGTAGTATGGTGCTGTACGTGCTTTTTGTGGTAATCGCTGGACATGTCAAATGACGACTACATTTATTGCGTGATGTTTTTTTTGTCTTCGACCCGTTGACTGAATAATTTTCTTTCTAGTAATAATTTTTTTTTTTTCTCTTACTAAGATATGAAATATTTGAGAGAAAGACTCATGAATTCAAGGACTGTGTCTTCGAATGTACTCTTACAGTGTTTAAAAATACTCATGCCTGAGTGTTTTTTTTTTTTTTTACTTTTATGACTTTAATGATTGTAATTGACACAGTGATCAAGACAACGTTTGCTATAGTTTCATCTTCACAGCTTCACCCAAGTCACTGACACAAGCATTCCGACTACATCCTGTCAAGTGAATCATCTGTATGTTATTTGCTTTTTTTTTCCTGCACGTGATGTTATTCCGTGCGAACTTCCTTTTTTGTATTTTCCAGTGAAGGGTCTGGTCCCACAAGTCCCTGATGGCTTTGATCGGACCCGATACTCAACTGGCTATACTTGCACTACTGAATAAATTTTATTATTATTATTATTATTATTATTATTATTATAGTCGAGA
>NW_024609837.1:65949223-66114565 GCF_016920785.2 Ixodes scapularis
CAATGTTTAGTCTTTGTCTATTCATTCGTCGTCTCATCAATTGTCATCGGTGGCAGCATAACTCACATGCACGAACCGCATTAGTCTAGCTTTCACGGCCTTTCTCGAGAAAATCGTTAAAGGCTAGAGAAACCCCCTTGTATACCTAAAAAAAGGCCCTGCCTCCACGTTAGTTCGCGTCCTTTATAAATGAAAATAGGCCGGGCATGATTGCAATTTTTAGCTTTCTATAATGCTTAGGGCGCATAGATTGAATTTGCATCATAAACAGACGACCTAAAATAATTTTTATTGCTCCTTTCGGTCTAAACTATACCAAATACTATATATTCTTATTTTACGGGCAATTTCAACCTCCCATAAAAAATGAATTGCTTCCTTATATAGATTCAGTCTCTTAAACTCTTGCAAACAAACGAGGTGATTTAGTCTAAAAGCAACGTCAAAGGCAGTTTTACATAACAAATACAGACCCATTTCCAAATTGCCCGAGTTTAGGCGGCATCCCCAGAAACGTTTTTTTATTTTTTTTTATTTTCCTTTCACGTCTCTATCGTGTAGCAGTATAGTGTTTCAGCTATGCAGTTTCTCGAACCCCGGAAGTCGCAAAGTCCGTCATAAACGACTGGCGTTCAAGGCACATGACCTCCACAATCCTCATATTTAACGTCCAACCTCGCGGCGTGCCAAGTAGGTCTTTTTTTAGAGCGCGAGCATCTTTTAGGAATCGCGGAAGCAATAATGTCATAAAATCTTCGCCATAAAGGCAATAACTTTCGGCTCTCTATTTTTTGTGTTTCTTTATTGCAAGCTTTATGTTGAAGATCACGTGAAACCCCTACGGCCTTGCAGAGCCTTCTTCGCACCTGTTTTAGCCGTCGGCAAAACTATGCACGTCTTATTATATTTACCCCGGAAATCATAATATTTGAAATATGACTTGAAGGGGAATCTAGGCTAAGCGTCTTTGTTGAATCTTTTCACTTGTTGAACGTATCGAACAATTCCCTTCATGTTTGTTTTATTTAAGGGAGGATATCTAAAAAAAGAAACGGAATTTTGTTATTAAGAACTGTGAGTATTATTACATTCATAATTCTATGCAAATAATCTGCGTTAATTATAACTAAACATTTTAAAACTTTGTAAATTTTTATTTGCATCATGCGTTTCAGTTTTATATATTATTTTTAGCGGACAAAACGTTGAACGGAATCTTTAGAGTTGGTTCGGAAATTGCGCAGTTGAAACATTTCTCCATAGTGCATGGTCTAATTCAATTCCTATTGAGGATCATTTTACTTAAAGAAATTAGCATTTTAAGAAAAAAAACACAAAAGGGCAAAAATCAGGTCAGACAAAAATGTTATTTTTGCTGTTGATTTTGTCTATATCAATAATCTCCCGAATGGTGTATTATATTGTCCAATATTCAGGTATACTCTAATACATTTGTTGTCTACCGCAGTGTTGACGTTGTTTCGGACTGCGCCATTTAACAGGATGACATTATAATGACATTCTCAGCTGGTGTGATCGATATGGAGTGACGTTGAGCTTTAAAAGGGGTCACCACCTACTCTTTAGAAATTAACAGCTGTCGTTTCTCTGCATGTACACTTAAAACACTGGACCCGTAGCTTTTGAAGCCAAAGTGTTTATCTTAAAATATTTTTTTAATTTCAAACTCACCTGGAAGGTGAGTTTAAGCATATAACATTAAGAGCTAACCAAAAATTCATATTTTTACTGAGAAACTTTGGGCGTCCTCTGAGCGTCAGAAAAAGAGACTTCATGCAATTATTTCCGAAGAATTCTGGAATATTCCTGTATAATTTAAGATAGTTTATGTCACGCTTTTATCGATCTCAATGCAAAAAAAAAGTGAAAAACATAGCTGCGAGATCTGTTTTTTAAAAACACTGGGTATGATAAGAGCATTAGTGCCATCGAAACTGCCCACCATTTGAGCCAGTGTATTTGCGTCAAAAATGTATTTTTTTTTCTCTAAACTAATGCATTACCAGTTCTTTCTATTGCGTATTTTCAGTGCCTGGTAAAATAGTCGGAAAATATTGAGGCACCACCGTCGTCGCGAGTGCAATGTTTTGCCAGTAGGCGCGCCACAAAAACAGGGTTGTTTGAATGGATGGATGCCATGCATCCACCCTTCCGTTTTTGTTGTTCGGAAGACGCGAGCGGTACGCTGTACGGTCCGTACGGCCCGTGCAATCGGAAGAACGTGGGGTCACGATACAACACTATGGTTGACCTATTTGATATTTAAACGTGCATCTATTTCGGAAGATGCAGACGGCATGCGTGTTGGAAATTGCTGTTGAAAAGACGAGACACCCTAAAACCGAAACCACAACGCTGTTACTGGTGGGATCTGTGGCCGAGTGTGTACATTGACCATAGCTCGAAGCACGTGGAGCCAAAGCTTGCGCTGCAGAAGCGGATTCTAGATTCAAGTCCCCACCGCTGCCCATATCGATCTGGATGAGCATCGTACCAGCGTGCGGTACGATCTTCTTAAAGTGCCCACTGCATGCCTTAAGCCGGGATTAGTGTGCGGTGTACTGGAATTGGGAGATGTGCCGACCGCGTCAGTCTCTCCCAGGGTGTAAGATAGACAGGTGGGGAAACGGCCCATAGAAGCCTACCGCAGCGCCGTGACCGGATTGTGTACACGTCTGCTTGCGGGTACCCCCGATTTGCGACAGATGGCGCTGCGGCGAGAGGAAAAAAAAGTCGGAATCGAATTTGCGTAGAACTTTATGGGAGCGTGCGCAAAATAAACCGAGAGCACAACATTCCTTTATTGAAAATCCACGAGAAATCACCTCCGTCAGTTTAGCCCGTCGCCACCGGTCGCCCACCCGGAGTGAGAGTTCGCGGTGCTCCACATAGATGGCGCCACAGAAAAAGAGAAACCCGAGGGGGACACAATCTGGTCGCTCATTTGGCTCTCGTTTCCCCACCTGTCTATCTTACACCCTGGTCTCTCCTTAGGAGCAGGGTAACGTGTGGCCCGATTCCGCCGCAGGGGCCTGGGGTGGCGCTGCCAGTCACAGCGGGACCAGGAGGCCGGTCGGGCAGCGTTTAGTGAGGCTGGCTTGGGGCGCGTTGGTGCGACTATTTCTTCTTGTTTCGCGTTTGTGCGAAGCGATACAATGTTGTGTGGCTGCTAGATGGGCCGAAGAGACAAGGATCCCACAACAATGTCAACTACTGTCAAAGAAAAAGACGGAGCGGTAGTGTCTTTTGCCGGTGTGCAACGTGGGTTACAACACATGCAAAGAGGAACACACCTGGTTTCGGATGCCGAGCAACACCTATGTGCTCGCAGAATAAAATCGTCTGCTTCCAAGAAAAAAAATATGTACTGCATAACGCGATTCCACTTTTTTTTAAGGGAAAGATGAAGACTGATGCATAGAAAAAATATGTCTAAGAAAAATGTGTGACCTGTGGGACGTTCTGAGAAAACAAATTTCTCCAAGTGGGGTTGCGCTTCAATATTGATAGCAGCTGAAGTTGCTTTATTTAACTTACCAGTCTTGGTGTTTTTTTTTTATATAATGCATGCTCACAAGATGAAATCAGTTCAAGCACTTCCTCGTCTATAATGTTTGGCTCAGCATGTGGACGTCAAAAATAGCTCTGTTTATTTATCCATGCTAAAAAAGCTGTATTAACACCAGAACAAGAATTGGGTTTTTAAAGGTCTGTGAATTGTACAGCTGCCGAAAAACACTTAAACGAGCTTTGACACTAAGCTGGAGAGGAAAGCATCGCGTATCTTATTATACTCAAGTTTCGCTTTCTTAAAAATGGTATGTAAGATGAGATAGACAATTAGTATTCTATACCAGCAAAACAAAGGACGTTTTGCCAGGCACTGAAAGTATATCGGAGGCACTGGTAATATACATACTTTAATAAAATAAGAACGATCAAAAATAGGGTTTCGTACGGGAAGTCTTTAATTTAAGAAATTCCAATCACACACGCAAAATTTAAAAAGAAAAAAAGACCGGTTGTGGAATGGATCGCGGCTACCCAGTAATGTTGTTTCATTGATTTCGAATTACTTGTTTTTCATGTTTGTCAGGAGAACGCGATTAATGTAATTAATGACTTTTAGGTTTTGCTTTGTCTGCGTGATATACTTCGTTTCACCCTAAGTCTAGAAGCAGCCGACGCTACGACCTGATGGGAGAAATAAGACATCATCAAAAAGGGCACCATCATGCTGCTCATGCTTCTGTACGTGTTATATCACCGCTGAACCAATCATAAACAGAAAAGACCCAGTGACTTGCGCTTTCGACAATGCTTCTGATTGGTTTCATTAGAGAGTTTTAGTATTGCGTAATGGAGTAAACGCAAGCTCTGCGCGTCATCTGCATTCGTCAATTCAGGAAGCAGTTTGCGGCTCCGCGCAAGCTCACTGTGGAACGCGCAACGCTAACGCTAACGCACAGTCCTTGCGTTTGCTCGTATATACGCGGTACTAAATCTCACAACAGGGATTGAAGCGGAATTTGCTCTTTTGTAGCGGGTTCTGAAGTGGGCAAAATGTTGGTTCGGAGCAGCCACCGACGCTTTCGGAGCAGACGCCAACATCTGTTATCAGATCGCTTGAGAATGAAAAACAGTGATGGCATCCCTAAATAAGTTCATTTATGATAGTGATCGAGGGTTCCTTTTTAATACTCGAGCGTATTACTTGTTACCTTTTCTGATAAGGATAGACATGGCGTAAACGGAACACGGTCTTCTGAAAGAAGGCTCTAGTCAGCGTGGGTTTAGTCTACAATGGACATTAAAAAAGGTTGAAGAGTGAATCATAACGCAACACTTCGTGGCTGTATATTCTCTCTCCCCTCTTTTTTTTTGCGCTCGATAGTTTGTCTAGCCCGTAAATATATTTTTTGCAAAATTGCCGGCAGGAACTAGCATATCCGCTAACACGGCTACCAGTAAAAATGCGTCCCGTAAGCTTGACGTACCTACCAGACTCGAGTCTGTATACCATACACTGCAAAAAACAACAAAAAACACTCAAAATATTATAAAAGTTTAGAGTAGTGCTCTAAAAATGCTACTGCTCTTTAGCCGTGTAGGAACTAGAGTTACAGTATGTCTAAGTTCGCTGCTCTCTCGATCGACAGCTGCATGGGAACTACCATGACCACAGCCTTTTTTTCGAATTCATTCATTTCCATTCATTTATTATTCCTTGATGGCCCGTTAGGGCATTACGCAAGGGGGGTCAATAACACACTAATAATCATCGTTTAAAATAAATTAACACTCACGGAGAGGATGTCAGCAACACAGGTGAATCAAAGAATACACAAAGACCCGTGTTTTCTTTTCTTCTCTCTTTCCCTGCTCATGTTTGCTTAATTAGAATTTAATTCAAAATTAGGACAAAGAACGTTGACTTGTAATGACACTGAGCATAATTTGCGTGCCTACCGCGCTAAGTCGGGTCCCTGTCAAAACGCCGAAAATCAAGAGGCCGAATTATGAAGAAAACCAAGAGGCGGAACGTCAATAAGCCGAAAAATTGAAATGCCGAAAAACTGAAATGCCGAAAAATCAAAATGTTGAATAATCAAAATGTCGAAAAGACATAACGCCGAAAACCACGTGAAAATGAAATGACGCGCTTTGTGAGTACCACTTGTTCGTCTTCCGCCAGAGTACTTTCCGGGACAATGTCGACGTTCTAAGCTTTCTTTGAGGAACTGCACACAATTTATCTGTCTGAAATGCAATAAACAAGGAATCGCTCTGCTATGCGACCGAGATGTGCAGAAATATATTTTTTTTCTTTTTTGAAGGCTTGAAACATGCGAAAGGAAGCTATACTCAGGGACAACCCTTCATGTCTATTAGAAACGGGGGCGAAAGCGTGTGCACATTGGCCGGCGGAACCTCTCCCCTAACTTTGACCACGTTGCCAAGAAAATGTAGCTTGCCAAGAAAATTATAACTAGGAGATGCCAGCATTTTCATGTTTCGGCATTATGACGTTTCAATGTTATTGAATTTTAGACTTTTTGTATTTTTGTCTTTTTGAATTTTCGGTGTTTTAAATTTCGGCATCCCTATAATTCGGCATTTTGATTTTCGGCGTTTTGAATGGCAGCCCGCTAAGTCAGCTACTCCCCCAGGCCAGCCGCTTCTCCTAGCGCTCCAGTGCAAAGCGGGGTAGCTCGACGCGTGCACGCTGGTGAGAGGCAGCGAAGGTTGATGTGAGAGGCTCAAGTGCCAAGGTACCCTGCAGCTACGGAACGTAGGCATGTGGCAGACACGATAATCAAGGGATCTTATCATGAGTACAAGAACCTGGTTCTATTTTATCACAGTAGTCGCAATCGGCAATCCTACTATTTTGCAAAGTTTTCTCGACACTCTTTGTTCCTGAGATCGACGACATTACCTGAAAATTAACACGTCGGCGATCAAACAGCCAGCGCATAAACCGGCCAGAACGGTTTATTCCCACCACTAGCGGCTCTGGCCAATCGATTCGAAGCATCAAAGCTCGACATTATGGACATTATGGCATTCATGATCTTCTTCTACGTGTTCTTTCATCGGCTAAACCAATCCAATGCGACGAATGTCCCGTGACTTGTGCTTTTTTAGGATGCGTGTTTGTAGTAGCTTGTGTTCGAGCAGAGATGTAGCAGACATTCGTTCGTGGCACAGTTTGCCGCAAATGGCGCAGCACTTTCATCGCTGTCTCTATTAGTGAGTTTTAGAACTGCGTATAGGAGCAAACGCAAGCACCCTGCACTTGCGTTAGCGTTGCTTGCTCCACACTGCGGATAGTCCGTACGTACGCAACGCCGCGAGCTTTGCGTACACGTACGCTCACTATTGGTCTTTGCGTGAGCACGCAGCACTCTTTTGCGTTCCCGTCTAGTAGCTCTCGTGGCACGCGGGACAGCGCGAGACTCAGACTAAATAGTCTCACTGAATACCGGCCTTATATTGCGGGGTTGTATTAAAAGTGCCAATTTGACGTAATGTCCTTAGATAAACGTTATGCGAAGTAACGACAAGTCCTCCTCCTCCTTGCCCTCCTTGCCCTCCTCCGCTGACTCATCTCTTATGCTATCTCACGGTCAGCCATGTTCTTCCCAGCTCTTCCACCATGGCTGTGTTCGAAACCTCCCGAGTTACTGCGGTGGGTAATGACACGTGAAAAATCAGATAGAACAACGCTGAACGCGGATAGATTTTGGAACGCCAAGGAACAAAACTCTTACTCGAGAGCGAGATTGAGTCAAATCCGCCATGTTCTTTCTAACCGGAAACAGAACATGGCGCGGGCCAATGGGACAGCGCGTCGGCACATCAACCGTATTCGCTAATCAGCAAAGCGCTAATCAAGGGACTTTAGTTTGACACGCTTCGCAGCGTTTCGTCTGAGAACTTACGCGCGTCGCATGCAGCTCTAACGCAAGGGTCTTTACGTTATTTTAAAACTATCTATTTTGCTCCGATAACGCCCCTCCTTGGCACTGCAGCACAGCTAAATAAATAAATACGTTACCCCCAATGTAATAAACGTTCACCCGAGACCAGCAATATTCCGTGTTGTGTCAGGCAGGCAGGTTTCTCCAGAAACTTTGACCAGAAGACAGTCTCGAAGATCTTGTCACTCTTCAACAAATCAAAGCGCAGCAACAACAAATCAAAAAATTATACGAGTGATCATGCTGACGAAGGCCGGGAGCAGCAGAGATTGTGTTGAGCGCAAACTGCAACCTCGCAGAACCACCTCACGGAAATTGACTTCACGTGACTTGTCACGTGACTTCAATTTCCGCGCTCATTTTAGTGAGGAAATTTACACCACGCAACATTACTTCTCCGCTCAACGTAGCAGAGAGATCGACGTCACGTTACTTGAGGTCCCATGACTGGGTCGCGTAACTTCTGTTTACCCGCTGGATTTAGCGAGAAAAATTTCTTCACGTGACATTAATTTCCCCGCTAAATGTGGCGGGGAAATTGACGTGAGAGCTTTTTACGACGCTCCTATGTGACGGTTCTTCGTAACGGATCTTCATGGCGGTCTTCCCCTATACAATCTGGCTAATCAAACACGCCGTCTGCTAAAACGCTCGTGCGATCCACATTTCCGCACACCTTTCCAGCGTTTATGACCCGTGCGAAAAACGCCGAGTCACTTCACGGGCTGTGCACAAACGCGCGACGTCACATTTTCCACAGAACTAGTGCGATTGCTCAAAACGCGTGTCACAGGCCACAAGGAAAAATGACGAGGCGTGGAATGCGATAAATGCTGACTTGTTCGTAAACAGCGTGCTGGTCTATAGAACATTTTAAGAATAACCTTCGCGCTACCACCATCTTTGTATACCGCGCTGTAGAAAGGCGTTCCATGCATACGTGGTATAGCCCTCTTCAGTCGAATGGCAGATGCCGCATCCGCAGTTCATTGTTTCGGCATTTTTCGCCCGGGTGGTAAACGCTGGAAAGACGAAGATTGCCAATCATCGGGAGAATCGACGTTTTTTAGTCGAACATAAGGTCCGCGATGTGGCCAGGAACATGGTGACGTCATACGTATACGTCATCCGCGACATCTTAAAGGCCCGTTCCCAGAGCTGCGTTCGACTAAGAGACGACAGACTGAGAGACGAGCGTTTTTTTAAGCCTCTAACGAGAGCTTACAACCAGGTGCGCAGCGGTACAGTCAGTCGTAACCCGTCACAAAATGTTTCAAATTCCAGTCATGTCTCAGTCGTTCGTATAGTTGAGCGCCCAGTGTGTGAACAAGTCTCTACTTTCGCAACACCTACTTCTTATTACCGTAAAAACTCTATTTCCGACCCCATAATCTGCCGAACCACTATAATTCGTTTCATATGAGATTCGTAACTCCGATTGTTTTCTTTGCGCGTTAACTATCACTACCTAAACTAATCACGCACAAAAACGCGTATTCGTACACGCAGCGCATTTCTACAAGCAGCCGCGGCCCGCTGTCCTTCTCAGTGGCCGGCCGGGCAGCGCGACATGGCTAAAAAAAGAGCGGCGGCCGCGCGCGCGCGCCACTCGCTCCGTTTTACTGGCACGTGGGCCGCAGCGCCAGGAAGACGGCTTCTCTGTGAGGTGGCGTTCCTTAGAACTATGACCCGTCGCAGCCAATAAGAAATTAACTGCCGTTTTTCGCGCGTTATTTTTGTGCCGTTTTAAGGGGTCACAGACAACTCCTTTTTTCGCTCCGCGGAAAAGTTAATGCTTTCGCATTAAAAAGCCCAGGATCACGGCACACTCGCTCTGCGTGATTGGCTAATCGCAGAGACGACGAATACCATGACGATACACCCTTGGCTCAAATTGATTGGCTCCATCCAATCGCTGTAGTGGCTGCGGACGGATGGAACCTGTCGGTGTATAGCGCTGTACACAACCCTGTGGTTGCCATTCCAAATAACTTGCAGCGCTATATTTAATATTTACGGAATAGAGTCTTATAAGGCTGATTTGTACGTAAAAGAGTGATAAAGTTTGAAGTAATGCCTTGACCGTAAATTTTCACGCTGGAACAGGAAAAACGTCTGTTGCTATTTTAAACCTTTTTCTTGGTACCATTTATCATGAACAATTTTTTTTTTTACATTTTAACTATTTATTTTGGTAGTCGACCGTAAATTCAAAAAAATCATTATAAATCTGCCAGAAAAGTCTAGTACCGTTCGCACACGCGCCTTATGCGAGCGCCAGATGTGCTGAACCAACTCGAAACTCGCGGTAAAAGCCGTGTCGTTTTGGGTGGGCGCTTTATTAAAGCTCACGGAGGCAATTAGGGACTTCCAAAACTAGGGGCGACGGGAACCCACCTCGCACGCATCTCCGCGTTCCGCGCACTTCGCTCCCCCCGAAACGAGCCGGAGTGGTCTGTCCCGTAAACAGATTGCGGTAAACAAGCAAGCAAGCGACTGTTTACGACTCGCCCGAACTCGTTATGAGCGAACGTTCTTAATTAAAACGTCGTCGTCTGGTTCACGAAGGACCCAAGAGTGAGAGTTTGGGCAGGCGGCGTCGCACACCGCGGGAAGTAAACGGGAGTTATAGCTTTCGTGGGACTCGTAGTTAAGACGCCTGGTAAGAAGTAATATACCGAGAGTTCACCCATTTTTGTACTCGAGGTTGCACCGGACAAGATTTGTCAGTTCCTTTTCCCGAATTTTCTTCATGAATTTCGGCTTTTAGACGAACCCGAGCGACCGGTCACCACGGCTAATAAAAAGTTTTGCGAAAAGTTTAAAGTGGTCGCAGAAATGCCCAAACTGAGTTCACTAGGGGAGAAGCATCCCGGAAATATTATTCGCGATAGCTCCCGAACAATCTCAAAGGTGCATGTTGTCTTCTGAATGTCGGCACTTCAAAGGTCACCAGCTCCCAAACCTTAGCAATATTTCGGGAGGTTTCGAACACGCCACAAAAAATTAGCAAGTTTTTGAAAATTTCCGAAGTGGCACTTTTTATACCCTTACGTTGACTTCGCCCTCTGCAAGTTCTTCCGCACACGTTCAAAAAAGTGCACTACGGATCAATCATCCATATGGTCGAAACGTGCGAAAAATTGCATGCGCTCTAGGGTGAGTGAGCACTGATACAACTGCGCTGTACTAATCAGTATTGATTCTAAACTTCTGCACTTGACTCGCCGTCCTAGGGCGTCAAAAACCGTTGTAACTTTCAGCGCGTAGATGAGCCTGCTCTTCACAATCCTCAATATATTGCGTTGTCCCGTCTTGAAGTAGCTATCGGTAAACCCCTCCAAACTTCCCGAGAAATGAGAGTGCAGAGGTATGAGAGCATGTATGTTCCCGATTTTCGAATCGGGAGGTGAAGAGCCGGGGCACTTTCAAAGGCTACCTATAGGTGGCAAAATGCTAAGTCCGCCTCTGGCTCTAGGAGCTTGCTTATTCAGAAGACCAGGTAAGTGAATAACCGTTAGAGAGGCATACCAGGCGGCGAACACGTTTTTTGTAAAGGTATCTCAAGGAATGATAGTTTTTTTTCTTTTTTGTCTTTTGTGTTTTGTTCGCTGCCGTGACATTGAATACAAATGGGCCCTTTTATTTTACTCTAGTCTGAAACCTCTTGTAATGGTTCCAAAGCCAGAGAAAATAATTCTCAACTTGGTCACTTTTTTTTAAGACACTTTCATTTGTCTTTCTAAGATCTAAAGACGCGCAGGTTTTAGGTGATTCCAAGCTCTAAAGACTTCCAATTTTCTAGAAAAGTTCAAATTTTAGATATGCCCATGTCCTAAAGATGTCCAGGTTGTAGTTACCCTGCGTAAACAGTGACTTATTTGTGTGAGATGTTGAAATGAATCCCCCACGACAAGGTGTCGTTCTAGGCAGTGCCAGTTTCCGTGACGGTTCATCTACCGTGACACTATGATAGCTTTAGCTTAGCAATAGCGGTTGCGAACAGTGGTTTGAATTTGATAGCACTGAGTTATTTAGTCTAGACAGGACAAGAGCTAACTACGATACGTTAGCTCTCTTTTTTTTTTCTGTTAAACTTAAGGATGACATGGCGACGCTGGTTTGGAAGCAGCATCCGCAAAACCCCTACCCAAGTAGCGCAAAGAATCTGCGCGGGAACGGGCCGGCTTCGGGATAGGTTATCGGGCCAGCGTCGGTTTCATTGTCGGCCCAGTTCTGGCTTTGCTACACCGTGCAGAACCCGGCCCGACGCCTGCCGCCGATTCCGTGCCGACAGCGGCTCCAAGCTTCGGCCCGACAACGCTTAAAACAAAATATCCGGAAGCGGGCCAACACCGGTTGACGATTCCGGGCCGACAATAGCTACCATCTCCGTTCCAGGAATAGTTGAAACGAATTATTCGGCAGCGGGCCGCCACCGGGTGCCGATTTTGTGCCGTCGACAGCTTTTAGCTCCGGGCCGGTTTTGGTTATTGTTTCCGGACCGAGACCGGCTTCCAGCGAGGGCCTTAGAATGGCCCCGTAGTATTGAGCGATATCGGATCGACACCGACTGCCTTCTCTATGCCGAGGTTTGCTTGTAACATACACGCCTTTGTAATCGTACCAAATTAGGAGTTACTAATGCAAGTGAGCTACAGGTACTAACATATTATTACTAAAGCCTAAAACACACATAGCTATTAAATTTTTTAACAAATTAACTTATACATTTTTTTAATCAAATGCGCACAGTTCAGTGATGTATAGTTTGGTTAGTAGTACTGTACATTACTAGGAGTCGCAGTCGCATTCGATCGGTCATATTTCACTCCTCAGTTGCGAAGTATGTTAATAAATGCATGTAATCTAAGTAAACACTAAGATATGTTAAAAAATTACTTGCTTAGAGTTAAGCTTCAGGTTCTGTAACTTCGTTAGTTTTTGTTTTTATTTATGTTACCCATAAACAGTTTTACACCATTTAGGTTAGGTTAGGTTTCATGGCACCTCAACATAGTTGTGCATTTTAAATTGGAGCGTAGATTAGTTACGTTTTCAGGTTAACAGATGCATCAAATAAGGAGTGAAGAAGTAATGCACTTGCACATTTCTATTTTTTTTTTTTTCAAGCATGGCTTCGTGGAAGCCTTTCTATTATTTTTTTATAAAAATACAAGTTTTTCAAACCTTTGTGAAATTAGAAATATCACAAAGGGCAAGGCCCGCAGATAATTTGTTTTCAAATTACTGGCCAATGAATTGGCACAGGAAAAACCTGCCGTTTCTCCAGCATGTCGGGGGTGTATCTTAGAGCACTTTTTCTTCCCTGCTTTCTTAAACTACAGCACTCGAACCTCTTGAGGCACCCTCAAAATAGAAATTAAGCTACTTCATCAATGTAAATAATTATTAAACTTAAGAACATTTAAACAAAAACTTTATTACTCTGCATTTATGACGATTTGTGATAAAGTTTGACGGACTCAAATTTGTGAGTATCTTTCAATAACCATACTAGTTTTGAAAGCTCTGAATTAGAACTGCTTTAATAAAACTACACCCGCAACTTTCTAGGGTCGCTCTTCCCCAATATTGTCTAGTCTAAAGTGCAGAGGTGCCCCACCTCGGTACTGGGGAGAGGGGGGGGGGGGGGGGGTGCGATCTCCACCTCTGCCCCCCTGCTTCGACGCTGTTGCGAGTCACGCCCGCTCCTGTCACTATCTACACCACCAAATACTTCAAGAACCTTATGTCAATAATATCTTCCTTCACATTTTCGACACTGTTGAGGATGCTTTCTGCAAAAGGTCACAAAAGCAAATATTTTTTTGCGGTCGCATTTATATTACGAGGAAAGCACAAAGATTGAAAACTGAAAAACGTATTTTATTTTAAAGATGTCTATAATCTCAAAACTAATTTTCATACTGGGATGGGCCGTATAGCAAGGAGCGATATCTTCCCGTCTAATAACAAGTCCAAGCAACTTCACTTTAAAACACCGACGGAGTTTGCGATATTTTATTTTCTTTGTAAAGAGCTCCATCGCGCATCGGTGGAGTGAACGGCTGAACGCCGACCGTCATATCCTAGAGTCTAGGGAGTAAAAAATCATTGTCATGAGCATATACAGCGGCTTCTAAAACAGATAAGCAAAGCGGCAAACCCTCGAGAGGCACGCTGTGCACAGAATAATTTTTGCAGATAGCGTTTTTACACACAGTACAGACAGTACACTGGTTCAAACTCAGCTTGTGTGGGCTTCACGGAGACGAAGAAAACCGCACTTGTGATTCCGCACTGAAACCGGCTCAGAGATGTAAACAAAAAAGAAATAGCTTCCTCAAATTTTAACTTGCAACCTAGTGCTAAAAAAAAAAACAAAAAAAAAAAACACACAACAACAATTGTTTAAAACGTTATTTTTGCTATTCGTGTCTGATCCGGTTCTGGCGTGGCAGTAGGAAGCTTCTTCAGATCGTTCTTAGAGCTCCAATATTGATATCCGATAGGAACACCTCGCATGATCAAAGGCGTCGACGAAATATCCGGTTTCGTTATCGGAGTTTTCGAAAGGCCTACTAATACTCTTTGGTAACGTTAACGGAATTATGGTAACGCTATGTTCAAACGCTCGGCTGATTAAGGAGACCTGTGCGAAGATCGAAGTGCGCCACGTCTATCGTAACCTGCCGCAGGCAAAAAAAAAAAAAAAAGGTTGGGGGAAAAAAAAGGGGGGGGGGGGAGTGCGGGGTTGAACCACCCCAGCCTTATTTAACGCGTTTCTATTCCCTTCAAACACATCTCAATATTAAATTCACACTACCACAAATCCCAAATTAAGAAGCATCCATGTTACCTCGTGCACGGTTGGGGTGGAGAAAAAACACGAATTGGAATTAAAGAAAGTGATCCCGCGGCAACACACCTTGCAAATAAACGTTGAACAGAAGCGTCTGAAGCTATCTCGATGATCCCGCGTCCTGACAAAAACAATGCGCGCATGCGGAGTGGAGATGAAACCACGTGACGATCTGTATAAAAGAAGGAAAAAAATAATCTTACCATATTTTATCGTACCATTTGGCTTTTTGCGTCTACTTGCTTATGTTTTCTCAGAGAGCAACAGTCTCGTCACCATCCGGGCGCACAGACGGGCCCAAGAAACATTTCGCGACAGGCAGCGTTTTCACGCGTACGATCCCTTGATTCGCGAAGTCTGCCGACAGAACGAAGACTAAAAAAAAAAAGAAAGGGCATAAATGGAACGGAAAGATACGGGTTAATCCGTGTATATCCATCTTGTTTCGTTTTTATTTATTTTATTGGTTTCTGGTGTCTCACAATGGGAGAATACACGGAACACACCGGCTACGACCGCAGGCGATCAACGACTTCTCCGTCGAGACGCCATCGGCTGGGATCGGGCTGCACTCGGGGTGTGCAGCTGCATTCGGTCGCGCAAAAAAACGGCACTCTTTCCCTTTCGGAAAGCCGTCGGCTCCGATCGGGCTGAGTTCGGCCGTCCCAACAAGCACACCCCCTCTCCCTCCTTCGTTTTTGAAAAGCTGTCGGCTACCACCGGCCCGATTTTCCCGTTAGGAAATGCAAAGTCCCATCGACGGCTCGAAATCGTGTGCTACTTGGATAATCACCAATCACTAAATAAAATAAAGAACGTACGTTCTTAAATATAATTTGAAATGCAATATGATCAATTCTGGTGCTTCTTGCGCTCAAAAAACGAAGAAATCATATATGTATTAAAAACAAAAGCGAAGAGTGTGTTGGTTGCGGTCAAGTCCCCTACCAAGGAAAAAAAAAAATGACGCGCGCATGTCTGGTGGCAAACCATTTCTGGCTATACACCCAACCTGGATTTGCGTGAAGGCTTTAGAATTACTATAGAGTCGCCGACCGATTTCTCGGACCTCGCAGGGACCGAACAAACGTCCGAATAAAATAGCAGTCCGAAAAATCGGCAGATAAAAAAAAAGCCTTTATTACGTCTAAGCGGGCTTAAAAAATACGTCAATGGTGCCTTGTTTCAGGTTATGCCTCTGCTTGCGTTGTGCCACTTTCTATTACCTTGAGGAACGCTGCATTCTTTTCTAGCGTTATGGTCGAGTACTTTCTTCGCTTCTTAGCGACACTTCGCAGCGGCGCAAGAACAAATATGACTATGATGTCCAAGCCAGCGTAGTCCTAAAACACGATTCACCGAGACGACATTGGGGGCGTAACTCCACAGTTGCAGAAGGGCCCATAAAGGAAGCATAATTGTAACGGTGACGATGATGATAATGACGCGCGGCTATAGAAAAAAGAGGCCGTAGCATGGCGTCACCTAGCGGTAGGACTTAACAGTGCAAACATCGCACTGCCCAACCAAGCCACTCCATCGACAGCCAACATGGAGTCTAAAATGGCGTCAGCTGATCGCTCGCGACGATTTTGCCCGAAAAAAAAAAAAAAAAACATTCGGCCCTCAAATTGTCCGAAACATCGGTCATGTACACGCACTATTTCTATCGGTTAGGTCACGGTTCCTTCTTTAGGTCCGAAATATCGAAACGTTTGCATTATCGGCGTCCAAAAAATCGGTCGGTGACGTACTTTAACAAATTGTACTCCTGACATGCCTAGATTATTCTCGCCTTTGTTAAGTTATGATCTGTCGAGGTATTAGGTGCGAGTGAACGGGGCACCGTAGGCATAACTAAACTTCTGCGTATCTGTGCATCACTGCGTTTCCAAGTTTAAACATTATTTCATAATAATCTCGTGTGTGTGCGTGTGTGTGTGTGCGTGTTTGTGTATTTCTCTTTCTCTCTGTGTGTGTGTTTTTGCATGTGCGTGAAAGAACATAGCAACTTTGCACAACCATACATTTTGTAGAATATATATATTAACCTGATAAAGGCAAGGAACGCACTATGCGTACACTTGGTAGAGTAAAGCTACATTTATATGCTACCTATCATTTGAAAAGAACCGTTTTGCTTCTCGATAATTTTCTGATCAGTCAAGTATAAAAAAAAAAAGAAACAAAGCCTCGAACGGGAATTAAAAGAATAAAAAAAATTGACGCATGTAAAATAAAATTCGGGTTGCTTTGCTAGAAAACCAACAAGTATACGAATACACTATCCTAGAAAATAAATTATGGAGATGTCTACAATTGCAAACTTAAGAATCATGAACGACACGAAACAGTGTAACGTAAATGTCTACTTTACATTTTATGTCTCAGTTCTTTCGTAGAATCTTGGCACTTCATGTATCTTCCAAAAACCTAAATTATCTGCTCTGAAAATGGAGGGACTCAATAACAAAGAACAAGCAGAAAGGCACTCATCCACCGCACAGACCTCCCCTTACTAAAAGCAAGAACCTTCTCCTACAGCACCGAAGTCTCGCGGGAAAGCCCGCCGTTGGAGCGTCCCGTCACCGTTTTATTTATTTTTTTTATTCCGCGCACATCGCAACGCGCTCCCACAGAAGAACATAAACAAAACGAGTAAAATATTACGAACACAAATCGTAAATATAAATAGCGATGGAACCGGCGAAGCCAGGGGCCACTTTAGAGAGCCAAAGCCGTTGCGTCACGAGCTCGCGCAACCCGGCGAACCCGGCCTTTCATTAATCTTGGCCGCGCGTCAAATGCAGCCACTCTTTTTTTTATTTCTGTTCTTGAAAGCCAGTAAAAGAGCTCTAGCATCCTCAGTTTCGTTCCAAAGCTTGTTGACAGATTTCTTTTTTTTTTTTATGCCCGGAACATAAACACGCATACCCTTTCTTCACATGGAGCTTGCCTGGTTGTGTTTATAAACATACCACGAATGACGATAGTCTGGCTACCAACACTCGCTTACATCCTGAAAAATGCCCTTGTCACTTTATGTATATATACAATACAACTTGCTGGCTCGGTATATCGCCACTTTAAATTTTATTAACAAAACACATAATTTCGACGTATAATCGATGTAATCTGCACGAAAACAAAGGCGGGAATAGAATGGCAGCAGAAACTTAATAGGCGGTATAATGTTGTGGGTCGATGAAAAGGAAAACAGCCTGTACTTTGTTCCAAATTAAGGCGAAACCGATTTTTCAGGCCTGGCTTTGCTGGAAACTCGTAGTGGGGAACACACTTGTCAAAGGATATAGGAATTCCAGCTGTTATCTCTGAGTGGGTCACCATAATGGTACCTCGGACTCAGGGTGGTATCTGGTAACTGAGTGGGTAGCTTGTCTGGTATCTCGGAGTGGGAAACGTTATTCTTACGTTTTACAAAAAAAAAAAAATGAACGAATATCACGACCGAATGCCTTATACACCTAAGCCCCATCACCAGCCGGCTCAGGGAGCATATTGTTACGGATGGAAGAGGATCGACGGGCGTAAAACAGAAAATGACGCATTAATCGACGAACTTTTGCCCGAAACAAAAGAAACAACGAGCTACAAAAAAGCAGCAGGGAGCGTCGAGATATCGGCGTGACAGCCGACTTGCGCGAGAGTGGGAGGGTGAGCCGGCAAGGCCATGGCTGGCCTTCTTAACTATGACGCTCGGTATTTCGAACACTCGGTCTAGACTCGGAACGACTTGGGAAACTGACTCGGCAAGGTCATCTTGGCCTCCTTATTTATCTATTACATTCGGGGTAAGAGTTAAACACGAATATTCTAGAAATACGCAGAGGCGATACAGAGGTACTCCATTTCACCTTGCAGTAGACCGCGCCGAACCCTACGACCAATCAGAGCCAGCTGAATGCGGTGTGGGTGTCATGTGACTTCCTGGAGGTGCGCAGCGACAGGTGGGGCTTGGAGTCACCTTGATTCATTCGCAGCGCTGAATCGGCTAGCATAGCTCATAGGGTCCGCTGCTATTTGTAGTTATTTCCGTTATTTTTTACACCTTGAGACACCTCGGTGGTTCCTTTTCGGACGTGTTCCCATCGTGTGCAGTGATATGTATTCCTCATTCTGATGTTAGCCTGAGACTGAGGCAGGAAAAGAGGAAGTTTCAAAGTAGAAGAAAAAGGAACAGTCGAGGATACGTCTCTAACACAGCTAAAGACAAGTTTATTCGGTCACCCTCTTAAGGCCCGTTCACACTCTTACGACCGAGTTAGACCGAGAGAGACCAGACCGGTTTTTAAGCCTCTCGCGACTTCTTAGGACCAGCTCCGCTGCATCGCATCAGGTCCTAAGAAGTCGCAAAAGGCTTAAAAACCGGTCTGGTCTCTCTCGGTCGAAGTCGGTCGCAAGAGTGTGAACGGGCCTTTATATACACTCCACAATCTTCACCACAGAACCTTCGCGACCTCCAAAGCCAAAAGATAACAAAGAACTCATCTCTTTCCACCACAATAATCAAACGACCTTGACAATCCTAACCCCCCCTCACCAACACAACATAGCTCCGCTCTCCCGGAAGACAATCGACCTTCGCGTACATAGCACACCCTCCTCCTCTCCTCCCCGGCCCACAATCCCAAAACAACCCGGCAACGAAAGAGACCAATCCACCTGATCCAAACCGAAGACACAAAGGAGGAAACCACTTACACCCTTTCACAATCAACAACTACTTAACAAAACTCTCAAATCCGCAAGAAGGTTTTCGCACTGCTGCTAAGCTGTAACGACACTTGACTAATGCAGTTGCCCATTGATTTCATCCTTATTGTTTCCTTTACAACCCTTTTGATGTCGTTTACTTAACTGTGTATTATTTCTGTTTCGGACCAGCGTGGTATACAATTATTACATTCTTGAACATGTTTCGCTATTTCCGAATCAGTCGCGTTGTGTTTGACATTTCTTTTGTGTTCAGTCAATCTATCATTTATACACCTCGACGTTTGACCCACATACTTAAAACCACATTCCAGGAGGATTTCGTATACCACTCCATTATCACACGGAATAGACTTTTCTCCATGCATTTTCGTGCATTCCCTTACACTCT
The DNA here is from genome assembly GCF_016920785.2 of Ixodes scapularis. Classification (NCBI taxonomy): domain Eukaryota; kingdom Metazoa; phylum Arthropoda; class Arachnida; order Ixodida; family Ixodidae; genus Ixodes; species Ixodes scapularis. The sequence continues at coordinate 65,968,719 of NW_024609837.1, forward strand.
GGTGGAAGGGCGTGAGCGTACTCAACTTATAGTCCGAACTAAAAACCAGATCAACATCGAACTTTTTTGCACAAGCCTTCAAGTTGTGAGAAATTTTGTGATAGTACGGAATTACAGTACTTCTATTTTTTGGCCTTTGCTTTGGTTCTCCTCTACATTTGTCTGCGAATTTTACGGATAACTGCTTCCCTACGAATTTCCACCAGCTCGCCTGCGCACTCACTACAATATCATGTATTCCTCCGGCGCTCTCCGGTGTAAAATAAACAAATATCCATGTGTGGTACCAGTGGGTAGTTATCTGTTAAACGACTGTAAACCGCAGGTTAATGTTATTTTAGGTTTACTAGTCAACGTTTAGGTTCGCTATGCTTGTTAGCGTTACCGCTTCATTTCATTTTTGAGAGTGGGGGTGATATGGCGATAACGATTTTTTTATGATAACAAAGAGTTTTATCTGGTATGTCCTTTGATAAGATGCGTCCGAGCGAAAAGGACTTTCCTCCGCCCAGGTCCTGTAAAAAATGAGAAAACTTGTCTGCAGCATTTTTACTGGCATTTTTTTGTTTTGTTTTTACTTTTGGTATTGTTTCAAACCGTGTCTTTAAAATACAAATTAAGAAAACAGCACATAAAATTGGTGCAGACAAGAAACTCGGGGACCTAGAACGCGCTGTGCTGCTGTATAATCGCATCGACTGCCCTCGTTCCCTTTGATCCCTAAAAAATCAGGTGCTCCCGAAAATCCCAAGGCGAGGTCATCTCTGTAAAAAAAAAAGGAAATTCCTCCTCCTCGTCTTTCTCTCTCCCCATTTTCACTGCCTTCTTAGGTACCTTCTCCGCTCGTAATGGTTCCCCGACTAACCCCCAAGATGGAAGCGCGTTGCAAGCTACGGGCCCACCGTACTAAAGAACCGCCTTCATTTCATCACCTGACCGCCACTCACCGCGTCTAGGAACTCACCGAGTCTGGGGTACGGAAAGGGGGGGGGGGGGGGGGGGGGGGGGGGGGACCTGACAGCGCTGCGGAAGCCGCACGCGTGATTGGCCCAAGGAGAGCGTAACTTCCACCGCACTGTCAGCTTCGAAGTGAACGGAGTCCGCTCCTTCCCCTTCCTGACATTCCATTAGGGAAGACGCGGGCCCTCTAAGCCCCGTTTGCAGCTGATCCGCGTTGGCGCGCTTTGTTTTGTCGGACTCCTCAAAGCGGCGTGGTTGTTATTGGTCGATGGCAAGCCTGCCGAAAAGCGGCTTACTGCCGGATGACATGCTCCTTCCTGACCTCCCCCCCGCGCGAGGCAGAGCATGTCGCAGAGTTAGGAACAGAAAAGGCCCCTGACATCATGAAGCAGAGTGCTCCGAACTCGAGGGTGGAATCACGGGCTTGCCGGCTCTTCGAAAACGATTATCTACTTACCGGGTCGTTTCGTGCTATACCGCAAATAAAGGGAAAGTCCGGAGCTGCGGAACAACGTCGACGGGCCAACACGGATGCCTGCATACACTGATTCTAGTTCGGCGATTATGCATCTTTCTGTTTGTCTTGAGTTATGTTTCGAATCGTAATATTTTGGGGTGTTTGGTTTTTGTTGTTAGTTTGTTTATTATTAGCACGAGCCGCTCTAACCCTACTTCCGCAATGAAATGAAAATGAGGTCGCAGTATGTACAGATAAAATCATTAAAGCCTATTGGTGAGCAGACGAACTGCAGACTGTCAGATTGTCAGATTGGTCGTACGAAATTGTATGCAAAGATGTTCGAAGCATGCAGACCTTGAACACGTTACTCAAGAAACAAAACAATCGATTACAACTGCAATTACTCTTGATTAAAAATGAATAATTTGGACTACTGAATTATTCGAGAAAAAAAAAAGCAATTCGCCGTTACTCGAGAAAATGACCGTTACGTTTCCGATTGCATCAGAGTTTCAAAAGGAAAGTTCTTTTTCTGCCGGTTTGAAAACGGGTCTTTCGTATTTTCTATTATCGAACCAGGATCCCCGAATTATAAACTATAACTCTCTTCTTAATCTAGCAATTTTGGTAAACTATCTTCCTGTTGGAAACTTGGTTCGAGGAATTCCTTTGCGGGAAACTAGTTTTAACAAAGGGCGCCATTGAAAAGTGGAGGAAAAAACTAGTAAAGGATACAAGTCACGTTACTACTTTCAGAAGTAGTCAGATTGCTCTCACGATTACTTTTTAATAAATATGTTCAAATGATTACAAAAATGTTCTAAAAAGTAATGAATCACGAGTAATTTTAATACTTGTAATGAGTACCGCACAAGTCTGCAAATGTGCGAAGCAAACGTGCTTGGAACAGGCTCGAGGCTGGTTCGCAGATTGTTCTGTTATCATTTACCCGCAATGAAGACCGTATTTTGTATGACCTGTGAACAGTCTGACTGCCGCTTTGGGGACGCTTTTTTCGGCTTTCCTTTTGCATGCAGAACCCGGAGTTTACTCGACACAAGGCGTGCGGACCGAATGCTTTGGCATCGTCTTCCTCCATCGTTAGCGGGGCGCCTGGTGGACACTATAGACACCTTTGCAGAGCGTATCACCTGGGCGAAACATGCTGAGTCACTGAGCTGCAGACGCATGCGCAGCGTCCGGTATACCGCACAACAGATCAACAGCGCATGCTCAGAAAGCGTTGCACAGCCCAGCGGACAAAGATGGCAGGGCGCAGAAGGCGATTTTTGCAAAGCTCTATAGTGCTGAGTCGGTGTGCGGCTAGCACTCGTGTTTCTATCGTTGTTTCGGTGCTTGAACCCGGGCCCTAGCCAAACTTTCACGGAACGTTTTGTTGTGTCAATTGAGCGCTGCGTCAGAAGCAAAAGCAGTGTTTTAATAAGAAAACATTCATTGTCCCGTGTCTGTAACCCACTGTAGCAGAGAAAACGGCACAAAAATTCCCATTCCCAATAAAACACAAACAACAATTTCGTAAATTTCGGTCGGGGTGAGAATCGAACTCGGGCCTCCGGGGTGCGATACGGAGCACGCTTTCCCGACGCCACAGAGGTTCCGGGTTCGGTTCCTGATCTCCGGGTCTACGGTTCCAGCTGACTAAAGCTGTGCCTAGTGCGTGTTTAGTGCATTCCCACACGAGAAAAATCTTAAACCTCTCTGCCGCCAATTTTTTTTTTTTTTTTTGTGGTCTCCATGGGTTTATTTCCTTACTTAGCCACTAAGGACGCGATGGTTGGATCACCTCCCTACAAGCGGGCAACTATAAGCATCCCCTGCAGTCATGTGGAAACGTGAGCTAGTTGGTACGTAGACGACATATTAACAGATAGGAGCACATATAGGACAGCGCTGTAGTACGTGTTCTCTTCCTCTGAACTATACTTCGATTCAAGTTATGTCCAGACGCAGTCGACGCTACGAAGTCATTAAAACTTTGGTTTGGGCTAGTTGGTCCATGGTAGGTATAAGCTTTAAAAGCGCAAACAGACAGGGACAGTAGAAAATAACAGAAGCAACAGGGGCAAGGCGCTACCCTCAACTGATTTAGTTAGTAGAAATCAGTTGAGAGTAGAGCCTTATCCCTTTCGTTTGTGTTATTTTCTATTGCCCATGTCTGTTTGCGCTACGAGGTAATGGTACCAATCAATCAAAGTAAAAAGCGCGAGTCACAAGACATTTTCTGCTATGATTGTTTCGGCGAAGATAGAACACGCAAGGGAACACGTTCAGAAACAGGACGAGCACCGCGATTGGTGCCTTTGTGACGCTGCATGATTGATTCCCTCAGCTCGTAGCGTCGTCTGCGTCTAGACTTAAGCTGAAACATATAGTATGGGCATCAAATGTCTGCAGTACATTTTTTTGCTCAATAAGCACGGCTCTACTGAGCACTTTTTTTCTGTTCGTTCGACGTATTCATGCTCTTTGAGACGTGGCACCTGAACGATAGCAATTTTTTGTTCTTTGCAAGTATCAGCATTTTAATCAAAAATTGTGCTTCTGGACCGGGGGGGGGGGGGGGGGAGGGGGGGGGGGGGGAGGGGGGGTTGCAGAGTGTACAGACGATTATGAATTTCTAAGGCGAAAGCCTTATATGTCGTATTACGGGAAAAGGCGTGGGCGTTGTGCCCGAACGATGGCCATGAAAATGCGTCATCAGGCAAGCGCCACGCAAGGCCAAAGCGGACGCGCCTCATAAATAAAACACAAATAAAAGCAGAGCAACGCAGATGCAACGTCACGGAAGCCGTGAACCTGCGGGTTCGCCGCGCCTGCGCAGTGGGGGAGCGTGATGTCACCGCCGGAGAGCCGTGTGCAAAAGGTGCGCTTCGAACTTCAACTGTGCTTATTGTATTCTTCGTGGGATGTACTGTGAGGCGACCGCGCGGGACTATAATGCTATGATGATAATGAAATTAAATGCAAAGGTGCAAGCTTAACAGTACTTACGTGTAGGGATGCTTTCGCATTCCTACACGTAAGCACTCCTAAACGTTCTCCTGTACTTCTTTTGTATACAAAAGTACATTTAATGCTTTCTGTTGTTTACCGCCCGTCAAACGGCAACGTTGTACAATTTGTTTTTTGTTTTATATAAAGTTATATTTCCTGCAATCGAAAGAAAATATGTTAGCTTTCTTGGCGATGACTTAAATATTAATTTACCAGGAGATGCCTCAACCACTGCTGACTTTATTATTACCGACAAATTACTTTTCTAATGTAATTACACGCCTCACTCGCACTACCCTTTCCACATCAACGCTAATTGATGTATCCATCACAAAATACGACAAAAAAGGGTAAATTCTGGCGTCATTAGGCCAGATATTAGCGACCATCCGCCATATTTATGCCAGCTGACACAAGACGAAAAGTGCAAAAACTTGACACAAAAAGTGTGACCTAAAAAAAGCTACAGGAGGTACGTTCAAGACATTTAAACATAAATTAATTGTCACTGATTGGGGTAATTTGCTTAACTGTGCTTACATAGATAATGCACAATGCAACGTGTTTTTTGAAAGATTTAAGCGATTTTTATTGATTTCCGTATGAATCTTTGCAAGTTATAAAAAAAAGGGGCGGAACCCTTGGATGACCTTGGTGGTTCTGAAAGAGACGCGTATGAAGTGTCAGCATTATTAAACATTTATTGCCCCCCGTGATTGAAGGCCATGGACAGTTTAAGGGTTCCAGGAACAAAATAACCATGGAAATGAGAAAATCCTAACAAATGTATTACTCTGTTTGTTTTTTTTTTTATACTCAATGTTTAAAAAAGGCCAATTTATTACGGAAACGTATCCATAGTGTTCCCGATCCTTTGCATAGGTCAAGAAAAAAAAATTAAAGCATAACGACGAGATTTTGAGGGGTTCGAAACTCGCAAACGCTTTTAACACCTTTTTTGTGCATATAGGATTTACGACCCTGAAGGGTCAAAAGACATTTCCTCGGTATCGGAATCTTATTTGTTTTCTTCTCTCCCTATTCATTAAACGGAGGTTTGTTCCGCCATTATGACTCGTGACAACAGTAGCAGTCGTGATGCAGATGATTTATGAACTAAACCTTTAAACTATGTAATTGAGGTTATTGATACATGTATAACATACATCTATCACTTAGAAAGAATATCTGGCATTTTTTCTAAAAAAAACGCAAACCGCTGAAGTGTAACCTCGGTTCAAAGCCGTGGTCAAAAAGAATTGGGGAGTTAACGTCCTCTGTCAATATTTTATTGTTCTGAAAAGGTCTAGAAAGTGTGGTTTATGCGCGTTTAATTCATTTTTGAGATAAGCTTCTCAATCATTACAAAATACTAAATTAAACTCCCCGAAAAAAAAAAAAAAAGATAGCTTGAGAGAGGCAGCGCACTATTCGTTCAAACACAAAATATACCTAATTTTTTTTGTTTCTTAATGGTCTTATTTTTGCCAAAAATGCGCGAATATACGAAAGTTATAGCTGTAGCACGGTCTCGCAATGCGGGTCGAATGGTGCCGTGACAGGTACTTGAGCACGGAGGTGCGACGTTTTTAATTCTCATAGCCGTCGTGGTTGGCGTCGTGGATGACACTGACGACCGCCACAAGTGCGCGTTGACCCGTGAAGTAAGTGGGTAAGCACAGGTGGAAGTTTCTAAAACCATCCAACATTACGCGTAGAAACTGAATACTGCCGAAGCGGAATTTCGCATAACACTAGTAATGTTTGAAAACAAGTCTTTCAAGCAGACGACACGGAAGACTCTACTTTCGTCGCGTCGTTCCTGGTGGGATGCCGGGGCTTCCCATCTCCGCGCTGCGCGGCCGACGGGAAAACCCGACTTCCCTGGATTTGCGCCAAGAGCGGAGAGAAGGGATTTTCTCCAGCGGCGACGACAGCAGTCGGCCTCGAAATCCCTGCAAAGTGTCGCCCGCAAAGCTATTGCTTACAAAACTGACGCATGTAATATTTTCTTAAAGATTTTAGCAATATTTTGGACCGGAATAATTATTCTATTTTTGCTAGACAATGTCATTTCTTATAATATTCGTGACCTTCCACTTGCATTTATTATATCACACCTACGCTTTCCCACCCCCGTTTGTACAAATCAATGATCACGGGTCAACTCCTTCAAACACATTGTCAGGAGTACCACAGGCAAATTTCATGGGACCACTTCTTTTTTCCTTGTACATCGATGCCATTGTGAATATCGGTTCAAGCTGGAAACATGCCATTTATGCAGACATTTATGCAGAACAGTTGGGAATTATTAACAACCACAGACATGTTCTCCCAGTAAATATTAAAAATATTTGATAGAATTTGTCATTTTTTTCACAAATGTGTTACTGTAGCCTAATATGGGTAAATGCATGATTTTTCAATTTACATACCATACATTTATTCTAGAAAAAGGCTATGATTAGTAAGGAGTGTTCCGTATACAAATACAACAAAATTATTGTTTAAATTATTTTAAAAAATCCTTAACGTACCCGATATCTGTAATTATTTTGTAACTGTTGCACATAAGTATGCAGCGTATGGGCGCACTAATGCAGTTGTTCAACTAGTAAAAAGGTGGTATTACTCGTTTTGATATTACTAGCCTTGGCAACTTCTAATGTGTAAAACAAATTATGGAGAGCAGAGAGTAAGTTATTCTTTGCCTTAATTTTACTGGGCAATTATTCTAACCACAATAAAGATGTCAGGGATGGGCAGCATTTCAATTACAAGTATTTGAAATACGTATTTCAAATACTTTGTGTATTTTGCATCTGTATTTAATGACAAATTGGGTAATGTATTTGACGTGTGTATTTAAATACTAAAACGTGGGTATTTCAAATACAGTTGTATTTAAATACAATTTTGTGGGCAAAAATACACGCCTCAAATTTATTGTCACTGTCCAGAGCAGGAAGAAAACAACTTCCTGCACCGAATGCAGTGTCTCTCAATCAGGCACAAGCGTTTAGTGTCTTTGTGATTACGGTGCTAGTCCAAAGCAAGAATAGTGACGAAAACGACGTTCACAGGCAGACTGGCTAAATAAGTGCCTGTGATAAATTGTGATGCTTTCCAGCCTGATCTCCATCCATATTTTTGCCTAGAACATTCTAAATGCGCGGGTAGTCCAGATTTTCTTATTAACTGGTGCGAGTTGCAACAATAAAAAATTCTCTAGCTTGTGATGCGCGTCTTGGTCGTCTCGGCTCTTTGTTGGTCTATACCAAAATGTAACCGACAAAAAAAGCTGCTTGAAGCTCTGTACTTTTTTCACCTATTACGTCGAAGCTGATTACATTTTTTGTGATTATATTTCTATTACGTTACTAGAGCCTCGCACACTAACTCCCGAGTGTGCGATGCAAAATTATAATGAGATACCCAGAAACCCGTTGCAGGTGCCCTGAAGTCGCTGACTCAAATTTTGAGGAACGTATTTGGAAAAGTATTTGGAGGGAGACCAAATACATTTGGTTGTAATTGTATCTTGTACTTAAATGCTTTTTTGGAAATGTAATTAGATTTGTAATTAAATACATTTTTGACGAAGTATTTTGTATTTGTATTTCGATACATATTTGCATGTATTTTGCCCATCCCTGATAGATGTCATGCAACTATGAAATAACAAAATATTTGATTTTGCTTACCTTATTTGTCGCACTTTTAGCGCGAAATTAATTTTAGAGCGCAGTTCTTAGGCGCCCGTTTCCGAATTGAGCGGCGTCGCCGTCACCGTTGGCGTAACCGCGCGGTGCAAGATGGGTAAATTTCACCGCTAAATGTAGCGGAAATTTTTTCCCGCTAAATTTAGCGGAAAATTTTCCCCACTAAATTTAGCGGAAAATTTCCCCGCTCAATTGAGCGGAAAATTTTCCCCGCTAAATTCAGCGGGAAATTTTCCCCGCTAAATCTATGAGAAAATTTTCCCCACTAAATTTAGCTGAAAATTTTAATTTAGTGGGAAATTTCCGCCGCTAAATTTAGCGGGGAAAATTTTCCCCAAAATGGGAGGCGAGCAGGACAGGAGGAGGGACATAGCCACCTCTCCATACCTTCCCCTCCTCCTCCTCAAGGGCTGCGCTCTAATTCGGCGTTACAGGGAGTTGTAAACGGCTTTCATTTTTTGTATCTTTATCAGAGTATTGATTACGACAGCTGTCTTACGCACTTTTTACGATCAAATCAACATGGCCAATAGCGTCGCTCAGTTACTTGGTAGCGACGACCAACGGACATTTATTTGTTTACGTGCTCTTTCCGTGCGTCCCGACTTCAACCAGCAAGAAAAAAGGAAGGAGTACTTAAAACAGACCACGACGATCAAGAACGCAGGATCGACAAACACCCGAGAAGAGCTACAACGGCCACGATTCTACCGACCAAGCGAGCTTGTCAGAATATAGTAGGCCTAGCAACAACACTGACTCGGCGCACCGTTGCTCCGACGGTCCTTGGCCAAGACCGTCTGCCCATGACCGGCTGGCCTGCTGAATGGAATATGCCCGCGCGACCCTTATGGACCCTTCCCGAATGAATAGTTAGATCCCTGAACTAAATTTCAGAGGTCAATCTTTTCCCCTTGCAATCTCGATCTCCTTGTTTTCCGAGACAGCGGTGACGAACGCTGTTGTCGAAAAGGGACTCTTATTGATTCTATCTCCTTGTTTTATGTGATATAGAGCTCGAATAAACGCCATACGGATTACCTTCGCAACACGGTATGTACACTTTGTTATTAGTATGCCATTTTTATTCTGACACGACGCAACGTCACTGTCGAGCTATAGCAGTTCGTGGGAGCTACGCGATATCGGTCCAACCTTTCTTTGCCGAGTGCCATGTCAGTATCGAGTTGCAATCGTAAAAGATCGGTCCAGAAGCAGAATCCAGCACTTTGATCAAACGCGCGTGTCCGCTCCGAGTGTGAACAGGTATTTGCGTGGCTCTTGCTGACAATTTGTAGTTCCAACATATCTTTTTTAACGTCGGCTCGCAGCTCGCGACTCGCAGCAACTATAGTCGGTTATAAGTTAAGAAGGTATAATACCGGCCGTGCCAGAAGCATGCTCGTGTCGTGTCGTGCAAAGAGCCGCAACGAGAACGAGCTCACTGTGGCCAACTACGCTTTGGCTTTCTCCGCCAAGGCTTTGCAAACGCGATCAGGCCTAGGCCAATTCTGCCGGCACGCCGTATTGCCGCAGAACGGCGCTGCTCCTATGCCACAACTGATGTCACGAGAACTTTCCCACCATCCACCAGATGTGAATTTGAAATCGTTTAATTAGGTTTAAATTAGTTCTCCTGTGTTTTACAGCGCGATATTGATATTTCCGAGGTGGTGCCTGTCCCTAGCCCATATTTATTTATTTTTTATTTATTTATTTATTCATTCTCCCAGGCGTGAGGCCAAGGCAGGAGTGGTACATATTTTCAAAAACATACCAAGGACACACAAAGAATTCAATAATTCAGTCACATCCCTTGGTGACATGGGGAGAAGGAAACATTTCAATTTCCTTCACAAAAGTTGACACACTTTGAGAGTTGACTATACATTCAGGCAGCTTATTCCAGAAATCAATACATCGAACGAAAAAGGAGTGCTTAAAATGATCCGTAGAGTATTGATAGGATTGAATATTTAAGCTATGTTTTATTCTGTGGTACACCGGAGGAGACATCACGACGTATTTTCGGGTATCCAACATCGAATGTCCATGAAATATCTGAAAAAAAAGTTTCATTCTATTCGTTTCTAATCTGGTCTTTATGCTAGGCAGGCCTGCTTGCTCCTTGAGTTTTGTGACCGACTCAGTCGACCGGTAGCAATTAAAGATAAATCTAGTAGCCTTATTTTGAATTCTTTCCAATTTATAAATATTTTGATTTGTGAATGGCTCCCAAACCGGACTAGCGTATTCCAGAGTTGGCAAAATTAGACACTTAGAGGCGATTAATTTGACATCGGAACTAGCGAACTCCAACTTTGTTTTAAGCATCCATAGTTTTTGAAAGGCTTTATTACATACATAGTCAATATGGGAGTTCCAGCTTAAGTCACTTCTTAAGTGCACTCCAAGGTATTTATATTCGTTAACTTTGCAGAAAGATCGACGCTAAAATTTCGTTTCCGAACCCCTTTAAACTCCAATCCCTTTCCTTGTTTTGGGTGGCTCCACCTATGAAATTCAAGGATACAATTGTGTTGTGTGTGTGTGTTTACACAGCCGGACGTTAGTGAACCCCAATGGGAGTCTAATGTCCCAGTTGTGGATGAGCAACTTAGTCTGCGCGGTACAACCTTTGCCTGAGGTCTTTAACGTGCACCACGCTGTGGTGATACACGAACGCACGCCGGTACGATGCTCATCCAGGATGCAAGAACTGTAGGGTCTCTACGGAATCTGTAACAGCCTAGTTCCTCTGAGCAGAAGGATACGAACAAACTTGTGCTCGTTACTCGAAAAATGTAATAGATTACAATTACAAGTTACTGAGCCGCCCCAAATGTAATGGATTACCGTTACAAATTACTTTCGCTGAAAAGTAACCGATTACTGTACTCGCACGTTACAAATTACTTTCATGTTACTTTTTTCGCACACTTATACAAAAAATAACAGAAACAATTTTGATATTTTTCAAAAATGTTCTGTAACGCTACTTTTCATTTCTCATACGCCCGTATTATGGAAGTCCTTGTAAAAATAAATATTGTATTTAAAGCCCGACGACCAGCTCATGCTTTCCACTTTTCTCCCGTGTCCTCCTCCCCCCCTTCTACCCTGTGTACCGCTGCCGGTTTCCTCCTCCTCCATGGTGAAGAGGATCTTCTGCCTTGCAGAATCTCAAGTCTGGTCGTCGGCCTTTAAGAGAAAGAGTGTTGGTGCACTCCATTCAACTCTAAGCTGACAAGGCACCGAAAGCTGCAACCACACCCGCCATCCCGCTAGCTTACGGTCTCCGGAAATGATCCCTGGGATTGTGCAGACAAAGCTAACGGTGCGCATGCTCAGTAGCAGCGTCTACCTCCGCTACGAGATTCTGAGCTAAAGAAGCGAACTACGAAAGTTCCCTTTTGACTCGATTGTTCCCCCCGGTATTCACAAGAAAAGAAAAACTTCGTTGTAACGTTACAATGTATAGTGACTGCAGAACGCAGGCGTCCCAGCCTACCTTGGTGTGTTTCCTTAGATTACAGTTTGTTGTTCTTGTTGATGACAATGTGTGTGTTGTTATTGTTTTTGTGAAGCAAAGTAAGCCTGAAAATCTAGGTTTCCGTTCTCCTTAATGCTCTGAAGTCTGAGCATTTCCTTAAGAGATGGCCATGGAGACGACGGACACTCCATGACCGAAAACTCGACCAGTCAGAGAAAAAGTGGCGGTACGGGTTATCGATCGTTCATCGGTTCTCACTTTCATACCAATATTCGTGTAGGATAGGGGAGAGAAGGGCATAGAGAGCGAGAGGAGCGGTGGCCATCGGTCTCACAAAACAATAGAGGATCACACCATTTTTACGCGTTCCCTCTCTCTCTCTCCGTCAGCACTCCTTAGATGTCCTAACACCGCCCCCCCCCCCCCCTTTTATGTTGACAGTTGACTGTAAAGTCAAGAGTGGACCCGACCACCATGCCCAGACAAGCAAACCAAAAAAAGTATCGTCCGTATTCTCGAAGACGATGCTCTTAGCCTCGCGTCAGGGGCTAAGAGCATCGGGAGAAGTCGAAGGGTCGGAAAGGGTGAAACGGTATAAAAGACAAAAACAAACAAACGCGAAAAGCTTTCTCCTGCCCGGGAGAAGAAAAACACGATCCATACTAACCCAGAGGTCATGTGACGGCACATTGTTACACCATAACCTCACATGACATCATGGCGTTACGTTAGACCATGACGTCACGTGCGGCACATCGTCACGTGACTGCTTTGCTCACAAAGCCCTCGCATTGGGCCGTTTAGGAACTTTATACTGTGCCCGCAAAAGTAAGAGCTCGAAGAGGCCAACAAAAGGCTACGCATTTGAAATGCCTATTGGAAATGTCAGGGATGGTCTATATTTGGTCTGTGGACAAGCGGTGTTGGCGGTGTCTTCGCCTACAGTCGAAGGAAAGTCTGACTTTCCTGTTTAACGCGCAGGTAGCGAACCTACTGTAAACAGATAATGATCGCAACGAAATACGAGGCTCTGAACTCAATTACACCGTACAACTTCAATATGCGCCTTAATAATGGACGTGACGTTCCACTTGTTCGTTGTCCCTCCCGCACAGCGCATCTCTCTGGTCTATTTATATTCCGAGCTCAATCCTTCGTAGGATTCTTGAGTTGTTCGCCGTTATTGGGTACCTGCACGTCAATAAAACGGAACGTATAAAACAAAAGATTGTGAACGGGCTATTCAGTTTTGCATAATCTTGATTATGTTGCGATGCTTTTCATACGTCGTGGATAGAAAAATAAACATTTAATAATTGGAGCCTACATGCATGTCCTGTTTCTATTTTTTCCAAGAGTCGCGCAATGTAAGACATTGCGGCACAGTTTATTCAATATAACATCAAAAGGCTTTATTCCTTAGTTCCGTCGGTAAGTCTTCATATCATGTTCCAGAACTTTCCAAAGAACCAATGACCTTCAGACTAACTAAAAAAAGAATTCACCACATTGTCTAGCTTTAAAGTCCAACCATCCGCATGAGTTACTTAAGATTTGGTAATTCATACTCTACTAGGTTCGACCACGAGAAGCGCATCGGGATTGCAGTCCGCAACACCAAACTCCCCACCCACTCAAGATGTGATTGTGAAATCGAGCTCGCTCTGGACCCAAAAGCAAACACACACATCCAGCCGGAAATCCAAACAAAGCCAATTGGGGACAAGCAGGCCTCCACCAAAACGTCGCCACGTTGCCGCATTTTCCCTTCTAACTCCCCGGCAGACCTGAGGTCTGAGCCCAGGGCTCATTAAGTCACCAGATGTCGCCCCCTGCGGCCACGTGCGGAGCCGCGACACGACCCGCGCAATGAGGAGAAAGAAAGACAGGCAAACATGTCGGGAAGAAGACAGACAAACATCTCAACAGGAAGAGGCGGACAATGGAGAACAGGGGAAACACCGAAGACAGGCGGCACAGTCGGAGCACGGACGGGCCCACGACAGAACAAAAAGCCACGCGGTCTGTCAGGGGTACAACAATACCTAGAGGCTTTGGGATCCGCTCGGATTTGCAATAAGCCTAATTTTTACTTGTGGGGACCTCAGCTCGGGGCTTTCAAGGCATTCTGCGATGTCAGCGCATAAACGAGCTGCGCTACTGCTTCATCTATACCGCGAAAACTTACTTTTTTGCGGGGACAAAGATAGCGTTACCATGAACACAGAGTGGCAATAGATTGAACGGGCTTTAACTATGTCAATCGAAACAAAAATTGCCTTCCGCAGGCCGAGATATAGGAATGTGCCGCAAAGGTTATGGTACATATAAAGTATTTTTTTCTTGAGTAATGTAAACGACTTATTTTTCGCGGGGTCAATATTTCGCGATTTAGGTCAAAGCTCTAATTTGGGAATAATTTGCAGGATCTCATTTTCGCGACGCGGTGGGTTCTCAATATAAATTCCAATGTGTTTATATTTTACCGGAATTGTTCGCGGGACCTATTTTTCGCGAATTCTAGGCGATTCGCGAAATTCGCGAAAATTAAGCCGTTTACAGCATCTGTCAGGGGAAGTTGTCCGATTCAAAAACAGCAACCAAAACAAATAAACAAAATAAACAAATACCATCGTAATTAGTTGAAGTTAGTTCGCGTAAACGTGAACTCGTATTGCTGAAAATAATCTGTGCTTTCAGTTTGAAAAAAAAAATGCTCAGGATACTAGTAATTTTACTCTTTCTAGATTTTGTTGAATAAACTACCTTTATATTTAACAGCAACTTTTTTTATTGTTCCTCGACACTCAGAAGGCTTACCATAAGGTAACATTTTGTAACGTTTGCTAACTGAGATCAATTTGTGAGTTTTTATGTTCCTTAAACATTTTCAAAAACCAAATTAAAAAAAAAATTGCATGGGCATTTTGAAGATTTATTTTAATAAAAACCCGTGCACCCTGGTTCAAGAAAAGAAACAAGAATTATTTGCACGTTAAGAAGCGAAACTTTGCGAGACGCGTATGAATCGCACATTATATTGCGGGGGGACAGCGAACGCTAAGTGCATCGCCAGTTCACCAATCCAAGAAGGAATTTAAATTTCTACGCGAGCAACCAGATAGGTTGTATAACTAGTCTTTCTTTTTGCAATAAACATTCAGTTGACATAGCGCTTTGTGTTGTATATCTTTGATTTTTACCCTGTTCATCTCTCCCTTTTAATGTAACTTACCTTAAAAAAATCTGAATTGTCATATTTATTCTGGCTGGGTTACATTAATTTCATTTATATAGTGCAACATGAGCCAAACTAAGACTCCTCTCCCCACAAAAAAAAGAAAAAATACAGTTTTGTCAAATCATATAGTATTTTGGCGAAAATCAATTTCATTAACTTCCTGTTTTAGGTGCAACTTTTGTCACACCAAAAGGATATTTATTGTTTTATATATATATTTAAACTTACCAAATTCAGCAATTTATGTTTTGATCTGTCTAGAATTTGAGCTCAGTAAACTGTAAAAACAAGCTCGAAATGGGTAACATTGATAAAAGGTTTATCACAGTGCTTGTATAAAATTTACCAGAAATTTTGTTATTTATTCAATCGATTTTCATTTTCTCAGAAATAGAACGTGATCGCAAATATCAATCCCTACATTATCCTCTGCGACCTCAGTTAACGTATTATGCGTTCCTGTGTGGAAATACGAGGGCTGCTTAGAAGACAATGTCCCACATCTTGTTTTCTCAGAACTAATTCAAACTACAAAAAATCCAGACCCAATATTACTGCACCTTTCCTGCATAATATTTTTGTTTAACCTGGTTTCCGCTAATATTTTGGCCTTAGTCTATAGAGTGGAATGAAGTCATAGGCATAGACTATAGGGGGGGGGGGGGGGGTCATCGAGGCTCGTGACCCCCCTGGTGAGATCCAGGC
Source organism: Ixodes scapularis (assembly GCF_016920785.2). NCBI lineage: Eukaryota > Metazoa > Arthropoda > Arachnida > Ixodida > Ixodidae > Ixodes > Ixodes scapularis. The sequence continues at coordinate 65,984,318 of NW_024609837.1, forward strand.
CATGATCCTTACCGGGACGCTGTTTACGTGCCATGTAACGAGCTTCTATTCTAGTAGTGGCATGTAAACAAAATAACGCCCACGTTGCCTTCATTGACGAAATACATGGGAAATGGAATACCAGCGTGCTTTCGTTAGCTTCAATCTCCAGTTATGGCAAGAAAGTAACGCGCACCCTCCCCCCCGGGAAAATGGAAGGTCTACGCCGCTGAACGAAGTCATGCATGCCTTCCCTGTACCAGCTCGATTTCTGCTCACGCAATCGCCTTGTCACTCCAGTAACTACGCTATGGTTATTTTAAAACCTTGTTCAGCGCAGTGCATTCTTCGGTGGCTCAAAGATATGAAAGTCCGACGCTGCCAAATCAGGATCATAAAGGAGAGGGCGGAGTACAGTCAAAACAAATTCGGCGATCAATGCCTCCTGCGTTTATTAGACTTTTGTGAGAGCGGGCATTTTCGTGCTGGAGAAAGAAAAAGGGTTAACGAAGACACTTAAGACTGCTTACGTGTAGAAATGCGAAAGCATTCCTACACGCAGCGCATTCCTACAAGCAGCGCGCCACATCTTCCTTTTTTTTCACACGGCGTTCCGGCGGTGACATTACACTCCGCCACTGCGCAGTCGCGGCTCTCCCCCCCCCCCCCCCCCCCCCCGCCGGCTCCACGGCTTCCGTGACGATGCATCTGCGTAGCTGTACATTTCTTAGTGTTTTATTTCTTAGGCGTGGCGGCTTTGACTTTGAGCGCCTGGCCGGCTTCCGTGACGAAGCGTCGGCGTTGCCGTGCTTTTGGCTAATGGGATTTCAGGCGCTGTTTTCGCTGCTACAGACAACGGCTACAGACAACGCCGGCTTTGTTGCGTGGTACAGTTAAAGGGATACTGAACCGAAATATCGAGCTCGCAAAACAAGGCTGGACGGACAGGCGGGACGCTGCAAAACCCAAAAACATTACTCATACAGCAATATCTCTAACGGATCCCGTATTTTCGGAAAAGAAGTCCGCTACTGAACACGGCCGACGAGGCCGACGAGACAGGTCACGTCACGATTCTCACTCCCTCTCCTCCTCGATACATCACGTCGAGCTGGTGAACCGAAGCGAAGAGGAGAGAAGCGAGGCCACTTCCCCTCATTCTCAAATTTTCATGGAGGACAATGACGTCAAAGACCCGGTTTGATCGCTGATCGCGCCCTTCTTCTCCAAAAGTACTGCCATCCATTTCAGATATCCATGTATGAGTGAGGGTTTTGGGTTCGTAGTGTCCCGTTCAACACTTCTGCAGCCTTATTTCGCGAAATCCAAATTTCGGTTCAGTATCTCTTTAATACTTTCGCATTAAAATGTTTCTTAAACTCATCGCACACGCCGGTAACCTCGATAAGTGACACTGCGTTTAATTTGCTAACTGAGGCTCTGGAGTCAATTGTTGAATCGTAATGTGCCGATTAGCAGGAATAAATTTACCGGGGCACTGCAACGCGCCAGGGTCACTGGCAGTGGCAGGACGCTCCGACTGCGCCTAATCATGCAGCTTCATCTCTTCACTTTCTCAGACGTTCATATTTTTTTGTTCACTCAGTGCCCATCCACGCTCCTATCGATTGCCCAACTTCCATAACACAGCACACAAACGGTTATAAAATTTTCCTACACTTCTTTCTGCGCCACTAGGAACCCAGCTCATTGCTTGTGACGCGTGGCACGGACGCCGTTTTCACCGAATATTAATTAGAACAGTGTCCTTTGTGCGACGAACGTAAAATTGTCCGCATGTACAAGAAAAATATCGATGCTGTTCTCTGTAAATTCTCATATTACTACTATTAGTCCTGGGAGATACTAAAAAAAATAGGTATTACTTTTTAAGCAATCCTCGTTCGTTTTCTTGCTCCCTCATGGTACCCCGGAACGAAGGAAATAAAATAGTGGATGATTTCCGAACGCCGGCGTTTGGCATTCAAATGTGTTCCAACAGTGAGCAGAGACAAAGGCAGCTAGGTTTCCGTTTACCCACTAATCGTTCCAACCCGAGCTCGGTGTTCTGACGTTCCCTACGAGCTCTCGTTTCCTCCTCTCTCTCTCTCTCTCTCTCATTTTATACTCATATAGGCAACAACTGCACACAAAAAATAATATAGTCACATACAGCCTTGACAAAAATGCAGGATATGGCTTAATATGACTTGTCTTCTCGCCCTGTGATTCGGTCGTTGGTGTTCTAATTCCGAGAGAAAGTCGTCTGCTTCTAGCGCAGGGGTTGTGCGGTGACGTCAGAATGACGCCGAGTTCTGATTGGCTTTCAGTGAAAGGATGCGGTCTGACTAAATGGAAAACGGAGTATAATTTAGTACATTACCGTTACTTACGGCATAGTGCGTTCGCGGATTTCTCGTTTTTGCCCAATATGTTGCTTCAACGAGTGTGTGTCAATGCGTTTGGTCTTGAAAATGGGAAAGTAATTTTTTGTTTTTATGCTGTGCCTGTGGCTTGAGTGCAGCTTGCGTCAACGAACCTCCTGCCAACAGGATACGTTTCTTCCAGGTGGCTCAAAAGGGTGATGAATGAAGCAATGGTGCTCTTTAAGCAGAATGAAAACGTCAATGTCACGTTAAAGAAAGGGCTCGATGTACACCTATGCACTTCTTATAAGTTGTGAATGCGAAAGCATGAATTTTGTTTTTGCGCGCGCTCTCGCGAAGGGGCCGCGCCGCGCTGACATCGGCCGTGCTACCGCTCTGGAGTCTGCCCGAGCGGGCTCTGGAAGCCCCGCCGAAAGCGGATTCCTTTTATCGTCGCGCTGGCGGCGCGGGCCCGCAGCGCCATGGGGTGGCGCTCCTTGAAACTGACGCGCGGCAGCCAATGGGAGCCTCGTTCCTTGAAACTATGACGCGCGCCAGCCAATGGGAGCCTGTCCGTCAGATTTCGGCTTCACTTTCGGAGAGGTGAATTTATCTGCCTTTTTGCGTTGCTTTTTGCGCGGCTTCAAAGCTGGAAGGCTTCAGATGGCGCTTTCACTTCGCTTTATTGGGAGGAGGAAATTTAGTTGCCGTGTGGCGTAGCTTTTGGCGCGACTTCAAAGCTGATGACGTCGACTCGCTCCGCAAGACAGTTCATGCTTTCGCATAATATATATATACTTATATATATATCCGTGGATTGAACAAAAAACAAGGAAAGGTTTCGAAACGTCAAATAAACCTTTCCTTGTTTTTGTTCAGTCCATGGATCTTTCTTGTGTATTTCAATAATCACCGCCCCCCCCCCCCCCCCACAAGCATCAATCATATATATATATATATATATATATATATATATATATATATATATATATATAAGGAAAAGACCCTTCCGTAGGACGACGAAAAATGTATAAGAGAGTGAACGTACTTCGAAGCTCTTAGTGGAGTTTTATCACATATTGGTCGACGTTTCAGATTGAGTCAGACCTTTATCAGAATGAAGGTCTGACTCAGGCCAAAATGTCGGTCTGAGTCACGCGTGCTGAGCTTCAGGAGACGCGTGCTGAGCTCCAGGCATCGTTAGAGTTAGGCTACTCTCATCACCACAGTGGTTGGACACGAGCTACATACAACCCGACTTTAACTCGTAACAATCAATGCCGAGGCACTGATTGTTACAAGCCGAAGTCGAGTGCTCACGCAGTTCTCGTGTCCAATCCGTGAGCCGCGCTCGACTGTCGTCAGGCGGTTGGTTTCAATCCCACAATTCCGTCATCAAGTTTTGTCAAGGAAAGACTGAAAGAACTAAATCCACTTTTACCCTCGCAATTTTCTCGAGACAAAGAAGCCTCTGAATCAGTGGCGGTCTGTGTGAGTATATTTGGGCCAGACTAGGATCATTACGTCCCTGCAGACATGAACATTCCAACCCTATATTGTTTCATGACCCTTTTAAGAACCATCATATAATCAATATTTATAAATCATATCAACATCGACTATGTACTGGTATTAAAAAAGGGTCTACGTTTTCTTCTTTTTATTTGTTGTTGTTGCAGACCTCTTGTCGCTGAAGGTAAACTTACCACCATTTACCCTACCAGTAACACGCAAAAATGGAGGATGTTCATTGGTCGAACAAATTATTAAGGCAAAAGTCTTACTTGTCCCATGAAACGACAATTCGGAGTAAATGGCCTTAAAATGAGATTAAGCGGCACTTGTTGCTCAATCGTATGCTCGAGGACAGCCCTCGTCCTTGCGGTCGTCCTAGAAGTAGTTTTAGACCTCTAGGACGACCTCGCTTGTCACAGTACGTAAAAATCAAGCGCCGTTCATCGGCGTTGTGACCGAAAGATGGCCATAAAATTACGTCATCAAGCGTTATCGTGCGTCATCAGCGTGATGTCACCGCCGGAGCGCCGTGTGCAAAAGGTGCGCCTCGAACTTTATGTGTGCTCGTTGTGTGGTTCGTGCGATGGACTGTGAGGCGACCGCGTCTACATCTACGGCCTCGACATCGGCCGCAGGTTCTACATCTGCGGCGGCTTCCGCAGGCAAACGTGGCCGCCCGCACAAATACGCCACAGCCTCCTTAATTGTCCTCCTCTAGGCGTCGTTCTCGACGTCGTTCTAGACGTCATCCTCTAAGCATCATCCACGACGTCGTTCTTGACGTCATCCTTAAGGTCGTCGTAGGGGTCGGCCTACAAGTCGTCCTAGACGTCGTTCTTGACGTCGTCCTAAAGGTCATCCCATACGTCGTCCCCTAGGCGTTGTTCTCGATGTCGTTCTAGACGTCGTCCTCTAGGCGTCGTACTCGACGTCGTCCTTAATTTCGTCCTTGAGGTCGTCCTAAAAGTCGTCTTGGAAGTCGTCCTTGGCGCCTTCCTCGACGTCATCCTCAAGGTCGTCCTAGACGCCGTACTTGACGCCTGCCTTTAGGAAGTCATCCTCGACGTTGTCTTAATCGTCGTCCTAAATGTTAATACCTGCAGAAACATTATTCGAAAACATTTCTCCCCGGGTGACCTATAATGCTTTCGCCTTCCTACACGTAAGCAGTCTTGAGTGTAGGCGTGTCATTTTTGTTCTCAAATGCTAAGTTTCATGCTCCTGCATTTATTGAATAATCTCTGCATGAATAATCTGGATTTAACCCCTTAAGTGCCACTTTTTTTTTTTCTAAAGTAACCTAAAAGTGCCATATTTTCTTTTTATTTTGAAGTTTTATTCCTCTAGTAGTACACATAAAATTTGAAAAAATTATTACTCAAAATTCAGCGGAGGCGAAAAAAAGTTGCCAACGAAAATGAGCGCTGCCATCTATGATTCGCGCCGCAAAACTGCTCGGAGGAGCCTAGCTCGTCCGTGGAGTTGAGGACTACCGAAAAAACCACTGGACGAGCTGAGCTCGTCCGTGGCACTTTTAGGCAGAGAGTGGCCGACAAGCTCAGCTCGTCCAAGGCACTTAAAGGGCTAGACTGCTTAACATTAAAATAGTTGAGATATTGTTTTATGCGATTTTGACAGAATAAGCGATTTTGCTTGGGGGTTTTGATTCTCTTTAAGCGTATGATTCTTCTTTTTTTTTGTTTTTGTTTGTTTAGTGTGTTTGTTGTTTTCTATGTGTTGTCTTTCCCTCTACTTGCTGCTGACTATTGTGGGGCCCCGACGACTCTCAAAGTTGTTTATTGCTTTTTTTTCCTTCGGTCGTCCTTTAGAACCGATGGAAATAAGAGTTACATATTACTGTTGGGTCTCAATCGGCTTCGTTCTTGAGAGGATGCACCTCACAGTTTTCCCTGCTACGAATGGCGAGACTGGACAGCGTCGCAGCCAGCGCGTCCTTCAGCGTTTCACAAAACAATCGCGACGTTAGCACGCGGCGACGCCAAGACGCTCACGTCAGCAGCTTTGCGCCGTACTCTCGTAAAACTTCAGCGTGTTTGCCGCTTGGGGCGGCTCAGCGGTCTACTTACGATGACCCGAAGCTTTTATTTTCAACACGATTAAATTTGGAATTATTGAGGAATCATGCACAATTTTATATCGCGACGTCACATCAACTGCGGCCATCTGGCGGGAACTACACGAAACTCACACGCACTTGATTTCTTTTTCTACAAATACCGTATGGGAAGAAGACTGCCCAAGCTGGTGGTGGCGTAGCTCTGTGGTAACGCACCCGCTTCACACGCAGTGGGCCCAGGATCGAATACTGAGAGTGCAGGTCGATCTTCTTTCAAGCAGTTCGTAATATCGCGACGGACACCCTACGCCCTATTACCCAAACTACAACATCAACTATTGCAATGACAACGAACATCATTTACGGTGTTCAAACGAGCCCATATGAGCTATCACTGTATAGAGATTAAATATAAATATTGGTATGGTAATTGTGAAGTGATTTAACTACACTGAAGAGATAAGGATTGATACTGGCGGTTCTTGCGAAGATCCCTGAGAAGCCCTCTGGTTCGTCCTCGCCTTAGTCCAGTCGTGCTTTTTACCTCGTTGTCTTCTTTTTTGTATCATTTCTCCCCCGCAAAAGGAAACGGCGCCTCGCCGTTTTCCGAAAGGAGGTAGGTAGGGCTTGAGCCTTAGAACGTGGTTGGTCTGCGGTTGGTCATCGTGTTGGTTTTCAGAAAATTCACGAGGCTTATGGGGATAATTGGCCTCGGTGACTTGTCGAATAATCTGGTATGGACCTCGGTAGCGTGGAAGGAGCCTTTAAGCGAGGCGTCATTGTGGTGTCCAGATCAGGACCAAGTCTCCAGGTGAGTATACGACGGCGTGTTGAGTTTGATCATAGCGCACACATTGGCGGTCTTGTGAGTCCAGCGTTCGAAAGCGTGTCAGTTGTTGCGCCTCCTCAGCCCGACATGTGGTTTCGGACGCCTAGTCCGTGAGCGTTGACTTGTCATGTAATGGCAGAAGGGAATCAGCCCTGAGGAACGGTTCGCGGCCAAAGAGAAGATAAAATAGAGAATAGCCGGTTAAGTCGTGGCGCTAAGAGTTGTACACACTAAAAATGGTCTCTCATAGAAAACGCTGTCCCTCTGATTTTAGAGGGGACAACAATGCTTTCAGGGGGACAGCTCTTTTTAAGAAGGAAATTGAAAAATAAAATAGCAACATCTAGAGGGACACCAACATATTAAGAGAGACCAAGGAAACCGTTTCTTTGGTCCCTCTGAGCAGGAAAGACCGACAGAAAGATTCACGCGTTTCCCTTCATATTAAAAGTGTCCTTGTCCCTCTTAACTGGACCAATGTAGTTCTGTCAGGAGGAGAGGGGCAGGCGCACTAATCCAAGGCAAAGAGTTCGGACGGTGCTAGGGCTTCGCGCCAATTCACGGAGAGCTGGAAACGGTCGTGGCCGGAGAGTCGCAATCGTCATGCTGCTCGTTTGACTTCCTTCGGGTGAGTAATCCTGTTATATTGACGCTTTTTTTTTTGTGCATTGCGGGTAGGAATAACGAGCCAATAATATTTTCACGCTGGCTGTGAAATGCACGACCTTTGCATGTAGAGTGAGTATTCAGCTGTATTCCGCGGACGCGGTCGCTTCCTGGATCTACTCGTTCAGCTAGGACAAAGCGTCGCTAATCGTTTGCCCTGCCGTGAGCCGCAGGGCTGTCGTTCACACAAAACACTTTTAGCGGGCTAGGGTGTCCCAAGGTGTACGCGTCTGTCTTAGGCTGGTGATGTCAGACCATTTTTTGTCCGACGATTTTGTCTACTTTTTAATTTCAAACGCGCGTTTCTTCTTTTTCCAGCTCGAGCTGCTAGCTTTGGCACTGCTACGCCGGCATTTTATTACCGGCAATTTCCTTGTATTTTATCCATGAGCGTACACTGTCGGAAGGATGGCATCACCCTCCCTAAGACAAAGCCAACACAAAGGCACCCTAGCTGGGGCAGTCAGTGTTTGTTAGCTTGGCTCGCCGATTTCTTTCTCGGTGTGCACTCGAAGTGTTTGACGTTGACCGCCCGAGAGCTTTGATTGACGGAAATAATGTTGGCGATTTAGCGTTTGTTTGCTTTCAGAATTCATGACACCAATTTACACTGCTACATTATATTGTAGACATCGTTAGCGTTGCAGTGATTATGAACTTTTTTCTCAAGTGGGAGGCGAGCAAAAACCCATAATGTGTGTGTATGTGTGTGAGGGGGTGTGCTTCTAATTCAAACCCCACAAAAAAAAAGGGACAGTATCCAAATTTCGATGGTCAGACAATATGTATGTACTTACAGGGATATCATATCGGAGATCGGCCTGTCGAGGCGTTCTACAACCCTGTTTGCTTGTAGGTGGTACGCCGTTGTCCGTTTGCGGATTATGGCGCAGAGGCGTAATATCTCAGCAGAAACTCTTGAAATAAAAGAATGGCCGCGGTCAGAGACGAGTTCTCTTGGTGCACCATGCCTCAGAATGAACTCGTGTACTAGAAACTCGGCGACGTCAACGATTGCTAGCGGAAGAGTCCCGAAAAGGTCCACGGAGGTCCACTCCTACAGGCTGAAACGGGTGGTGGGGAGGGGCCAGGGGATTGAAATAATTCTGCTGATCGTGGGGATGGTATTTTCCGACGCTTGCACGAGTGACGGGAACAGACATATCGCAATATGCTACGGCACATATGTTCCCAAAAGAACCGTTGCTTCACGCGAGCTTACGTGTGAAGGACTCCCAAATGTTCAGAGCATGGTGAGATATGAAGCTCTGTGAACACAATGGCCTGAAGATGCTTGGGAATGACTGTAAGCTAGGGAGGGATTGAAAATGGCGGTAAAGCAAAGATCTCAGAGAAACTCTCTCCTTCTTTTTATTCACCTTGGTGCACTCGTAATTTTTACCTTGTTGCCTTCTTTCCTATTTGTAACAATATAAACGACTCACATGATTAACTGCTTGAGGTATGCAATTTGCGGGAGCGGTAATGTCGCTTACCTTTAATAACACAAAAGAACAACGGCATAGTGGCCCCCACACTTCATTGTGCCTACCCCACAATCGGTCGCTATAAAATCGGCCCAAAAATTAATTTCTGCTCGTAGCGATTTGAAATTTTAATCAAAAGTATATTTTAGTGGTGCATTTTACGTCGTGATATTTCGAGGCGTAGCTGCCCTTCTGCGAAAAATGGGCCTAACAACCTTTATATCGTGAACGGCGACGACGACGCAGACAGGCCGGTTACCCGAGGACAGTGTTTGTGGGGACATCTCTCGATAGGCGCAACGAGCACAAGAAGGCGTCGTCTCCTTTCGAAAAGAGTGCGTCGTCTGCTTGCTGCGCCTATCGAGAGATGACGCCAAAAGCACAATCCTCGGTTAAATCGGTCGTTTTCGTAGGCGTACGCCGTCGACCACATCAGGGTTGTTGGTCGCATTTGTCACGCGCAGGAAGCTACATCTTGAAATTTGATGGGGAAAAACCCGCGCCCGAAATACGGCTTTGATGAAACTCAAAATGGCTACGTGCAGGCGCCGATTTTTCCAGCTGATTTTGGAGGAAGCCACGATATAGATCACACCAGATCTAACAAAGCTCACGGAATATTCTGTTATTCTACCATAATATGGCAGTACAACTCCCGAAATATTATGAAATGTTACTATAGCAATATGGGGTTATTTGCTTACTTAAATAAACAATTTAATTATAAATAAACTTTACTTGTACTTGCATGCATGTACAGATTGTTCAAATATCGGGGGTCTAAGTAGAAATGTAATCCAAGACGTTAAAACAAACTTTTGGTGGTAAGGGATTTGGATGATTAAGTTTCTATTCTATAAACAAAGACGTGTGTTTGTGTGTAGTCGCTGACGGCTTAAGAAATACAGGACGTTGTCCTTCCAGCGCATCTTATGGGTGTTCTGAAGCCTACGGGATTCATTGCGCCATCTCGTGATAGGGCCGAAAAACAAATCAGAAAGGAAGAGGCACGCACATAATAGGCTGAAGCTCACGTTTTTAACATGAAACGTTCTCTGGCTAGTTGTTCCAGATTTTGTGAAGCCGTATTTAATGTGCGACTTAACATGACTTCCGTTTCCCCGCTAGATTTAGGGGGAAAATTGACATCACGGGGCCTGAAAATCAATTCAGTTTCCCCGATAAACTTAACGGGAAAAATGACGTCCCATGACTTTGCGTCACGTAACTCCATACACAAAATCAGTTCCGCGCTAGATTTAGCGGGAAAATTGACGCCACGTGACTTCATGTCACGTCACTCCATCTACAAATTCAGTTTCCCCGCTAGATTTAGACGGAAAATTGACGCCACGTGAACTCAGTGCAACTTCAGTTTCCCCGCTAAATTTAGCGCGAAAAATCGATGCCACGTGACATGATGTCACGTGATAACAGAACGCTTTACGTATACAACACAATTGCCTAACAATTTGCCACACAATCTTTAAGCTGTCAGCCACGATATAGTCATTGGCAGCTACTCTACAAGGTGTTTTCTATAGACTTTACAGATTTGCTTTAAAAAAGCCGTGAAAGCTACACTCCTGTGGTATATACAGGTAAATTATACGGCCAAGGGTCCATACTTTAGGGCGCCAATCGTCCCGATAAGTCAAAACTAAAATGTGTTAATTTTTTTAATGAGTGATGACAAACAAACGGTTCCACCTAGGTACTTGCTAAGCGTCATCAAAAACCGCTAGAGATGTCATTTTTAGAAAGACTTTGAGCATGTGAGAAGCGCACTAGTGCGCTAATGTTACCACTCGTACAACAGGCACAAGGCTGACGGCGAGAAAACGGGTATGATAAGAGACGGAAACACCGCTCGGGTGCGTTATCCAGACGATTGCCGATTGTAGAAAGGTAATGTGTCCATTTATTTGTTAATTTACTCCATTACTTTTCAGTTACTTTAAAAAAGAAACGGGAATACGTGATTTGCAGCACTTAGCATCCTTGCGTGCGCTGATAAGATAGCCCTTTAGGAAACAGTAGAAAAATATAACTAGCCGCAACTAATGTCCAAATTCCTTGAAGCCCAGATTAAATACGGATGCTTTGTTGGTTTAGAACTCGAATAAAATGTGCGCTTTATTAGGGGAGTGCTACTTTAGGTTAGAAGGAACTAGAATTAAATCGGTGCTTTACTGAATGAACAGGAGCTTCAGTGGAAGAATGGGTCAAAAACAAGCAACGAATTTGTGTTTGTTCTCTCAACAGTTGAAGTGAACCACTTGGGGCGTGACGGTTCAATCTTCTGCACACGAAAATTTGATCTTGATCCCCTCACGGCAGTATTTATCCACGAACGCGAGCCCAAACATTTGGGGGTAAATTGATCCTTACCGAGGCTAGTCTGCGTGGTTTATGCTCGTATCGGATTCGAAAGCATATTTCGGATTACGTGAATGGACACTGCAGATCGTCGCGATATAAAAAGAAAGCTTGACGAAGGAGGAAATACAAATATACCGCTCTTAGTCGTTTAGATTTCGCGTCAAAAAATCGTGTATATGGCTCTTTGTCTATTAGGCTGCTTTGACCTATTAAGCAATATTCAGTTAGTGATATTCGAACCCAAAATCATTCTACGGACTCTTCACGAAGCTAATTTACACACAGTACACTGGTATGCCCAAGACAGATTTCTTTTGTTCTTTTTATTATAAGCACTAGCGCGCTTTTGAAGATCAAACATTTTACCAAGTTGTTTTCGCGGGCCGATATTGCTCATGTCGCACACTTTAGGGCATGCCTGGAAATTACATTTTGAGCTGCTGTTACTTATATTATTTAAAAAAAAATACAATTTGCGCATACTCAGTGAGCAAATGTTCAAAGCTAACTGTACGCCGCATATCAGCGGATAGAGATGGATTCCCAAAATAATGAAAGGCAATGATGCGAGTGTAAAACTTTGACGCAATGGCCAAAATATCAACCATACAAAAAATCTCAAGCTCTTTCAACACTGGCTTTCCCAATAAAAGCATTAAAAAAACAGACATTTACATTAACAAGCTTTCGTAGACTGGAATTCGTGGACTTGGCAGGTGAAGGCCGCTTTCTTTCGGGGAGGCAGAGTAGGCACTAGCTTTTGTAGACTGGAATTCGTGGACTTGGCAGGTGAAGGCCGCTTTCTTTCGGGGAGGCAGAGCAGGCACTGAGAGTCTAAAATTTTCACTTCCCTTGGTGTCTTGAAGCTTGAGCATAGGGTAAATGACGGCCATGGTCACAGTGAGACATGCTGAATGCTCACTGCTGGAACCCCTCGCGTCTTTGGTAGCCATAGATCAGCCAGCTCGAGGCACCACTTAAGTAAAACAAATATTAAACAGCAGCAAAAACAAAAGTACAAAAGAGACAAAAATTATCCACGTAAATATAATGAGAAAAAGAGGGTTGAGAGAATGACCGGATATGGCAAGGGCTATAGCCTACTAACACGACTAGAACGCGGGGTTATTGCTACGAAACAAAGCTAAGCGAGGCAAACGGGAATAATTCGCGGAAAACTCTTCAGCGGAGGTGATGACTATTTTGAGTACCCTTCTAGAAGACGACGCTAGGTTCGCTTTTAGGTTGAACTGGGGCGCTGTGGTTCCTCTCTACTTTTCCAGAAATATGGAAACCCTGAGCATCCCTCACGGGAGGAGAACATCCTCTTTTCGCCTTTTGACGAGAGAACACAGGAAGAATGGGCCATGAAATGTCACAAGGTACTAGGACCCTCGAATTGTTCTTCGAGCGGGACTAGATCTGGCCTTCCGTGCCACGAAGGCCGTTATCCGGAACGTAGGACGACCCGACCCACCCCCCGAACAAAGAGCAAACAAGCAAGAAAGTAAGGGGAGGCGACCCCCGCCCCCCCCCCCCCCCCCTCCCCCCCGGCTTCGGTGCACACATAGCTGCAATGACTTCTGTTTTTACTTAGAAAAAAAAAATGGCGCGAACGACGCCTATTAGTTCAACTTTGAGCTTGCTCTCAGGTTTACATCTTCATTCACGTTCTTTCATTTCTGAAATCTGTGCGCGAGCTGGGACTGGATCGCACTAAGTTTCCCATAACGAACTTTTCGGAAGACAAACAGCAAACGCAGCCCAACCCACCCCACAGTTTCAGTTTTGGGAAATCGGTGTCATGTGACGCCTTTTATGGTCCATTACTCTACTATTCCTCCGTGACCCCACGGCAAAGCCAGCGCTGAAGACTCGGGTTCCCTTCATCTTCCTGCAATAACTTTCAGCCTTTCCACACTGGTGAAGAAGGAAGACCAGCGGAGCTGTTCTATAATAGGAATGAAGTAATGGCCCTCCGCAAGTCGGCAAGCCAGAGTGGAAAGGCTGCCGCCATCTATGAGCGACAGTGGCAAGCAGATACGTGGCTTGCCGCCGTCGCTCATAGATGGCGGTAGTTGTCCAGAGTCCGGTGTCTTCATTTCTTTGCGGGGGACATGATCCTGAATAAACTAGCCCTTAACAGCTCCGCTGTAAAAAGCGGCTGAACCACGGCGCCCCAGCATCGTGCAAGAGGCACTGGTGTTGTCTTAGGAAGCCTCTTTAGCTGTTCTGTTTTCCGCGAAAACTCCCGCTTACTTCGTGTACATTGTGTCGGCGCACTCCTCTTGTTAACGTGCCACTGGGGGATAGCAGAGCCACTCACTCCCTCTGTCTTTTTTTCTTCGCAGCTTTTTTTCTTGCTGCGATCCTACCACGAGCTTTAGACTAAAATCAGTGTGCTCCCCCTCCCCCTTTCCCCCTGCGACACGACTCCCAAAAGCATAATTAAATATATTTATTTCGTTTCAAATCTTGAAACTAACAATTTCGAAATAAAGAAAAAAATGTAACGAGTAACTGGTGGTAGTGTGTTACTGAAAAAAAAAGTAATTGAATTAAGTTAGATTTTACACTTCCAGAAAAGTAATTAATTAATTAAAAATTACCACGAAATTAACCAATAACTTGTCATTTTGTTATTCGTAATGGATTTGTTCCAAGTCTGGCGTTATCTTGCAGGTAGCTTTGCGCCTGCTCCACGATTGGGAATTTGCGCGATCCACTGTGCTCCCGACAAGCCCCAAGCCTTTCTAAAATTGACTTATTTAGAGTGATTTCCGATGACGCTCTGCAATTTTCTAATTCAAACCATGCTTTTTTTCTCACAAATTAGAAAGTTAATTCACATATTTTAGTTAAGTAACCGACGCATCATGCCGATTGGCCTAATGTATGATGTCATAGCTCACCTGCACAGGCCCGCATAAGTTTCACTTTCACAGCTTTTTTTTACTACAGATCGGCAATGTCGAAAAACACCCTGTATAGACCTTTGCAGCGGCAGTCTCGAACGAAGCGATTTACAAGGGGCGCGTCCCTGGTTTTGAGAATGTACGTCAGTGTTGCCCGACTGCGCTGGGCTGTGGGTTTTCTCGTCAGTGCTCCGTGGCAGCCCGCTTAGGCGCAATGCTGGACGCTGGTGGCGGCTTAACTGCCGCGTTTTATTCTTCCTTGTGTGTTCTAAGGCGAATAGAATTTCTCGAAGCCTTTAAAAAAGCATTTTACAATATTAAAAAAAAAAAAACAAGAACACAGCAGATGACTGCTAGTTTTTGTGATTCTGTGCGCGACAGAACAAATGCAACAGGTATGTTTGTTTCATTTTATGTTGATTTTTTACGACACAATAAATTCAGCCATGTCAATCTACAAAGGTCTTAACTGTCGAAATTATTTGATCACACAGGATAGCCGAAATGCATGGGTATTCCCCGCTCACAACACGAAATTTAACGAGTCTCATCAAGCGAACAAAATATTGTACGTACCCCACAGCGCAGCTCTATCAAAACAGGATTTATTTGAGAAAGGTCTTAAATAACAGAGCATATCCCATATACAGTGTTCACGGGTCAGTTCACGACAACCGGATGCAATCCGGCTTGTCTTTGGGCACGTTTTAAACAAAGCTGCTTTTTTTTTTTTTTTGCACAGCATCAAAGCAAATGATCGAGCGTGTCTATTCCGTTCACAAACCCCGAATTCTATCAGCTATATTAAGTGAAAACCAGTAATATAGCCGGAAAGCATTTTTGGAGATTATCTCGACGGAAGTAATCCTCGAAGGACGTCGAACGGCCCGCATCGCCGGCTGCTTGGCGTTTGCTCTCTTCGCTTGTTTCCTGCGAAGGCCTGCTCAGCCTTAGCAGGAAACTGGTATTCCATGGTTCTCACAGTGGAAAGGGTAAGCATCATGAACAGGCAATTAAAGTAAAATTTTTCAGGGAAGGCCGCCGAACTCCGAATACAAAATGCAAGTGGGGAATCGCGCTGACCGGGTTTCCACAGCTCGGGCGGGTGTGAGACTTTTCTGGCTGATAGGGGTCGCCTGAACCGCAAGATGGCGGCGCCCAGCGAGCTATTAAAAATCTATAGTAACTCACGGCTTAAGAATCGTAAAGTGTGACGAGTCACGCACATCTTGTTGTTTTTCTGCAGCTAGTGAGATTGTGCTGTGTGCCGATAAGAATGCCGACTGTCGATAGCAAAGTTGGCATGCTAACGACAAGAGGGCCTCCTTTGAATTGGCACCGGCTTCACAGTTGCGCGAATAGACTTCACACGAGGACCAGCTACCACGATGCGGTTCTGTCTGAGACGTCTGACAAGCCTCTTGCGGGGGTTGGCTGGCTTGGAATGATGATGGCAGCCGGCGTAGATGCACATCTCGAGGATGAAAACTGTCGCGGCCGCAGCAGCTCCGCAAGCCCAGCAGCAAAGCGGCAGAAGAGTCCTGTTCACGTCGAGCGCTGGACTCGGCAGCGGCGGTGGAAGCTCACTGGGACGATGAAGATGGCGGGTACGAAATCGGCGTTCAAACTGCCTGTACAGCCCAGCTTCGAAGATGCGCATTATCCTGGTAAAGAACGGGAACGCAAAAGAATTCAAAACAAAAGTCATTCGTTTCAAGGATTCTGGAAAGGCCGATCTCACCAGCCAGTTTGGCTACGCCACCGCTGCCGACTATGATTCCCGCGACGCATCCCGGCGCTAAAATGTGCAGCACAAATAATACACTCAATACTTAGTGTACAGCAGTTGTCGAGGCTGCTGGCGGGAGCTCGTGTCTTTATGTAGCGCCTTATTTGGGCGGCAGCACGCGTACATGAACCGCAAGTTTAGGCTGGACGCTCGCGCCAGCAGCATTGACAGCATTGCACACTATGTATGAAACAGAGCCTACAATACGGGTCCTGAGAGCGACATGGCCACAGCGAGAGGGGCGATGAGACCAACGAGCTTGAGTGAACTTAGAGCCGTAAACCGGAACACACGGCTTGTAGATAAATGGCACCCCCAAACCCGCCCCCCCCCCCCCCCCTTTCCAATCGTAATTATCTTGCCCGTTTACTACATTAGTGATCACGTAACGTCAAGATGGCTGCGCCCAAAGAAGTTGCAAGATGTCGGGACATTCCGTGGAATAAAACGTTCTTAAGGATATGTCAAAATGCTAATTGATTTGCGTGTTTTTGTACATAGGTAATTACTGTACTCGGGGGGGGGGGAGAGAACATTACGATTTTTGTTTAAGAAAAACATAAATTGGTGAAAAAACAGTTAGGGCGCAGGCGAGCTGGTGTAAGTTTACCATTTTTTAGACCACCTGAGACTGGGTGGAAGTAACTCGACGACGTCTCAGACGTTTGAGACGTCGTCGCGTTTCCGTTCCACCCAGTCTCAGGTGGTCTAAAAAATGATAAATTGGTAATTTTGTAAATGTGGCCTACAGGATTCGATGCAAACAAAAGTTTGTAGAGCAGTGGAGTACAAACTATACCCGTCTATAAAAGCTTAATTACTACGTGTTGATATCTTTTGACTGTCACCTAAATTTTCCCGGGGAACATTGCAATGGCTGTTGTTTCCCAGGGGTTACTCTCAGGGGTCCCTTTCTCACGGGCTATTCATATTTGGTAGCCATGCAGCAATCTCTTGAATAAGCTGAATGCATTCTTGCATCCATTCGTGGCTGGTGCCGCTGGAACAAAGCATTGTCAGCTCACACAGCCTGCCTCTGGCAGTTCAGCTGGCAACAGTTCACGGTTCGGCTGGTTCTCGGTAGCTGATTGGACGTGGCACCCCAACTTCCACGTAATCAACCAATGAAACATTTTTACCCGTCCATGAACTCACAATCGGGCAAAGTTTTGGTGAGGACGTCTCACCACCGTACAAATAGCGAGAGATATCTTGCGACCACCAATGTGCTTGTACTTACATAGTTCACCTTCATCGAGCGGTCTACTGATATACGGCGAACAACTTTAAATTTGCAAACGAAGCACGGGTTATCAATGGCTTCCAATGTGAAATAGCAGACGATTGCGATTTCATCCTGTGTTCAATCTCGCTTTGCAGCGATGCTCAGTTAGTAGCAAACGAATATCTTTTAGAGCGTAAAGCCTTCGCCGTCGCCGTCGCTGTCGACGTCGGCGTCGACGTAACCGTGCGCGTTGCTGTATGGGGCGTCACAGACGTATACACCAACTCAATGTGCCGCTAAATTCAGCGAAGAAACTGAATTGGTGTGTAAGTCTATGATGTCCCATAATGCAACACTGCGCATTCAGCTTCCCTGCTAAATATAGCGGTAAAACGGACGTCACCTGCCCTCAACGCCAATGCAGTTTCCCCGCTAAATTTAGCGAGGAATTGAATTGGTGTTGATGTCACGTGACGTCAGTTTTCCCGCTAAATCTAGCGGAAAAACTGAATTCCTTCATAGGTGACGTGACACGGTCATGTGATGTCTTTTTCCCCGCTAAATTTATCGGGGAAACTGAATTGGCGTTGAGATCACGGGGCGTCAATTTTTCAGCTAAATTTTGCGGTAAAAGAGTGAGAGGAGTGGAGGGTGTGGAGGAGGAGGAGGGGAGGGTAGGGACGAGGAGGAGGGAAGGGTACGCAGGAGGAAGATGGGAGGGTACGCAGGAAGAGGGGAGGGTACAAAGGAGGAAGAGGAGTAAAGGAGGACGGGGAGGGATGGATGAGGAGGAGCGGAAAGAAGAAGGGGGACAAGGATGAGAGGAGGGAAGGAGGAGGGGGAGCAGAGGAGTAGAGGAGGACGGAAGGAGGAGGTGGGGAGGAGGAGGGGAGGGTACGGCAGAGGAGGAGAAGCATACCAACACCTCTTAGAAGAGAAGGCCGTAGCGCTCCGAGTGGTTAGGTCACAATGTCGGAGAAGGAAGGCCATGGCGCAACTACGTAAAAAAATATCTGGCATCGACGTGAAGAAAAAAAAAGAAAACGTTTCTCGTCGATCGGCGCGGTGGGGTTCGTGCGCTTTTATTCGATATTAATATACGTTTTAAAAGCGCAGTCTTGTACACATGGGCGTACCAACGGGGGGGCAAGGGGGGCACTTGCCCCCTCAGTTCTCAGAGTGGGGGGGCAAGGCATGCGTTTTGCCCCCCCTGAAACGGCCGCCACTGGGCAGAGCAGACACACGCCGGCGGCGCCCAAGGAATACCAAGGGCACTGCCCCCCCACCCGCGCGGGCATATTTTTAACGCGCAGGCGATACAAACCCTAGCAACGGTGCTCACGCACGCCGGATTGGCTGGTTTGTGGAGCCTTGCCCCACGAACAAGGCTACACGGTAACCTAACCCTTCCTTCGCTGCCTTCGCTGCCAACGCTGGGGGTCTTTCCTTCACAAAAGAGGATGCTAGCCAGGAGGGGCTCCAATTTCTGGATCTCCGCCTCACCCCTTCCTCCCACGGCCTATGCTGGTCCTTCCAACAGCGCTCTCAAAAACCTGTCCTTCCTTTCGCTAGCCATCATTCGAAGACAGTAAAATCCGGCATCGTCAAATCTCTTCTCTCTTCCTCCTGTAAAAAGTCCTGTCCCCACCTTATCAAGGAGAGCCTCTCGCGCCAAACGGCTAGGCTTCAGGGGGCAGGATACCCCGCGGATCTGATTGAAAACAACATCAAAAAGTTGATCGTGCAGTCCGGGAGCCGCTCCCGCAATTCCCCACCCAGATCCTTCTCCTCCCGCCCTGCTTGCATTCCCTACGTGCACAACACATCCCATCGTTTGAGTGCGCTTGCACGCAAATTCGACACCAGGGTCCTTTTCACCTGCAAATTCAAATTGGGTGGAATGTGCAAGCGCGTCAACAATCCCGAACCTCCGCCCTCCTGCACTAAAAAACACGCCCAGTGCTTCCGCCCCTGCGCGCGAGAAAAAGTGTACACGATCCCTCTTTCGTGCGGAGCGGAGTACATCGGTCAAACGGGCCGATGTATCAACGACCGTCTCCGTGAACACGCGAGGGAGATCACGAGCCCGCCCGAAGATTCCGTGCATCCGGTTGTTGTCCACGCAAAAAAATGTTCCTCTTGCACGCCCCATTTCACCCAAACAAAAATCATAGGTGGACACCGATCTCGATTCGGAAGAGAAATAATAGAATCCGTAAGTATCAAGTCAGCGACAACAAACCTTTCCAGCCCTTCCCTTTCCCTCTCGGAGAGAGAGATTAGCTTCCTGCGAGGGAGGGGAGCCCCCCAGCACACGCGGCACTAGAACTTAAATGTTTGGGAAAACAGTGGCAGACAAAAACAACCCCGGAAAGCCACCCTCTGTTCTTACTTCTTCTCGCCTTCTGTTTTCGCCTGACCCTCTGGTGCTCCGGTCCGTCTTGCGCCTTCCCCGGGGAATTCCGATGACCCCCCCCCCCCCCCCCCTCCGCCCGCTCTCCGCCGCGCCCCCGACGGCACGAAGCGACGCGAGGTGTCATCTACGAGAGAGGCGACACGGACCAGACCACGCCGTGGACCAGACTCCCGACCGCCCGCTGTGTTCGCCCCCGCAACGGTCTCCCTGTGTTTCTTACACCTCCCCTCATCCCCCTCCCCCCTTTCCCCATCGCCTCCCCAAGTCGAGCTCTGAGCGGCGAGCCGCCCCAGTAAATCTGTAGCTGCAAGTCGAAAGCTGTGTCGTCTGTTTCGTCTTCTTGTGTGTTTCTTTCGTTTTAATTCAACGGAATCCATCCGCGAGACATGGGCCGGACGGGCCGTCCAGACCAGGACGTAGGCCCTTACACAAAATAAAGTTTTGCTTGCTTGCTTGGAGATAGGCGCTGCCGCCGTCAACATAGGCAGCGGATGCAATGCGAGTTTCCGAAGAGGTAGCGTAACTTAGTGGTGAGATGTCTGCCTCATACGTGTCAGACCCGGGTTCTATTTATGGTGTGGGCCGGCTTACTTCTTTTTATTTTTTTTCTCGAACATTTTGTTTTGTCGAGGCATTTGGCGATATTTACATTTCTTTTTTACCATTAACACTAAAAAAGTGAAAGCCGTTTACAACTCCCTGTAACAACGAATTAGAGCGCAGCTCTTGAGGAGGAGGAGGGAAGGGTACTGGGGGGTGAAGTGACCTGGGGGGGTCACGTGACCTTGGGGAGTCACGTGACCATGCCGATGATGTCATCAGTGACGTCACTGATGACGTCATCAGTGACGATGACGATGCGGACTCCGATGACGTCATCAGCGATGATGACGATGACGATGCGGATGTCGGTGACGTCATCAGTGACGTCACTGATGACGTCATCTGTGATGATGACGATGACGATGCGGATGCCCCCCCGAAGTCACGTGACACCCCCAGGTCACGTGACCCCCGCCGAGGTCACGTGACCTCCCCGATGACGTCATCGTCACTGATGACGTCATCGTCATCATCACTGATGACGTCATGTGACGTCACTGATGACCTCACCGGCATCCGCATCGTCATCGTCATCATCACTGATGACGTCATCAGTGATGTCACTGATGACGTCATCTGTGATGATGACGATGACGATGCGGATGCCCCCCGAAGTCACGTGACACCCCCAGGTCACGTGACCCCCGCCGAGGTCACGTGACCTCCCCGATGACGTCATCGTCACTGATGACGTCACCGGCATCCGCATCGTCATCGTCATCATCACTGATGACGTCATCAGTGACGTCACCGGCATCCGCATCGTCATCGTCATCATCACTGATGGCGTCATCAGTGACGTCACTGATGACGTCATCAGTGATGATGACGATGACGATGCGGATGCCGGGGACGTCATCGATGACATCATCGGGGAGGTCACGTGACCCCGGGGGTGGTCACGTGACCTGGGGGTGTCACGTGACTTTGGGTGGGGGGTCACGTGACCTCGGGGGGGGGGGTGTCACGTGACCTCGGGGGGTCACGTGGCTTCAGGGGGGTCACGTGACTTTGGGTGTCACGTGACCTTGGGGGTCAGGTGACCTTGGGGGCCACGTGACCTTGGGATGACCTTGGTTACGCCGACGGCGACGCCGACGGCGACGCCGACGCCGCTCAAGCCGGGAACGGGCCCCTAAGAGCTGCGCTCTAAAAAAACGAATGTTGTTGACGAGACATCGCTAAACTAAATCGTATCGACTCTATTTACGGAAGTGCATGGGGGGCAGCGGGGATTGGGTTGCCGACCGGACGCCGCAAAGCGGCGTGTACGGGGGGTGGGAGGGCTAGGTGGGTTAATAGATTTGTAATTAGCAGCCGCACACCGTCACCGCGAAGCGGCGTGAACGCAGGCGCGGGGGTGGGTTAACGCGCTTCGAGTGATACACGAGCAGCCCATCCGACGTGAGCGTCGTTGTTAGGGGTTCTATCGCCTGTACCGTAAAAGGAGCAGTGTGTGCACCTCCTGTAGTGGGCAAGAATTCCTACATTGGAGAGAAGCGGGGACAAGCCCTTTCTTCAAATGCGTCAAGTCTCCTTGAGCTTCGGAATACAAAGAAACACCACTATTCGGAGCTAATCCCACAGTTACTCGACCTCTCTTGCGTCGTGTCTGTTCGCTTCCCGCGCCTCGTAGCAGTGTTGTTGCAGTGGGGGGGCTCGTTAAAATTTTTGGGGTTTTTTGGACTATCTAAATCACTTTCTTCCTTCCCATCCCCCCCTTTTCTACTCCGCATGCTTCCCCCTCTGCAAATATCAGCTGACCTTCCGACATCTTTTCTGTGTTGATAGGCAAAACAACCACTAAAATTAGAAAGTAATTTGTAATTTGAGTGGAAGTCACTCGGAAAAGTAGTTAAAGTAAACTACGAATTACTAGAATATAAATGTAATTAAAAGTTACTAAACTACCCAGAAAAGTAGTTAAACTACAGTAACTTGAGTAAAGTAGTTGAACTACGTACAAGTCTGGCCCGGCAGGCGCTCTGCGTAAGGGTTTTCACCTATCTGCCTAGCCCCGCACACCATCACATGGGCCAAGAAAGGTGTAGTTTTACTGCAGAGGAGAAATCAGCAGGGTCCAAGATGGTGACAATGGAGGATGGGGGACTGTTCCAGTGGCTGATGGCTTGAGAAAGGAATGACCAATTGAAAGCGTTAGTAGAGTCAGAAATGTGCTTGATGGTGCAGACGTTGTTGAGGCGAGAAGATGTTCGGTCGGGGGGTAATAACAAAGTGGTTTTGAGGTCGGGAATGTGGTAGTAGATTTTGTGAATAAAGCACAGCTGAGAGACTTTTCTGCGAAGCTGCAAAGAGGACATGGTTAGTTCAGTTTTTAGCGCTGAGACACTGAAAAAAAAAGTCATAAGTGGATGAAATGAAGCGAGCAGCTCTGTTCTGAACTGCCTCTACAGGGTATTGATGAGGTACAGTCGATGGGTATTCCAGATGGTTGAAGCATATTCTATTTTTGGTCTGACGTACGTGTCCAAGGTTAGCTTACGAACAAAGGGTGGAGCTCTTTTTAAGTTACGTCTGCTTAGTCCAAGAGTTCCAGATGAATCGGCAGTAATGACTTCAATGTGGTTATTTTAGGGAAGGTCAGATGTTAGTCTTACACCAAGGTATTTATACACAGTAGCGGTCTCAATCAGATCGGAGTACAAGAAGTAATTAAATGACAGTGTTTGTTTTTTTTCTTGGTGAAGTGGATTAGTTTGCGTTTATACTTGTTTAATGACATAATCCACTCTTTGCACCAATTGTTAATTTTCTCTAGATCTTCCTGAAGCTGGTTATTATTTTGCACACAAGTTACTTTGTTATGGATGACGCAGTCGTCGGCGAAAAAGCGGTTTTTTGAAGAAATCCCAATGGGGATGTCATTAATAAATATTAAAAAGAGTAAGGGCCCAAGTACGAACCCCAGGGGAACACCAGGAGATACATTTATTAAGGAAGATTTATGATCATCATGGACGTGACCTGTACACGGGAAAAAAGAAAGTCACGAATCTATGCAAACGGTTATTTGGTCGAGGCAAAAAGATGATAGCTTAGAAAGAAGGCGTTGATAAAAAACACGGCCGAACGCTTTGGAAAAAAAAAACAAAAAAACTGCGTCAGTTTTTTTCATTTCAAGGTTCAAGGTTCAAGGTTAGTGTGCAAGTCATGGATGAAGTCGCAGAGTTGTGTTTCGCAGGAAAGTACAGTCTCCGGCGATATGAAAGACCCACTGGGAGCGCGTGGCCGAGGCGGTGGCTGGTGGGGGCGCTGCGAGCGCTCCGGGCAGTTCCATTCTGCTTCGAGGGGAGGACGCTCATTCGGCACTCGGCACAAACTGATAAGCGCGTTTCGCTTTATCTGAGCCCGAGTGAGCGTCCTCCCCTCGAAGCAGAATGGAATTGCCCGGAGGGCTCGCAGCGCCCCCGCCAGCCACCGCCTCGGCCACGCGCTCCCAGTGGGTCTTTCATATTGCCGGAGAGTGTACCTTTTTGAAAACCGTGCTGCTGTTTAAAGAAAAGAAATGGGATGATAGGTGCCTCATGATATTGGAGTAGAGGATATGCTCAAGTAGTTTGCAAGAAATTGAAGTCAATGAATTAGGGCGATAATTAGATGTGGAAGAGCGGCTGCCCTGTTTAAAGACTGGGAATTACCCTTCCCACCTTTTGGTCAGATGGAAGGCACCTTTGAGATAAGGACTGAATAAAGATAAGTTTTAAATACTCACTTGAAATAACACTGGTGTTTCTTTTAAATTTTAGAGTTGATGTTATCGGTTCCAGCGGACGAAGTAAGTTTTAGTTTATCAATCAATGTTATAATACCGGCGGAGTTAACGTTAATAGGATGCATGCGCTCGTAAAGCTCTTCAGGGAGAGTGGGGACGGAGTCCAAGCACTCGTTAGTAAACACTGATGAAAAATATTCGTTAAACACAGAACTATCATGGTCGACGTTGCACATCCGACCATTCCTAACTCTCCCCATCTTCCTAAACGTCCGTGTGTGTCCGAACACCAGAAACCGGAATTTTAAAGGTTAAAAACGGCACGTTGCGAATATGGAACGCGCACTTTCATGCAAAGCTGACGTCAAGTGACTCAAATCGAAAAACATGCATATTTACAATATTGTTATCTCTTCTGGTGAAGGCTCAGCAACCGTTGCATCCGTTTTCGCGCACGAAACGGCGACTACCAGAGAAAGTAAGAACGCAGTGATTGCCTTTATTTTAACAATGTAAACACACTTGCAGGCGTGCGCTGATGAAGCCTCAAAATCAAAGCTCTCGTAGTGTGATTCGTGACTGTGCCGGCTACTACCCAACCTCGTTGTCACGCCACTTTCTGGAAGCATACACCAAAATTACAAGTAAACGCACAAAAGCGACATCGATACAATTATCTTCTAGAATATCACCTTATTTAGTCATAACTCTTTCAATAGGCACTACAAGTTGTATTTATTTCAAGAAGAAGAAGCAAATTTTTTTTCGTGAGAAAAAACAAAATATCAATGTTAAGTCTGGTAACGTTGTAATTTTGCCGAATCATTGCCAAATCTTTAGAAAAGTTGGACAAAAGTTGCGCCGAATTTTCGATTTGGGGGGGGGGGGGGGGGAGAGGGTCTGGTTTGCCCCCCCACTCAAAAACAAGTTGGTACGCCACTGCTTGTACATATGTTATATATAATATAAACGTAATACAGAACGCGTTATAAAGGTTGAAAGTACCAATTTTATATTTATGATTATCCCCGTAACCGCGAGACTACGTGCGGTCCCGCAGCTCCCCACACTTTTCGAATGAACCGGTCCGGGGCGACATTTTCTGCCCTCGTGCGTGCTCCGATTTCGGTAAATTTACGTTGTGTGTGAGCTGCTGTCTGTCTAAAAAGGAAAGCTGAGACTTTCAGAAGAACCAAGATGTTCAACGAACACGCATACCAAGATGTTTAACCAATGCGCTCTCACGACTCTATCTATGAAAAAATCCAGTCATCGCCGCAGGGAGGGCACACGAGCAAGAGATGGGTCAACAACGTTAAGCCTCCCATACTGCTGCCGCTGCTCTGGTGTGTGGTTCTTTTGATCCTTTTTCCCGTCGTTTTTCTGTCGTCACCGCAGTCTCGGGCAGTTTTTTTGTGTTCGCTTAATACTACGGCATTTACGTGGATTCGCGGAACAAGTCCTGCTGCGGTTTGAGTGACGTGTGGCAACTAGCCAACGATGACACTGGTCGATTATCGATAGACCTCTCTCTCGATAGAGAGAGACCTCTTGGAGTTCGTGTTCGAATGTTTTCGTGGCGGATATGGCGGGACGTATGGATACGATTGACAGGTGAGAAAAAACTTAATTACTGTCTTTCTTGGTCATGTGGGACGCAAGTAAAATGCTGCAGACGGTCTTTTGGGTTTTTATTTGGTGACAGAATGAAATTTTGTTCTTCGTCGTTATCCTTGTGCAGTTGCGTCGACATTTGTAAATATGCGTGGTAATATTCTAGTTTTCACTGAAAGGTGAATAACAAGCTTGTGTGATTATACAAAGTGCGTTGTTCGTGCTTATTTGTTCATTTATACTAATTTATTTTATTGCATTTGCCGCGTTTATACTAGAATCTTAACTGTATTAAGGTAATAGTATTCGTATCAAGGTTATTTAGGGTGAAATATAGACAAGATACAATGTCCTTCGTTTTTCCTAAAACATGTATTTACAAAACAAATCAAGAGTTCATATGCTTATACTAAAAGAAAAAAAGAAAACTTAGTTAAAGAGATGAAAGAAGGGGGAACGCAACAGTCACCATGTCTTTGAACAACCATGCCCACCAGCGGGTCTCGTGTCTGGAGCGGTCGTTGTCGGCCCACGGTTGTGGCTGGCAGTCAGGAGCGGGAGCGGCTGGCTTCCGTCAATGACCCAAGAGTCACCGCACTATGTGCTCTCTCGCAGTAGGAAGCCAGGCAGCGTAGATTTCTATGCGCTACCCTCGCTGGAACGAGACTGCTGGTCAGACAGCAGGAGCGAGCAGCCGATTGCCCTGACCGATAGTGTCGTTCCCTTCTCGCACGTTCTCCCGGCCAGTCCTTCGCACGCTGTTCGTGCACGCATTCCTCATCTCTTCCCTTCTTCGTTGTCTTTCCTTGTCCCTCCGAGCCGATCCATGGGTTGACTCGCACTTATTCTTTTGCACACTGAGTCACATCATCACAGCATTATTGTATAGAAAATAAGTTATAGTTTGTACTAAGGCAGCTCGAGCTCATGGGAAGAAGTAAATTAGTTTACTGAAAATAGTAGGTTTAGTACCCCTGCCACACGGAAAATTTAATATATTTTCATTAAATGATATGGGATTTATGCAGCTCAAGGTCTTGAGTGATTATACGAGCATCGCAAACTCGTTTGTCGACCCCATAATGACAGTCGATCGATATTACATTACTTTTGCCATGGGGCCGGGGTATGATGCAGGAATTCAGTGACTTTACGCGATAACATCACTTACATGATCGCAAGTGACCCTTGTCCAGCCGTGTTCGCGTTGACTACGTCTACCTGATTTTTAACTGATCTACATTGCTGTGTCCAATCACTGCGTGTCTCGCCATTTTGTCGAAGTATTTCTGTACAAAATATGCATTTCTAGAGCAATAATTGCGTGACTCAATGTTTTCAACTTAAAACAATATAAAAGTTTTCTATAGATGTCTTATACGCATACCTCATGCCATTTCGTACCGATTATTTAGCCGTGTAATATATTGCCCGTGTAATAAAATGTTTTCTGGACCCGTTGCTATGTGCAGCTTTCATTTTAGCTGATAAAAATTACGCGTATGTGACTAAAGCGCGTTACGACGGTCGATCCACGCGCGTTGTCTTCGCTTGGACGTGCGCCCCCGATGGCCTTCCTTTGCGACGTCACGAGAAGAGCGCTGCGGCCTTCCCTTCTATAGTGACATATGGGCCAGTTGGTACATGACCTATTTTGACAAGATGCACCGCAAGACAGGGACAGAGTAGGTAAGACAACACGAAGCGCTTCTCTTCAAGGAGGTGTGGAGAATACCCCCTCCGTACCCTCCCTCGTCCTTCTCAATGAGCTGGGCTCTAATTTCGCACTACAGAGATTTGTAAACGCCTTTCACTATTTTTTTTTTCAGGTCTGTTCATTGACAACATACGCATTTTTTTACTCCCGTTTGTGAATGACGATTCGTAGCAGATGAACCGCTTTCTTTTCCAAACAAGCAGTCGGTGAACTCTACTTCGCTTCTCCCGCGAAAGGCGAATAATGGCGAATTCCACGGTAGTTTCGGAGCGCGCCGGGATTGACTTTTCTGGAGCGGTTCTATCGCTCCAGAAAAAACCCCACCCCTCCTCCCCCTTTCCTCTACCCCCCCCCCCCCCACACACACACACAAAAACCTATTTTCTATTGTCATCTTGCATCCAAAGACTGGGAAGTTTAAGCGAAACTCGGATGTTTCTGATTCAGGTAGACCCTAAGAAAAAGTCTGGTCGTAAAAGGACACTTCGTGGTTCTTCGCTTTGTCCATATTTTCTACCCTAAAAAGTTCTATTAAGCACCTCTTAGAATGGTTCTTCGCGAAAAACATATAAGGGGGTCTTCAGGGTTACTATTTTTATGCAACTTTCTTATCGCCCAGTTACCGTTCTAGTGCGCCAGGGGGCGATTGTGCTTGAGGCAAAACCGCTCTCCGCAAGCTGAAAGAGTTCATGGGGCGTCGAAAAACCTTTCAAGAAACCTTCCTATTATGTGTAGGAAGAACTTGAGAACAAACATTTACTGTCAGAATGCTGTCGCCTATTAGCGGCGAGATGTTTTGGTGGCGCCCTCCTATGGTTCCCCCTTGTGACGTCATTACCTTGCGAACAACAAGTTCGATGGTGTTTGTAAATACGAGGGTGATTCAATAAATAAGGTGAATTTTTTTGTATAAGGACTTCTAATACACATAGAGGCTTACTTTTTAGTTATTTTTATTGTTTTACTACTTTTCCACGTGGATTTAATTTCTTATGCAGATTACAAACAACACTGTGAGAATTTAACCGAGTAACAAAGATGGCTGAACAAGAAGCATGCTCCAGGATTGAACAGCGGTCAGTTATCAAGTTTTTGGTTGCTGAAGGGTGCAAACCCGTAGAAATTCATAGGAGAATGTCAACTGTGTATGGTGCCACATGTTTCAGCCAGAAAAATGTCTACAAGTGGGCTAAATTGTTTAAAGAAGGACAGTTTATGGAGTGGAAGCACGCAGGCTCTCCAGTGAAGAAGAAGTTCAAGTCCCAGCGGTCCACTAGGACGGTGATGCTCACCGTTTTTTGGGATATGCAAGGCCCAATCACCAATTCATTTCTTGAAAAAGGAAGCACTGTGAACAGTGCCAACTACTGTGAACTGCTGAGGCAGGTCAAGAAAGACATGAAGAACAAACGCAGAGGTCATCAGTCAAAAGGAGTCATCTTGCATCATGACAACGCAAGGCCTCACACAGCAGCCTTAACGGTGCAGACCATCAACGAGCTCGGCTGGGAACTGCTCCCTCATCCCCCTTATAGCCCAGACCTTGCCCCTTCGGACTTTCACCTGTTTGGTCCCTTGAAAGCGTTCACGAGAGGCACGAAGTTTGAAAGTGACGATGAAGTCAAAAGTGTTGTGAGCGACTGGCTGAGACATCAGTCTAAAGATTTTTACGCTGAGAGAATAAGGAAGCTTGTGCACAGATGGGAAAAGTGTGTGACAGTGCTGGGAGACTACGTAGAAAAATAAAAAAAAATTAAAGCTTCTATCTGTATTAGAAGTCCTTATACAAAAATATTCACCTTATTTATTGAATCACCCTCGTAGCATGGTGGAAGCCTGAAATCATTGCGCTCTCAAAGCAACACTGCCAACACCGTCGAAATTAAAGTTATTTAATACCTCTTATTTCCGTCGATGGTATACCCTTCCCAACGTCATAGTCAGCTTTTGGGCCAATCGTGGAAGGCCGACCACGGCGACGCTTTCGGTCGCGCACGTCGCCAATATAGATGACAGCATTCTGCAGCCGTTCACAAGTGAAAAAGGGATATTTTGTGTTCTTTGATGTTACGTGCATGTTAAATGGATCGTGCAACGGCTTTTGCGCTTTCAGTACATATTCTGCTTAGAAGTAATTCTTGACGTCGATCATTTGTATGGCTGTTCTCTTCCCAAAATGCGTCGCAGAAAAAAAAATCAGCAGTGTCCTCTCTCAAGTCGCAAATAGCACAAGCGGCCACGTGTTCCGCTGGCGATTATATACCGCCAATGTCCATCATAGCCACCAGCTGCGAATGGCAGAGCACAGGGCACGGGCGGAGCTTCAGAAAATACTAGAGTTCGTCTATTCCCCTCTCTGATTGAACACGACCCAGTACTCGAATGCCTGCCGATGCTGTGATTCTCGTGAGCCCCAGTCGAGTGCTCGGGTGCACGATAATCAAGTACGTCATGATATCTGTTGACATACGTTGCGAATTTCCAGTGTCAGGCGACGTCACACGCGAAATCGTGGTGTAAAGTGATCTCCTGCCATAACGCTATGCGACGACTTGACGCCGTGACGCCGCGTGACCACATCGTATATTATCACGTGACACGTGACATCACATACTTAATCGCGGTGCTGGTACAAACCCGCCAGAAATCCCACCACTTTCCAATTCATTGTAATTCTGTATGTGACAGTTTTCCTACGGATTTCAAAATGCCGCTGTAAATGTTTTTTTTTTTTTTTTTTGTATTCTCAAATGTTCAGTCCGTGGGATTAACAAACACAATCTTACCCTGAACCGTTTTAAACTGGCTACCGTTGTTTGTTGTTGTTTTTTTTTTTTTCGGGTTCAGTTAAGAGATGGCAGCGACGATTTCGGTTCCGTTTGGTTCGAGTGCGGCTAAAAACAACGGTTCGGTTCAGGTTTTCGGTTTGGCTCATGTTCGACACTCTGGTCGGCACTGAAATTCTTTTTTCACAATGACAGTTCGACAACATCGAGCTTACACATTTTGCATGTCCTCCTTGTAAACGGACGCCTTGGGCAGCATGTAACTCATGGGGGTGTTGTCGTCCACGTATTCCTTGGAGATCTTGACGAAACCCTGGAGTATGAACTCGAGCTCCTCCAGATTCAGGATGCTGCTGAAGGTGACCGCACGATGGTCCTTCGTGCGGTTCGCGCAGAGGAGGAGTGAATCCACCAGAAAGGGGCCCCAGTCCCAAACGGAGTCTCTGATCTTCGTCAGAGTCTCGGTTCTTGGATCCTGCGAAACAATTTTAGAGCGCAGCTCTCAGGCGCCCGTTTCCGGCTTGTGCGGCGTCGGCGTCGCCGTCGCCATCGCCGTCGGCGTAACCACGCGGTTCGTTGTGGGTAAATTTCCCCGCCAATCTTAGCGGAAAAGTTTTCCCCGCTAAATGTAGCGGGAACGTTTCCCCGCTAAATTTAGTGGAAGATTTACCCGCTAAATTTAGCGGAAAAATGTCCCCGATAAATTTAGCGGAAAATTTTTCCCTAAATGGGGGGCGAGCAGGAGAAGAGGAAAGGCGTACCTTCCCCTCCTCCTCCTCAAGAGCTGCGCTCTAATTCGGCGTTACAAGAGATTGTAAAAATCTTTCAATTTTTTTTTTTTAGGAAAAGCAAAGTGGCATATGTACAAAGACAAAGGCTAGCTCCCAATCACGTTCATATCACCGCTTAACAACGCTAAAACCGTGACATATTACAAGCACTCAACTAAAGATGTGTCTTTTATGAACAATATTTGTACATCTTCAGGAGAAAAGATAAACTCGTTTGTCGGCTCGTGTAAACCAACTACGAGTACACATCGCAGAAAGCTGAAACTTCCTGAGAACGTGATACAAGCGGTTGTGACAAAACTAAGAGGTTTGAGAACGAACAAGACGTTATGTGGATTGAAAAATGAAGTCCACCAAAGGCTACCTAATCTTGTCAAAAAAGAAGAACAAAGTGTGAGCGCTTTTAAGAATTAATTGAGTTAATAACTGTACTGCAAGGGGAAAAAAACATTATTCACTAACTTGTTGACTTGTGTTTTTCACTGCTATAAATTACACGTACGTTCACAATCTCACTTTTTGTTTTGACGATATTAGGCTACAATAAACGTCATCTCATAAATAAATGTTTTTGTCTTCTTTTTACATTACCTTTTGATCCAAGTGCATTGATAATCTCAAGCATTTGCGTTCACATTCTCACGGGGTTCGAGCTTTCTGCAATGCATAGTTTATGTACGCGGTTCGAAAAACATGGT
Organism: Ixodes scapularis; assembly: GCF_016920785.2. Lineage (NCBI taxonomy): Eukaryota > Metazoa > Arthropoda > Arachnida > Ixodida > Ixodidae > Ixodes > Ixodes scapularis. The sequence goes on from NW_024609837.1 coordinate 66,015,906, forward strand.
TCTCTTTTCTGATCAACGTCCGGTGTATTAATTCTGCACATAGTTTATTAAAAAATTAACAGAATTATTTTATTTAAATTTCTTCGGTATCTTCTGAGAGTACATAGCATCAGATACCACTTTTTTTGTTTTTCACATATTTTCAAATAATGTTACTGACATTACAAATGGTTTTGTTCTTTTTTTCGCAGATGTTTCAAACTTATATGCATGATGTTTTATCTAAGACGGAGAATAATAATAAAAATGGTCACTGAATACCTTTCGGATCACATTATCGACCACGGCGGATGTCGAATTACGAGAGTGAAGTGGCAATTATCAAATGAATTACCTAAAATTCGACGATTACCTTCTACAATCAAATTGTTAGCAGGCATTCCAATATACAACTTCCATAAATCCGTCACAGCGCGTGCGTTATATTTTGGGAACCTGTGGGCCAGGGGCGGAGCACGTATGGATTTTGCTTCCGATGAATCCCCACAATGCACAGTGTCGAGTTACGCACTTCGAGTTTTGGAATAAGTCTTTTAGAGAACAATTGATCGTGGTCATAATATGTCATAGCAGGTGTTAGAATATGGGTAATTAAATTCCGCTTCGCGCTATTTTCTGACGAATTTAGGACGTGAGCCAACAAAATACCAAAACTAGGCCCAAAAGAAAAAAAAAATGACGGAAGTTTTATTTGGAAGCGATATAAGCCACCGCCGCGGACGAGGGTAGCAAGTCACCTACAGCGGATATCGGTCACGTGACCGTTGGAAAGCCGCACCTTTCTCTGCTATTTCCTCGGTCAGCTTTTGGCGCTTTCTTCTGTCAGTTTCGCTATGGCGCACACCAGAGAGCCTAACTTCGCCAGAGCGCAGCGCGGAGCAGAGAAAGGTTGTCTGAATTCAAACATGAATTCAAACAGCTGCCAGGGCATATTTTGACGACAGACAGCACATCTCTTGTGTGTGCCAAATAAAATTATTATTTAACAAGTTAATTTAGTGGATTTTAAGTAATTAATTTTCTGATTGTCACTTTACACCAGGAACCCGACATTCGCTGCGGTCGGTGACGGAATTTCTGATTGAGTCATTTCTGTGTACTTTTTTAAAAATTATTTTTCGTCTTAAAAGCACCCCATATACATTTATATATATATATATATATATATATATATATATATAGAATAGGCGTGGTCGAAAAAGTTTGTCTCCTAGGCTGTAACATTTTTACTCAGTGATGGAACTGAAGGGATGTCGTATTCGAATGAAAGTTCGGAATCTCCTCTTTGCCTGGAGCATATAAATTTTCTACATAGTTTTCGCCGGCGGCGACGACCTTCCGCTACCTGAGTACTGCTTTCCGCATGCCGTCGTGGAAGATTTAAGGGTGGCTGTTGACAACACCAACGGCGACCTGCACCAATAATCACGTTGTCGGGTGCAAATTGTGTGACCTAGACATGTTCCTTCATGTTGGAAAACAGCCAAAAGTCTGGTGGCGTGCGGACCGCGGCCGTAAGGCGAATCAGGCAAAACACCTTGGAACTGCAGATTCTCCAGGGTGGCGTCAATGTCGTCAACAGCCGCGCCCTAAATCATCTACGACGGCATACGGAGAGCACTGCACCGGTAGCGGAAGCGTACCGCCACCGGTGGGGACTACATGGAACAGGTAGAGTGCGCCGCAATATGAAAGACCCACTCGGAGCGCCTGGACAAGCGCTCCAAGTGGGTCTTTCATATTGCGGCGCACTGCACATGCTCATGGGTAAGAGGGTACTCCAGACATTCATTCGAATGTAACATCTTTCAATTCCATCGCTGAACAAAACAAAAAAAAAAGTTACAACCTAGGAGGAAAAACTTAATGATCACCTCCTCGCAAATCCATCTTTCGGATTACGAGTCATAACAATGCGCCATTTACTATATCAGGTGCTAGGCGCCGAGCAAAAAGCAGAATAGAAAGCGCGGTAACCCATATTCATTCGCACGTTTCACTGTAAGGTTATTGTTTTTCACGTTGAACCAAATTGTAATTGTTGTATTTATGCATCGACTGTTTCCCGTAGAACACGACATGGAGCATGTATCAGCTGTATTTATATCTCACATATTTTTTCCCCTTGGCCATCATAACGTGCCCAATCAAATGAAACAATGTGAGCTGCTCCGATACCACCATGTAGACGGAGGGGGGGGGGGGGGGGGGGGAGGAGGCAGACGATGCCGTTTCGATGTCAGTGTGTGCTATCGTCGGGCTCGCAGCAAGACGCTGCAAAACATGCTGGCAGCGACACTGACGCTAGCCAGGCGGTGCTGCGTGCATCCAGTGATGATCACGTTTGGAGGCGAAGAAGCATAAATGCCTCGTCTTTTACGTCTTTTACCGCCATAAAATATAAATGGGCGAAACCTACACCTGCTAGAATAATCGAGGCCCCGAACATCTACTCTTCCTCCGTGGAACGTCATCACAAACGAATGGTACAAACTCGGCAATTGAAGCGGAACACGATGCCGAACGTCCCTTGCCGCGTTCATTGGAAACAAGGCCCTACCGAACTCTCACGCAGCACTCGCGTTGTCCGATTTGTGTCTTCGCTGATTTTCACCGTGATGGCGTCAAAATTCTGGTCCGCGGTTTTTGACTAGTACTTCTAAGTGGCGTTAGTTATGTCTAAGAGCACAGCTTACCAAAAGTGATGGAAGAAAAAGAACGCAACTCACCATCAGTGTGACGTTGACAAAGCTGTTCCGGCCAACGCACGGCTCGACGCTACCGGACCTTAGGGCCTGTAGCAGCTTGTCGTTTGTGTCCGGGACCGACTCCATAATGGGAAGGTGCAGGAAGGACGTGAGCCTTCCCGTGAAGGTGTAGAGCATCATGAAGGCCAGGAAGTGCAACGTCACCAGGAAGATGCGGACGCCCAGGCGCTTGCTGCGGGTCACGGACGGGTCTGCTTAAAAGACGACGAGTGTCAAGGTGAAAGCTAGAGTTCGTCTATGAAAGTGTTATCGCTCAAAGGCTGGAAGATACGCCAACACATACCCATAGACTAAAGCCGCAAAGTGCTTGCTGCTCGTACGTCATACAAACGACACGGTTTTCGCTGCCGACATGGTGACAGAATTATCAACGTCTTAATACGTATGTAAGCTTCGGACGTGACTGCAGAGAGATTTTCGTATGACCAATGGGACAGACATACCAGAAAGAAACACACCTCAGAGAGTCTCTGCAGACTGTATATTGTACGATGCATTGGCAGTGTGTTGGGGGTAAAGGTCAGTAGCATTTTGTCTCTCTCTGATCATTGGTAATTGAATATGCCTTTGTCCGTGTAGGGCGACCATGTTGGACTTGACTTGAGGGACAGCGAGGTTGCTGTGAGAAACAAATCCGTGAATTGTGGCACCGATGTGTTGACGGACATGGTCGTGTCTCTCATCGCGCTCGAGGGGGAGGGGGGAGGGCATACGGTCCATTCGTCACATGTCGATTCTTCATAGGGCAAGGGGTAGCAAGCCGTTCGTGAGGGCGGAACATTCTTCGTCATAGGATGATTCGCCACGGTAACCACTCGTCACATAAACCACCCAAGGTCATCATATAATTTGTTTTATTTGGTTCTGCTAGGAAACATTGTAACGGGGTCAACCTGCCTGAAACCCGTACGCGGTCAGCAAGGTTGATTGCGGACAAAAACTATTTAACGAAAACTGCAAGTATGGATTTTTGTTCGGAGCATTAAATCTTCTATGTAAAAGAAAAAAAAACTGGAAGAACAAAGAAATACTTTTAAAAAATGTGACAAAAAGTTTGATACTGGGAAAGTGAACCCCGAACGCAGAAGAAGCACGCTGATTGCAACGGGTGTTTTCGGATCACTGTTAGCTACTTTGGTAAAGACAGTCATCCAGAAAATCTGAGGGCAGTAGCTCGAAACACCGCATTTAAATATGTTGATATTCCTTCTCAATAAAAGTTTCCTTAAGTGTACTATGGAGTAATTTAGCTTTCATTTCTTAACGGTAAAAAATGAATCTGAAAAAAAAATATTTACATCGCGTTGATTATAATTTAATTTAAATTGACGTAATAGTTTTTATTACGAATTTCGATATGTCTGCAATCGTGCACGCCCACGTGTAAAGTAAGTATGAGTGCCGTCAATACGCAGGTCCCTGTATCCAAAGGGCCTAGTGACGAGGTTTCCCCGTGACGAGTTATCCTATGTGACCAGTTACCCCGTTACAGCTGGGCCATGACAATCCCGCGTGTGACGAAACCCAAACGAAGGTGTAGGCCCGTTTGTCACACGCAGATATTGACGCGGCCTTCAACGGTGCTAAGCGGGTGCGGTTCTCTATCGCAACCGAATCGGACCTCGAAAAAAAAAATCAACAATCGCGAAGGGAGGGCACAAGCAAACGTGGTACTGGCGAGCGCAAGATGGAATGGTTTTCTGTCCTTCTCACTGTAGACCTTTGCAACAATCGCCTTCTGCACGCTGCCATGCTGGGCTGTGGAACGCCTTCTGAGCATGCGCTGTAGGTTTGCTTTGCAGTATATCAGACGCTGCGCACTTGTCCACAGCTCAGTGACCCAGCATTCATCGCCCGGATGATAAGCGGTGGAAAGGTCTCTAAGCGACGTAGAATAATTCCCGCTAATTAGCTGGCCAAAATTGGAAAATCCTTGTACCGCCCCCGATCCGATGGAGGGGCGATCAAGAGGTGTCAAGAGTGTATCTCACGGCCCTCGGCGTCTTCCTGGGTTTCCTATCACCGACTATAGACCAATCACGCACAGGGAACACGCCGTGATCCAGCACTCGCAGTGAATTGTTTCGCAGTGATTGGTTTCGCCGGTGACAGCAAGCGCACGAAGACGACAAGCGCCTTGACGATGCAATTTTTGAGGCTGCCTGATTGGCTCTATCGGATCGTAGCGGCGGCTGCGGTCAGACTTAAAATGAAAAGGAACCATGCGGAGAGCACGTCCGTCTGCTTCTTGCGTATGATTTGCGGTGACGTCAGGACGACGCCGAGCTCTGATTGGCTTTGATCGAAAGGACAGTGGGTGGACCTCGATGCTAGATGCCTTCAGGTCTACCCACTATCCTTCATTCCGAACCGATCAGAGCTCGGCATCTTTATGACGTCATCGCAACCCCTGTGCAAGAAGCAGACGAACTTGCTCCGTATAGTCAGAATGGCAGGCTGACAGGCCGGTAACTTAATGTCATTCGAGAAAAAGGGAGTTACATTTCTTTCGTTCCGCGTGGAAGGGCGATTGGGATCGTAAGCCACTCCCCTCTGCAATGCCCTCGGTCCTGGAGGGTACATTAAATTATTTTGTAAATAATTCGTTAAAATAATAAAAATAAATAATTAAAACTCTTCCTTTAGACGCCATGACCCCGCTACTCACCCACGTCTTGCCATAAAAACAGCGCCAGGACGATGAAACCCGGGTCATACGTGAGAGCCCAGTTGTCGTGGTACGCGATCAGACGAAGCAGTGCCACGAGGAGCAGTAACGAGGCCACAAGGAGATTCCAAGCCTGCACGGCGGAAAATGTAATTTAGTTTAGTCTGTGAGCTCCCGGGGTCGGATAGCGGTCAATGCAATGCCATCTACCCCAAATAGCGGCCAGGCTCTTTAAATCGACCGCAAATATCGGTCTCTTAACCTATCGCGTTACCATTTTGTAGAGCGTTGGCCACAGATGGTTCATTTTTTTTCTTGTAAAGTTTGCAAAGAGAAAACTTACTTGAGGAAAAAGTAAAAAAAGAAAAAGGCTTAACTCCTGTGGAAACGCAGCGAAGCCACCGGTCTGCAAACCATATGGCGCCCTATGGTTTGAAGACCGGTGGCTTCGCTGCGTTTCCATAACAGTTAAGCTTTTTTTTTTTCTTTTTTTTTTTACTTTTTCCTCGGGTAAGTTCGCTCTTTGCCAATTTTATAGGAAAATGCACCATCTGCGGCCAACGCTCTACAAAATCGGAACGCAATAAGTTAAGAAACCGATTTTTGCGGTCGATTTAAAGAGCCTGGCCGCTATTTGGAACACGCGGTAGAATACAGACGTCGTCAACTGAAAATCCAGGCAGCGCCGCGCTTGAGTCGGCATCGGCCCCAGCGCGCCTTGCAGCGTCTCAGAACGAACACGCGGCAACGCCAAGACGGACACGTCTGCCGCTGTGCGGCGTCTCTCGTCGAGCTTCAGCGTGTTTCCCGCTAGGGGGCGGGTCGGGGATCCACCAGCGATGACGTCATAGGTAGGCCTCGTCTTCTAGCTGGTATTGGTCAAGTTGAGAGCGAGAAGCATTCTCGGGCTGCCGATTGGACGTGTTGTTGCAGCTTCCTGCTTGGGCGCGCGTAATCAATCAATCAGAAATGTTTTATTCGCTCGCTCTTTCGCCATCGGGAAATATTTTGGTGAGAACGTACCCCCAATGCAAAAATAGCGAGACAAATCTCAAAACCTCCGTCTGATGTGCTTGTTCTCATTACTGCGATCAGCAGTCGACGTCAGATTGTGTACGGCAGCGGAACAACTTGAGATTTGCAAAAGGAGGGCAGGTCGTCAATACAGGATGTTCGCGCCACTTCCGGTAGCCATGACAAAGGGAGAGAGAGATAGTTCCGGTTCTTCAATGCTTATCTTGTACTTGGGTGGGTGTGCTACGACTCTCGGTTCTCGAGCAAGCAATCGCGTGAGAGCTACGCTCTCATTTCTAGAGCATTTGTAGTACGATGGATTTATGAGCACGAAGCACGACACAGTGGTGTCGCGCTTTTGAGTGGCCGATGCGCACCGACACCAACAAAATGTCACAAGCGAAGTTTTATCGGTTATCTTGTCTCGAGACGAGGGACGCCGCCGCGAGCCCGGGTGATCGCACGACGGTGGTATTAGCAGACCGTGCTAGCCTAGTTGGATATACTGCTGACAGATGGCGCAACACGACAAACGCGAGGATGCGGCGCCTCCACCGACCATTTCCATAGAACAATAGGCCATTACGACACGTAGAAATGAAAGATGATACGGAGCTCCTTTGAAAGAAACCTTGAATACTAAAGCAAGCAAGTCAAACCATTAGCAAATTGTGCGGTAGAAAGACTCGCGTGGTGCTGAAGGGAGCGTAAAGGCTCGTTCACACTCTTGCGACCTCTTAAAACTAGGTGCATTGAAACCTCTTACAACGAAAGGACACACTGGCGCCATCTATTGGGTAGCAGTGTAAACTTGGCGGTCCGGCATATTTTTTATTTCTCTCGCGGAATATCCTTTCTTTCTTGGCTCGAAAAACTTTTGTCAACGTTATAAACGAGCCTTTCTCATATGTATTACGCACATTTGACCTCGGAAATCCCGTGAAACCCTCGCTCTTACGAAATTCAGTTCCAGGGTCACCGCATAGATGGCGCCAGAATGCCAGTGTGTTCCCTCGTCCTAAGAAATTTTAAGAGCTTTCAACAGGCCTCGTCTCTTTCTGTCCTACTCGGTTGCAAGAGTGTGAACGGGCCTTTATACTGTCGAGAGTGGTTATAACGAAGTCGGTTATAACGAAATAGCGGCTATAGCGAAGCGATCACGATTTCTCAGTCGTGTTTGCACTTTTTCAATGCATTTGTCTCTGTTTATAGCGAAGGAAATCGAGCGGCTCCCGCGGATATAGCGTAAAGAAATTTTGTGGTCCTTTCAAAATAATAATAAAATTCGAAAACTTTATTAAGTCTCGGACCGCCGCACTTTGCTGCCGCGGCCAAGAAGCCACCCAGAACAGGCTGCAGAAGATGCTGGAAAGGCCGCCGGCGACAGTCTCTGCAACGTCGTCTGCTTTCCGCTCCTGATCTGGGAAGTGACTTTGCCGCCTGGAACGCGGAGAAGCCGTCGTAGCATGCCCATAGGGGCGTTCGGAGCGCTAACGACAGCCTACCGGCGGAGATGACGGAGAGACCCTAGATTTAGTAGAGGGAACAGCAAGTACGCCTGCATTTGATTGTCGCGTGGCCAGTGTGGCGAGGAAACTGGGCGGAGAGGCGGACACGATTGCAGAAGGTGAACGCTCTTCAGTTTTGACTACTTGCATGCTGTAGCTCGTTTTGCAAACGCGGCCCACAAACCACGTGACCCTGATCGAGCAGTTGCTTCATCTCTTAATTCTAGGCTTTCTATACCGACGACAGACAAGCTTGAGCGCGAACCCTGTGCCGTGCGCTCTTCTTTGTTTGCTTCGTGATCCGTGTCGGCGTCCGGTTGGTGAGGTCGCTCTTCCGCGAAAGTCTACTTCGCTCAAGCACTGATTGGGAGAATCATCGGCACTGAAGGGTGGAGAGTTCTGGCACCGCTGGCACCTCGACGCAGAAGACGAAGGCAATCTCCTGGAATCAAAAGCGTGCCATCCATCCTCGACGGAGTGCGCATAAACGTAAAGAATGCCGTCCACCGCCGGCGTCCTTCGCGGGGCCGTCACAGCTGTCCACACGGTCCGTACGTAGCAGGATCTTTTTTCGATCGGAGCTTCTCGCAGTCGGCGAGAAGCGGCTCCGATTTGGCAGATGACGCGTGCAGGGAAGCCTCAACCGCTTTCTGCAGGCTCGATAAACATGTAATGATGATAATGTTTATTTTCCGTCAAAACACGAAGGATGGAGGGAGACCGACAAAAAAAGCGGCATCATGTAGCTTGGCGGGCCCTCGCCCCCCTTATATATGGCAGCAGTGGCACAACACGTAACCCAGAAAGAAAACCAAGAGAAAAGCTAACAATTCCAGAGATGACAACAGGACAATATTACGAAAAAAGGTGCGACTATATAAGAGGCTAACAAAAACCAAGTACATAAGTACATGCAAGCACAGCATTATTCAACTTAGCAAAATTAAGGTTATGAAACATGACAACAATTAACTAAGCAATCACATTTGAAAAAAAGCAATACTTGGAGATTTTTTACAGATGTTGTGGTAAGAACAATATTATGAGTAAGAAGAAAATTAATTCCGTAATTCCGTTCCGTAATATCACTTTTGGCGGTGTTCGTAAGCCTCCCCCTTCTACGTTATGAGCGTAGACGAGCAAAGCAAATCCATCTCTGCGTTTCCGAAGTTGGCCACCGGCGCGGCAACATTACAGCTGGAACTTGCAAAATATGGGATATGAGTCGTATGGGTGCTAATGATTATATTTGTTTCAACAAAGGCTCTTTAGAAGAAAAAAAAAACAATTTTGGTGCGATAATAGTGACGCGAGTTATTTTGACTCAGGAGCAATTCCTAAGCATGCTCCTATTTTGAGACGTAGACACAGACATATAACCATGTTTCGAAATCGCTCCTAAAGACACTAAACATAAAAAAATAAAAAAAATAAAAACTTTTTTAACGTTTTTGAATAGGACGCGCATACACAAAATAAAGTTTCGACAATATTTTAGCAGATTATTTTCGTTGCGAGGCGCATATTGTGTGGGAAGACGTCCATCTCAAAGTTGAAGCATGTTTGGGGATCGATCAGAACGCCAGACCGTCAAAAAGGGGAAGAAAAAAGAGCTTAAACTTATTTATTTTATTCTTTTACGAAAAGCTTGTTGTATGGAAGATGTGTCCTGTCCAGGCACTTCAAAACAATGTATTTTGATATTTCAGCGTTTTCATATGGTTTATTGCATTTATAAAATTAAAAGCGCTAACAATTCACAAGGACAAAAAAAGGAAGGCGAACAGGACTATTGTCATTGCCTAAATTGTTAGCGCTTTTCATTTTAGAAGTCATGAGTCAACTTGCCCGCTTTGCCGCTTTAGTTTATCTGACGAAAAAAAAAATAGTACTCACCGCGGCAGAAAACAAGCGAAACACGGTGAAGCTGCTGTTGATTGCTCGGGGTGCTGGGTAGAGGTAGCCGATCTTCTCGTAGCGCACGGGGAAAAGGAAGTCGCAGCTCGCTGAACGCCCGTACGTAATCACGTTGTGTCTGAAGGTGACGTCTGCTTCCTGGAAGGTGAGAAGCTTAGAATTATGACACTCAGTAATCTTTGCACTGCGAGCACTACTCTATTATTATTATTAGGTTTTCCTATGTTTGTTTATAAGGGAAATCGCCAGTTGTTTTTCGGTGTTTATTTATTTTTAGGATACGGGGGCATTTTGGTGATCCGCTTCGGACGGACGCTAAAAAAAGGTGATTATCGTGAAAAGAAACTCTTGAGAAACTAAGAATTCTCGTTCCTGAAAAGCGGGCCTGTACAAAAAAAAAAAAAAAAATCCTAATTAAATCAAAATTTAAAGAGATGTGATTTAGGGTTTTTGTTGATTTTATATTTTGGCCACCAATGAGCGTTCATCGGTGTTTGTATTTTGTATTTTTGGCACCAACGGTTGTCTATCACTGTTTTGTCGCTGTGAAGATCTTAATGGCTGTATTTAGTACTTCTAACCTGTCCCCGGTTTCTCCCTAAAAGGAATGCCCGCCCCGTTCCCTATCGGCACGATATACTAACCAAAATGGCGGTCGCCATTTTTCGGTCACGGAACGTGTGATTGGACGCGAGCTCTCTGCGAACGTTGACGAAGCCCTCGCGCCCTATACGTGCTCCAAGTGTGTGCCCACTGACCATACAATGGCGGATTCGGACAGATGGCGCGCACTTTTGAAAGAGGTGAATTACTTCGACGATGGTGACGTGTGCTTACCCTGAAAGTGAGCAATCCATTCAAAGTGTCCCTCGCTGGAAAGATACTGTTGGACGTGTACATCAGCTTGGAAACTCGTACTTCAAGTTTGCTGGATGGAGAACGGGACCGAACACCCCCTAGTTCATTTTTTGAGTCGTACAATATACTTCGTATACGTTTCGGACAGTAATCACTTTCTGTGTATAAAATTACCGCAAGTTTTAAAAGGTAATCAATAAGTTAGTGAATATGGAGGGGGTTTATAAAGTTAAAACGGTGCATCAAAGCGAGGAGTAATGGAGTAATCTCACGCGACAGGACGGGCTTTGACTCGTAACTTACTTTGAAAAGCTGGAGAAAAAAAAAAGAAAAGAAATATGCAATCAGATTACAACACTCGCGCGGACCAATCGAACACACACACAAAACGATGACTACTGATTCCGACAAGCCAACGCCACGTCGAATTGTCGAGGCCCGCGAACATCTTTTTCTTTCTCCGTGGAACGTCCTCACGGTCGAATGGCGCCAGCGCAGCAACTGGACACGAACCCCAAGGCCAGCGTCCGTCCACGCGTTGACTGGACGCGACGCCCGGCCGAACGACGACGCGGCACTCGTATCCAATCCGTGACTTCGTTCGACCTCACTGCGATGACGTCAGAACTCAAGTGCACGGGCTTTGATCGTTCTAGGCGGTGTTGCGCAATTGTGGTCTCCGGGCGCCGTCATCTTGTCGCTGGCGTGTGCAGATTGTCCGATTATGCAGCCTTCGTTAAGGGGTGCCCACGGTTCCCAGAGCGGCGCCCCAAACAACAATTTCAATCCACGGTGGCCAGACAACCTTTTGAAGCGTGGCTGTGTTTGCAAACGCTTCAACCCGAGTCAGAACAGTCAAACTCTAGAATACATAATATAGCCGAACACGCACACATACACTAAAGCGGAAAGTCACGGCGTTTTCGATGTGCCTGATTGGCTTAGCGGATGATAGCGCATGAGCAGCTAAACGATGGATGCCGCAATACGCTGCGCTTTTTGGGGCTGAATGATTGGCCTGATCAGCTGGTAGCGTCGCTCTGAGTTAAACCAAAACGAAGGTTTGGGAGCATGTTCCGATAAGCTCAAGTCAAATCAAAGCCCTTTATAAAAAGATGTTTCCTTATGCGCGTTTTCTTATTATCAACAGTCACATATGAACAGGTTATCCTATACTCCGTTCGCCCTTAAAGGGGCCCTGCAATGAGTTTTTTTTTTACTAATTTTTAAGTAGCACCGAACCTGAGCACACCTAACGTAGTAACTTAATGATACTTTTCTTTTCTCGAATTTCGCTTTATTTTAAAAGTTATAGGCAAATTAAAATTACAAAAACAAGCAAAAAAAAACCTCCTTCATGACGTCTTTGGTTGCTTGAGTGGCCGTGAACTAGAGGAGGGGTAGTGAGCTTCGCGAGCGCTCACGGGCTGCCGCACTCCGTGTCGACGGCGCGAGAGGGCACCACTAAAGCATGTTCCAAATAGGCTGTATGCAGCGGGCAGCCAGAGCGGCTCTCATTGCGTTTTCTGCGCGATTAAACACTAACTCGGCATGGCACTTCATTGGCCACAAACGACAGCAAACACGGGGTAAAGGTCAGTTCAGAATGGTAGCCACTTCGCGCTGATATACCGCGGAATGGCCAAACCGCCAGACAAAGCTGCTCGCCGAAGGCCTTCGGAACCAGGCCCGCCCATGAAAAAATGCTGTATAAGGGAGAGGGGAGAGAAGAGGTCCCAGCAAGATGAAAGATTTCGGGGAGAAAGGGGGCGGCCCCATGCCCCCCCTGGCTAGGTGCCAGTTCGGAACGCTCGGAGCCGGTCGGATCTTCCAGTCCCTCCTGTCCCTACCACCGTTACTAGATCAACTCAGTTATGGAACTTGCCATAGACGCTGTACATTGGAGGGGGTCCGAAACCGTGTCCGATTTTTTCGCAGCTAGGTGGCGCTGCCGGCGCATTATTCCACGCGTTTTCGTCTGCTACTGCTCCGCGGCTGCTTGCGAGTCCCGACTCCTCTCGAGGTTCAGCATGTTTTTTGGTCAATTTTGGCCCTTTCGACAGTAAAAATTACAATTTCAGCATGAAAAGCGCTACGACCGTTTTGGCATACGCTTTGCATTATTGTAAAATGCTGCTGCCTTAGCTGACAGCGCGAAGCGTTTCGAACAACCCAAATTCGTCGAAGCCATATTTTTCCGGTGGCTACAATCAGGGCAAGTTTGTACATACTGCAATAGTAGATGCGCCGATGACTACCAACTGCAGTAGAAACAATTTGAAAGTCGTCTACTACTGTCAGAAAAAGCGCCACGAACATCCGCAAGACCAGTAGGCCAGATACAACGGCCAAAAGCGCGCCGTCAATAATGATGATAGCAAGTATTAATGCGGAGCGCGCGCCCTCTAACAGGCGCCACGCAAAGGGACCCCCCTCCGTACATCCGGGACCTTTCCGTGTCGGCGCCTGATCCCACTACTGTTTTCTAGTATGCACCGCTTTTTCCACCGCTTGGAGGCGGGTATGTCGACGGGTCATTTCTTGTTTCCGTACTTTATGAACTGCATTTGTTTCTTTTCTGATCTAAAATACTGAACCAAAACTACTTTTATAAATAATTGAAACGGTTCGCGCCACCTATATTTTGTATTTCAATTAAAAACCAGCTTTTACCCGCTCTGACCAGTAGTAACTCCAGGAGCAAAGACGTCACATATCGCGTGCTTGCGGTACCGCGGGTCGCCCCCGTCGGTGGAGCAGGTTTCCGCGTCGTCCGGTTAAAATATGACGCACTGATATTTAGTTACTCTCTCCATGCCCGCTGGCTAGCCCGAAACCCAAGAGACGTGGAAACCGCAAAAAAAAGGTAGACGCTTAAATATGATTGCAGGGCCCCTATAAGCTGAGACTATGGTGGCAGCTACGTGCCCGCCGGACCGATCAGCCGCCTCCCCCTGACCCGGCTCTCCACTCCTGGGTATTGTCCGTGAGCGTGATGACGCGGCAAAAGAGGAGCGTGTAACTGGTCCAGCGAGGGCGTAGCTTCCACCGCAATCTCAGCTTTGGGGCGATCGGAGTATAGACCGTTTTACTGAAAGAGTACGAGAGAGTAAAGAGGAAAGGGCTGCCGGCAGTTTCCTCCTTACTATGTGGTTAGGAAAGAGCGAAAGACCAAGATAAACGCCAAGGACGCGTGTGCTTCTCCAAGCTCAGTTGTTTTCTTCGCGGTTTCCTGTATTTAATTCTACTTCAGGTGCAATTAGAGCTATCGGAATCAATGACAACAATCCCCTAGGTCATCGAGACATCATTGTTCGGTAATAAGCTGCACGAATAACAACAGAAAGCGCAAAATATTGTCGAAGGACATCTGCGTCGCGCACAGGATCCGACATGGCAAACTGCTGCTGCAATGTCTTCAAACTTCATCGCTTTCCAAATGACCAACACCCCCGCCGGCACTGGGCTGCGTTCGTAAACAGAAAATACTTTTTTAACGACGCCATACTCTTGAGTGTGCTCGGAACATTTCGTGGATAGAGCGCGCACCGAACTTACGGCTGCACCGTCGATTAAGATGGGTTGCTCACGCAACGTTGGTGCAAGTTTTCTCGTGAGTATCCCTGTCTCAGCTTGTAACTTTTCGTAACTGAATTTATCTTAATTATGATATCTTGCAGTGGTAACATTGACTGGATTTTATTATTTACAAAGCTTAATTGAAGGCTCATTTCCGCCACCGGGTGTGGCTGGAAGTTGAAAATAGTTAGTTCCGTTGGTTGTCCTCAATCGCAATCTCCTGCGCGATAGCATAGGGCGGTGAACTTACGTTGACCGTCACAACGTGGCAAAGTTTCTTTTCTCTTTTTAAAATTATTACATAAACTATCTGGAAAGAAAACTTCAATATGTCTTGCTGAAACACGCTCATGCAGCGATTTCGAATCGGTGAACGTTGTTCGACTCGTTCTGGCAATGGGGCCATCTCTGCTTCGCTGTTTTCAGGTCTTGACAAAGTACACGTTCGTCGACACAGGATCCTTAACTAAAATTTTATAAACATCTGTAAGCTGCGGAGACCTGCCTTCGATCGTTCCCTACAGTGTTCTTATTTCGCCCGTCCTTGCTCCCCTTATGTCATTGTTGCGCACGACACGAAAAGTTCGAATTAATCTGGGTGTACCGCATCTAAAACAACAAAAATATTGAAGTGAAATTCAATTGCTGTAAACTGATACAACATGTTGAGTACTCACCTCTGATTTCTACCGGTGGCGCGTTTGGTACCGTTCTTTTCAGCATCGCCGCACTGGCGAATGCCGTAATGCGGAGCAAGAAAGTTCCCGTTGAGTTAAAAAAACACCATCCTCGGCACACAGGAGCACAAGACGCGCCCTAAGTCGGATACTCAGCACTTTGGAGCAAACTCTCAGCACACCCAACGCGAGAGCGGCGCCAGTGGTGCCCTGAAAAGCACTTTCGCGCAACGTTTCTAACCACTCAGCATGGCCGCGTATCCTGACGCTCGCTAGATGGCGCTACACTGTTCAAAAATGGCGCTACTCACGATAAATCGATATATAGTCGTCCTTCCCTTCGTCTATTAGGGGGACAAGTTTTTCAAATCACCGCAATTTCCCTCGCGACGGTATGTGATATGCGCTGAGAGTTTTATATTTGGTCTGTGTGCGTGCTTTCTTATTTTATTTGCGGCTTCTGTATTCTATTTTCGCATTAAAAAGTTTAAGTGGCAAGTTAGCCCTCGCCTATTGTCGTGTGAGCCTTAATTAACCCTCGCTTTTCAAAACACCGTTTTTTTGTTTTTATTTTAAGAATTTTAACCGGCCGTGTATTTTACCTTAGGGAGTGTTTTACGGGACTCCAAAGCTGCCCGCGACATATAGCAAGAAATAAACATAACAGTCATGCCACACAAGAAAAAAAATCATACTTCGCTGTTGTTTTCAACAATGAACAGGGCCAACCATGAAGGACTTGATTTTACATTGATTGGTTTGGTAATGAGTTAAAATTCCGAACTGATTATGGTTCGTAATAATCAGTAAGCAATTGAATATTAATTTATTTAAGAGAATACACACCTGATGTTGAGATACCTGAAGACCATCCTTGCCATATCGAGCTCACTGTACCGAGCGACCGAATACTGTGGAACAAAGACATTTAGATCTCTATCCTCCCACGCGTACGTACATAATTTCCAGCCTATTACCAATTTTCACACATCTTATATTTCGAGAATACAGATACACGAAGGTTTTGAAACTTTAAAGGGAAACTCAAGTGGATTCTGAGGTCGTCTATTTATGGCAATAACTCCATTTGCTGGCTCTAAGAATCCTAAAAAAAAAAAAAAAGTACTCTCATGGGCGTCCGATTTCTTTATTAAAAATCTAATTCAAGATCGTTACACTTTCTTTCTGCGCCTGGGAGCAGACACCAGGTTTAAACAAACAATACTTGCTGTATTACGTCTCCTACACCCAAAGATTTGACATTTTTTTGTCAAATTATAATGCACAACGCGCCTAAAAACAGCAATAATAGTGACGTTCGGAATCCCCATGCCAATGAACTACTTTCATCGGTCAAATTTTATGGAGGTCGTGGGGACCCAAGGATGCCATCCACCACCCGCCGCCTTCCGCCCTTCCCCCCTCCCCCCCCCCCCCCTCCCAAGAGAAAACAGTGCTCCGCATATTTCTATTACCGTTCGTCTTGCAATATAGAACTGATCATTTTTGTGGACTAATGGCCAACAGACAATATGCCATTAAAAACAAGTTTCTAGAAAAAGCACTCGAGTGTCCCTTTAACATAATTTGCGAAATCTGCACGAGAACAAAGAGTGGTACCAATATATGTAGAATTGTATTTAAATTAATTTTCTATAGAGTCATACATGCTTAGTCACGCATGCATGTATACTGTCATAAACGTAACGCCTAAGTTCACCAATAAAACTAGCGACACAATTCTTCAAAACCTGTATTTGACTAAAACTAGATAACCAGACAAGATAACGCAACTAGATTAACATTTTAACCAAGCAAACTTTTGAGAAAAAAAATTTGAGTCACGCATACCCATCTACCCCAAAACTTCAAAGATCGCCAATAAAATATGCGACAAGTACTGTAAAACTAAAACTGTATTGTCACGGGTGGTGATTCGTGACCAATAAACAAGAAATAAACAGAAATAAATAAACGTTTAATGTGGCGAACTTGTGCCAAAAATAAAGAAGGAAACAGACGAAAGCAGAGCGTCGCGGGCGTCGAAGTCGGCGTGTCAGCAGAATCGAGCGCTGGGGCGAGACTGACTCGACAAGGTCGCGGGCGGCCTCTTATCTAGAGTGCGTCGCTATCTCGAAGATTCGGCGAAAGCGGTTCGAGCGTCGCGTGATCGGGGCGAGAATGAACACGTACTTTCTAGAAAACAAAAGCAGGATAAATGATAGAAGTTACGGGCGGTACATGAATAAACGGGAGCTTTCTGGAGGACCGCGACCGAGCGTTGCTTTCTCAGCCTTGCGCGCGGCATTACTCCCCCCTTTAAAAGTGCATCGCCCCGATGCAGTGTAAAACAAATCAAAATAAAAAAAGAACGATAAACTAAAGAGTCTTTTGGAGCACAAAAGGTCCACAGTCCTATCGAGCGTAGTACGGCTTCAGGCGCACGACGTGGACGACCTCAGGTCGTGGTGGGCGGCGTGACGATGTTCGTGTTCCGTCGGGCATCACCTCGTAGTTCAGATCCCCGAGTCGACGAAGCACTTTGTAGGGTCCAAAGTAACGTTTCAGGAGCTTCTCGCTGAGACCGCGGCGGCGAATCGGTGTCCACACCCACACCCTGTCTCCGGGCTGGAAGTGGACGTCCCGACGACGAAGGTTGTAGCGGCCAGTGTCGACACGTTGTTGAGCCTGAATCCGAAGTCTGGCGAGCTGACGGACTTCTTCTGCCCTTTGGGCAACCACCTGGGCGTCGTCACTTGCGTCGACAGCCACTTCGTGGGGTAACATAGCGTCCAGCATTGTCGTTACCTTGCGCCCATGCACCAGCTGAAAGGGTGTCATTCCGGTGGTCTCTTGTACGGCCGTGTTGTAGGCAAATGTGACGTACGGCAGGACCTCGTCCCATGTCTTGTGCTCCACGTCGATGTACATGGAGATCATGTCGGCGATGGTCTTGTTGAGTCTCTCCGTTAGCCCGTTGGTCTGCGGGTGGTACGCCGTGGTGCGGCGATGGCTGGTGTGGCTGAGACGAAGGACTTCTTGCGTCAGCTGGGCCATGAATGATGATCCACGGTCTGAGATCAGGACTTCGGGAGCGCCGTGCCGGAGGACGATGGATTCAATAAAAAACTTGGCAACTTCCACAGCAGTTCCGGAAGGAAGGGCTTTCGTTTCGGCATACCGCGTGAGATAATCTGTGGCGACGATGATCCAGCGATTTCCCGACGTCGACGGCGGAAAAGGGCCAAGTAGATCCATTCCGATCTGCTGGAAGGGTGCTGTTGGCGGAGGAATTGACTGCAAGAGTCCGGCCGGCCTCGTCGGAGGTTTCTTCCGTCGCTGGCATTCATGACATGATCGCGTGTACAGGTGGACGGTTTTGGGGAGCTTGGGCCAGTAATACTTTTCACGAATACGTGCCAGGGTCCGGCTGTAACCAAGGTGTCCGGACGTCGGGTCGTCGTGGTAGGCTTGAAAGATCTCCTCCCGAAGGTCGGTCGGGATTACCAGCAGCCATGGCGAGTTGTTGTTCCCGAAGTTCTCTTTGTAGAGTACACCTTGTCTAATGGCGAAGGTCGGCAGCGCTCGTGAAAAAACACGTGGCACGGTACTCCCGCGCCCTTCAAGGTGCTCTATTAGTGCGCGCAGCTCAGGATCGTCTCGTTGACGCCGGGCCATGTCGTCGATGTTCACTGCGCCCAGAAAACACTCGTCGTCATCGTCGTCGCTGCTGCCGGAAGGTGTTGCGACGGGAGCTCTGGACAGGCAGTCGGCGTCGCTGTGCTTGCGGCCTGACTTGTAGACGACGGTCATGTTGAACTCTTGTAGTCGGAGACTCCACCGCGCGAGGCGTCCTGACGGGTCCTTGAGGTTCGCAAGCCAGCAGAGCGAGTGGTGGTCCGTGACTACCCGGAACGGGCTCCCGTATAAGTACGGACGAAACTTCGTGATTGCCCAGACGACCGCAAGGCATTCTTTTTCAGTCGTGGAGTAATTTCTCTCCGCCTTGGTCAATGTCCGACTTGCGTAGGCGATGACTCGCTCGGTGCCTTCTTGTACTTGAACCAAAACCGCGCCAAGCCCTGCGTTACTTGCGTCCGTGTGAATCTCGGTTTCCGCATCCTGGTCGAAATGTCCAAGAACAGGAGGAGTCTGCAGTCGTCGCTTCAGCTCGTCAAATGCCTGCTGCTGTTCATCGGCCCATTCGAACTTCTCGGCGTCCTTGGTGAGGTGTGTGAGCGGTGCGGAAATTCTTGCGAAATCTCGAACGAAGCGCCGATAATAGGCACATAGCCCAAGGAACCTTCGGACGGCCTTCTTGTCTCTTGGCGCTGGAAATGCTGCGACGGCACGAGTCTTCTCGGGGTCTGGGCGGACACCTTCGTTACTAACCACGTGGCCGAGGAACTTCAGTTCGTCATAAGCGAACCGACACTTTGACGGCTTCAGGGTGAGTCCGGCGGTCCGTATGGCTTGGAGAACTGCTCGGAGTCGTCGCAAGTGCTCGTCGAAGTCGCTGGAAAACACGACGACGTCGTCGAGGTAGACGAGACAGCTCTGCCACTTCAGTCCTGCCAGTACGGTGTCCATGACACGTTGGAAAGTTGCTGGCGCCGTGCACAGTCCGAAGGGCATCACTTTGAACTCGTACAGTCCATCCGGCGTGACGAAGGCTGTCTTTTCTCGGTCCCTTTCGTCGACTTCGATCTGCCAGTAGCCGCTCTTCAGGTCCATCGATGAGAAATATCGAGAGTGGCGCAGCCGGTCTAGAGTGTCGTCGATGCGGGGGAGTGGGTAGACGTCTTTCTTCGTCACCGTGTTCAGCTGCCGGTAGTCTACACAGAACCTAAGCGTCCCGTCTTTCTTCTTAACCAGTACGACTGGAGAGGCCCAAGGACTGCTTGAAGGTTGAATTATGTCGTCGTTCAGCATTTCTTGAACTTGCTCCTGGATCGCCTGCCTTTCCTTAACGGAGACTCTGTATGGCGATCGATGCACAGGGCGCGCGTCGTCCTCGGTAACGATGCGGTGCTTCGCAACGGTGGTTTGGCGCACCTTCGACGACGTGGCAAAGGAGTCGCGGTATTCGGCGAGAAGGTTAATCAACTGTCGTCGTTTCGGGCCCGGGAGTTTAGGGTCAATGTCGAGCTGCACTGGCAACGCACTGTCTTGCTGAGGTGGCGAGAATTCGTCAGTAATGGCGGCGACAGCGGCGGAGTTTTGGAGTTCCTCAACCTGGCCCACGGCTGCACCTTTTGTGAGGTGTTGCGCTTCGTTTCGGAAGTTCGTGACGAGGACCACAGTGCGGCCATCCTGAAGTTCAGCAACTCCTCTTGCGACGCCTATTCCTCTTCCCAGAAGCAACTGGAGGCTTCCTTCGAGCAGAACTTCGCCGCAGAAATCTTCGGTGATCCCGACGGGTACGAAAACACTCGACCGCGGCGGTAAGTTAACGTGGCTGGCGAGGACTCGGACCGCAGATGACGTCGCTTTGGGTTCCTCCGGTGGTGAAACAGGCTTTCGCAGCGTCAACCGGTTTGCTCCGAGGTCGATGACGGCGCCATACTCGCAGAGGAAGTCCATTCCGAGGATAACGTCCCTCGAACAGTCTTGCAGAACGACGAACTTTACAGGGCACGTCTCACCGTGGATCTCGACGCGAGCGGTGCATCGCCCGATTGGTGTGATGAGGTGCCCACCGGCGGTTCGTATTTGAGGTCCATCCCACGGCGTCGTGACTTTTCGAAGGCGGCGGGAGAGCCTCCCACTCAAAACTGAGTAGTCTGCTCCGGTGTCCACGAGTGCCGATGCGTCGTGGCCGTCGATGATGACGTTTAGGTTGTTGGACACCGTTTCAGGAGCGTCGTTTCGGTCTCCGGTTGCGTTCGAGTGGGGGCCCTCCGACGTTCGTGGAGGATCTTGGCGTCGGGCGTCTTCGGCAACTCCACCTCCAGGGGTTGCCGCGCCTAGTTTCCCCGGCGTGGAGCAAGGGGCGACAGGCTTTCACGTCGGGGTCGGTGCATCGGCGAAGCTGGACGTCGTGGTGAAGGCGATCGAAACTCTCGGCGGGACGCAGGCTCGGGGGACTGGGGTCGTCGCAAGTACTCGTCGATCTCCCGAGGGCGTTCACCATACCTGGGACGCGGGTCGCTTGGGTGGAATCCGCGCAGCCCGAGTCGTCGGTATGGGCATCGGCGGTACACATGGTCAGCTTCCCCGCAGTGGTAACACAGCGGGCGTCGGTCAGCCGTCCTCCAGACGTCGGTCTTCCTCGGCGCAGGTCGGTCTGGGTGAACGTGCGCTTGATCTTCCTGTCGTCGGGGGTAATGCGGCGTTGGGGCGTCTCTTCGGGGTGGCGACGTGGCTTGGCGGGGGGCTTGCGGCGGTCGTCGGGCCATTGCGGCGTAGCTCAACATCGGTTCCTCCGGTGCCACCGTGGTGACGGGAACCTCTGGTTGGAGCGCCCGATGCACTTCTTCGCGCACAGCCTCGGCAATGGAGAGTGTCGCTGGACGACTTGCGGCTGGCAGCAACTGGCGGAGTTCCTCCCGGACGACCTCCCGGATAATTTCGCGGATGTCCGTTCCAGGAGCGTTCTCGCCGCCAAGCAGCGCGGTTGCAGCGACACTTGGACTTGGATGTCGCTGGTAGTGGGAAGCGCGCGCTTGGAGGGCGCGCTCGATGTTTGTCGCCTCGGTGACGAAGGCTTCGACGGTGCCCGGCGGGTTGCGCACGAGGCCTCCAAAGATGTCGTCTCTCACCCCGCGCATGAGGACCCGCAGCTTCTTGTCGTCTGTGGCTCGTGGGTCGGCACGGGCGCTCAGGCGGAGGACATCTTTTACGAAGCTTGTGACGCTTTCGTCGGGGCCCTGTGTTCGAATTCGGAGGAGATCTTCTGCCTTCTCCCGTCGGTGTAGGGTGGCGAACGTCCGCTGCAACTCGGCCACACAGATGTCCCACGACGTAAGCGAAGCCTCGTGATTCTCGAACCAATGCCTCGCAGTACCCTCCAGCGAAAAGTAGAGGTTCTGGAGGCACTGCTCCGCAGTCCATCCGTTGTGGCGCGCCACACGCTCGTAGTGCTTGATCCAGTCTTCGACATCCTCGTGGATCTCGCCGTGGAAGGGTGTCGGCATACGGGAAGCGGCGGGCAGGTAGACGATGGCAGGAGCGGCGGGCGTCGGCGACTGGTTGGCCATCGTCGGCTTTGTTGACTGCTTGGTCCTGGGCGGCAGAAGTTCGTGTTCCGGGGGTAGACCTCGGATGCGGCGACTTGACCGGGTCTCGATCTGGTCTTCGTCGGGTCCTCGGGAGGCTGAGTCCGGACTTGTACTGCGGGACTTCGGAGGGGTACGCGGCAGGGGCATGCGTTACCCCGCACCTCCACCAGAATGTCACGGGTGGTGATTCGTGACCAATAAACAAGAAATAAACAGAAATAAATAAACGTTTAATGTGGCGAACTTGTGCCAAAAATAAAGAAGGAAACAGACGAAAGCAGAGCGTCGCGGGCGTCGAAGTCGGCGTGTCAGCAGAATCGAGCGCTGGGGCGAGACTGACTCGACAAGGTCGCGGGCGGCCTCTTATCTAGAGTGCATCGCTATCTCGAAGATTCGGCGAAAGCGGTTCGAGCGTCGCGTGATCGGGGCGAGAATGAACACGTACTTTCTAGAAAACAAAAGCAGGATAAATGATAGAAGTTACGGGCGGTACATGAATAAACGGGAGCTTTCTGGAGGACCGCGACCGAGCGTTGCTTTCTCAGCCTTGCGCGCGGCAGTATTTCACAGAATAGATTGATATTAAGGCAGCCTAGGTAAATATACAGCATTTTTCGTTCTTGAAACATGTTTGTCAGGTGAAATTTTACGCGGTGCGGACTATCTAGAAGTGCGAACCATCCAAGAAAAAAACTTTTTTAAGGCATCTCATTCTGACAAAACCACATGGATTTCGTGAAAGATTATGTTGGATTACTATGAATTATGTTCATGATGATTCCTGTATGATGCAAGCTTATTTGCAGGCTAATGCGGAGATCATGTCGTCGGCTTCTTGCCCAGGAGTGTCGGTGACGTTAGGACTACGCCGAGCTCTGATTGGTTCTCAATAGGGGGTGTATAGGGGTGCACCCCTTGTCCCATATGTAACACGCCAAAACTACATTTGGACGTTCAGTCCACTGACGTCGAGCTGGCGATACCAACTTTTAGGAGCGGCTTGATAGCTGCTGGATATAACGTACTAAATAGCTAATGTGCGTATAAAAAACTAGAATAAAAAAATGAAAGCCGTTTACAACTTCCTGTAACGCCGGATTAGAGCGCAGCTCTTGAGGAGGAGGAGGGGAAGGGTACTGAGGGGAAGGTATATCCTTCCTCCCTCCTCCTCACGTCCTCATACTGTCTGCTACTCCTCCCTCCGAGCGGTGTCGCCATCGCCTCACGAGGGTCACGTGACCTCACGGGAATCACGTGACCCCGGTAACAATGACGTCACTAATGATGTCGTGATGACGTCATCAGTGACGATAACGATGCGGACGCCGATGACGTCATCAGTGACGTCACTGATGACGTCATCAGTGACGATGACGATGACGTCACTGATGACGTCATAAGTGATGTCACGCGTCCCATAATGCACCGCGCGGTTTCGCCGACGGCGACGTCGACGCCGCTCAAACCGGAAACGGGCGCCTAAGAGCTGCACTCTAATAACAACACTGAGGTTTTGCAGCAGGGCGTAAAAAACCTTGATGGTCTTACTGTAGCCTTTAATGCGTACATTACCTATTTCAATAAGTTGTATCGGTCGACTGTAAAGCCGCTCTTGAATGTTGGTATTGTCGGTTCGACGTCTGTGAACTGAACGTCGAATTGTTGCTTTGGGGTGTTACATACGGGACAAAGGGTGTACCCCTGTAGACCCTCTATTTCTTCAGAGCGTACGGACAATTTAAGAAACATATTTCTTTTCAGCCGAGATTTTCACCTGGTGACTACATAGCGGGTGCGGTGTATGGTTCGGGAAATACAGTGCCACTTAATGCCGCAATGCAGAGTGCCTCGGCTTACTTATGTTGTTAATATGACTGTTTATAACCGCGAGACTTGGGCATGGAAGGCAACACACTAAGAAGGTCGAGTGCACTTGCCACTGGCCGCGGCTTGAGCGCAGCCACCACACCGACGAGTATCATTGTATTGGACTTCTCCTCTCCAATGGGTTCTCGGGTCAGATGAGGGATGAAGCCCGGGTTCTCCGTGGCGAGCACAAGCTGCCCTCTGCAGGTCCCTCG
Organism: Ixodes scapularis; assembly: GCF_016920785.2. NCBI lineage: Eukaryota > Metazoa > Arthropoda > Arachnida > Ixodida > Ixodidae > Ixodes > Ixodes scapularis. The sequence goes on from NW_024609837.1 coordinate 66,040,196, forward strand.
ACGGGAACGCCCGGGACCAAGAAGCACAAAACGCTGCACAAGCATCGGCAGCAAAAACAGCAAAATTAAAACAAAAGCAAAGTCGTAGAAATGTCTCGAGATAGAGTCTTTGAGCCCACACATTATGCAGGGTCAGCGGCGTAGACTTTCCATTTTCCCGGGGAGGGGGGGCAGGCTGAGAAGTTCTCCAGGGGGGGGGGGGGGCTTTTTTGCGCAATTTTCATTTACACCGGTAATTATCCGTACATAGTGACAGTTGCGCACACAGGGACAAGGACAGAGAAGAGGAACACGTAGACGACAGACAAGTTCCTCTTCTCTGTCCTTGTCCCTGTGTGCGCAACTGTCACTATGTTCAATAACTACCAACTCGCCCAACTGTCTGCTCTACTTCAGTTTAATTATCCGTAGTTTATATTAGGGGGTACATTTTACAGCGTACGTAAATCGCCATGTGTCCGTCGCTGTGTGCGTTATTTTGTTTACATGCCACTACTAGAAGCTCGTTACATGGCACGTAAACAGCGTCCCGGTAAAAAACATGGTAAAAACTGAAAGGTTATTTTACAATTTTTTCAATTTCCTAACTTCTCCCTTTTTAATTTTCCCTTTTCGCTTTCTTTTCTTTTTGGAAGGCGAAGAGGTTAGGAGCTGCTGCTGTGTCCGCGTGCCTTTAGTCATTCCTGAAGAAGAAACCGTGTTGGTTTTGAAACGTCGGGCTGCCTTTCAAATTTTGGTTGGAGATACATTTTCGGACTTAACTCTCACCCAACCAGGCAGAGATCGGTCGAATATGTTTACTTTCAAGAGGTCAGCAATGGCGGCTGCAATATGGCGCGTGCTTAGGGCCCCTAAATAGGTACACTAAATTAACTCTCTGATGTCACGATACTGCGGTGGCGCTGCTGTCGGCTCTTCACATGCGCAAACGCTTCATTTCACTCGAATCTGGTTTCTGCGCACGAGCACTGGCCACACCTATCGTGGGAAAATACGGGCTTGCTTGTAAGTCACGTTGTATACAATCAATCAAAAGGGTTGCACGATTGCGACCCTGATAAATAAAAGAAAAAGGTTTTCCTTTATAGTCGTGCATTCCTTACCGAATAAACCAAAGTGCAAGAACACAACTGCCTCTTACTCCTTGTCTGGTTGTCAGGGAAAAGAACTTGCACGGTGCCTGCTTGATGACGCTAGAGACCATACCGGTACCAGTGTCCAGGACAATCCAGCGAGATAAGACGAGGTGCGTCCACACTTCCTGAACCTGAAATTTTGGAGTTATTAGATTATCGGGCGTGACCATTGTCGTAATAGCAGTCTTATATGCATCAAACCGCGAACGTATCTTTCGCGCAGTGCGGTTGGTGTCTGGAACGCGCGTCTGCAAATAATGCGCTTATCGAGTCCGAAAAAAAAAAAATGGTCCCTCAGTTTTTGCGTGATGACGTCAAAGACGTGTCATGCTGTCGCCGACCGCGATCCTGGCGGCGTCCCATCAGCTTTAATGCATGTGGCAGACGCCTGTTCTGCTGCAGGTCACATTTCAGCTTGACAGTCTACGCAAGCTTCGCAAGCCAGGGGGGCTAAGCTCGGCGCGGCGAGATCGAGGCGAGTTCTCTGCCAAACTCGCCGACCGCCGCGATTGGTCGGCGCCGTGCATGACGACACGCGCCGACACTCCCTAGATCGTGACGTAAAACGGAGGGTTTGAGACGGTCGGAGAGTTGCATATTCAGAACTCGCGGCGAGATGCGGTGACGTCATTGTGACGTGGCAGAAGCCGCCACGGATGGGAAAAGCTTGCCGGCTCCGACCTAGGCGAGTTTGGGCGAGTTGGGCGCGAGATCAGGGAGAAGCGTCCAAAATGGCAGCGTTTTCGTTCGTGTTTTGCCGTCGACGTAGGTATTTAAACCACGCCAATGTGTTTGACATGGACGACGTTCATTTTCAAGAACACTATCGCCTCTCGAAAGACGCGGTAAGGTGGCTGTGCGATGAACTGCGTGGCGAACCGGGCTTGAGGTGATGGAGCCGTGAATGAACCGTCGCCCCCTTCGTGAATCCTACATCCAAATTCTACAAAGTGAATCCTAGAAACAAATGTGTTTTTACGGCAATCTGCAACCAGGAACGCAATTTACCATTATCTACAGGCTTTTACAATTATTTTGATGGGTTGCTGTGCTGCGTAGATGCAAGATAAACGCACTTGATAAAATTCAAAATAAAACAGATGATAGAAGAAAAGCAATATACATAAATGGCGCAGACTAACAACTGTGTAATTTATTTCTCATCTTTCTTCTTCTACACCGTATTTTGACAAACAAATTGGCCGTTAGTTGTTTATACAGCAGGAGAACATGCCAGAACATGGCGACATTGTCACCTACTGTAGATAAGTAATTCAGCCAGTGCAGTATGACTGCTAGCCTAGGGTCTTTAACGTGCACCAAGTAGCAGTGATACACGACCGCATGCCGGTACGATGCTCATCAACATCGAAAAGGGCAAGGGTGGGGGTGAATCCACGATCCTGGGTTCTGCAGCACGAGCTTTCGCTCCACGTGCACCCTATTCTGAAAAAAAAAAAAAAATATTGTGGCTGTGTGGCGGTGTGATGAGATGAGGAAGAAATTACACAGTTGTAAGTCTGCGCCATTCTTGTATGTTGTTTTTCGTCTTTACTCTGCTTTAGTTTATATCTTTATCGAGAGCGTTTTTCTTGCATCTACGTGGCGCAGCAAACTATCACAATGTCTAGTCAACTAGCCCACATCCAAGCAATGTTTGTATAATTACATCCCTGCTGTTACCTATTCTTATTTGTCATTTACGATTTAAATAAAAAAAAATTGGGCTGTATGTATGTTTGTACTGCCTAAAACTTGGTCTGCCTCAACGGAGAAGATTCTCCCAGCTGTAGATGAGAAATTTAGCCATGCAGTGCCGTACAACCGCTAGCCTGGGGTCTTAACGTCCATCCCGCAGTAGTGTTACACGACTGCACGCCGGTACGATGCTCATCAACATCGAAACGGGCAGGGGTGGGGATTGAACCCAGCATCCTGGGTTCTGCAACGGACATTTCGCTCGACGTGCTCCGAGCTGGTGTGCGCTAGCCCAGCCGGCCACCGATCCACCGATTTAAATAAAATAAGAACCCTTCACTGCGGAGCGTGGGGAAAAATCGGAGCTACGCTGGGGAACTCGCCGCCGCCGGGGGGGTCGAAAATGTAAGAGGGGGAGTGGGAAACTCGCCGGGGAGGAGTCAAAAGAAGCTCCTTCCCTCCCTCGTGACGTGTCATCGGAGAGATTCCCGCCGGAGGCGAGCTTAGCCCCCCAGAAGTTGGGACGCTGTGACGAGAGCGGCCCTCGCATTATGCGCGTTCTTTTTGTCGAAACTTCTACGGGCGACCGCCAGGATCGCGGCATCCGACAGCGAGACATTCCGGCTTTTTGTGACGTCATTTGTCAACACTTTTGGGGTCACTTTGGATACATGGCTCGGAGAGTACACTAAACACCAGCCGTAGACGCGTTTCATGCTGCGCAGTGCGACCTGCTGTAGGATGCCATATATATGTTCGACACCGCCTAGACAGAAAGTCGTAGTGCTGGATTTTCTTCGTCTGCTACCGGAGCCTAGCGTACGACACAGGCTCAACACGATTGCTGCGCGAGTTTAACCTGTACTAAAGCTTTTTTTTTTTTTGCTTTTTTTACCAATAGGCGCTAGATGGATGGATGTGTAGTGTGCCTACGGGGATAAATAAAGGGAGACAAAACAAGGCAGGAGCGCGAACGCGGGACCTCGGAGCTCGGGCTATGCGCACTTCTACCGCGAGATCGCGATAGAACCAGTAAAGTGTGTTTTATCTTGCCTGTCAGTCACTGAGTTATTTTGTCTACACAAACTGGCGACCCGGACGTTACTGGTCAACTGGGATAATCATTCGCAAGATTCATCACCGTGGCTCTCGAGGACATCGCTGCAACGAGAGTGACAGCCCTCACACTTCGACTGCAAACGTTTTGGCCAGCGAACCCCGAAGTATGGTTGGAACAAGTTTAATCACAGCTTATAACCGCTCGGATTATCAGTAAACCCTATTGAAAAAACCAGCCAGAAAATAAAGCTGGTCAAGCTGGTTTAGCTGGTTTGTAAGCTGGTTCGAGTTGGTCTAGGACTCTAGGTAGTAATCAAGCTGGTTCAAGCTGGTCAAGCTGGTTCAAGCTGGTTCGAGCTGGCACTGCAGTTGGGCAAGCTGGTACTGAAGCTGGTTCAAGTTTGCCAAGCTGGTTCACGCTGGTTCAAGCTGGTTCGAGCTGGCACCGCAGCTGGGCAAGCTGGTACTTGAGCTGGTTCAAGCTTGTCAAGCTGGTTCGAGCTGGTTCTGAATCTGGCCTAAGCTGGTTCCAGCTGGTCAAGCTGATCTTGCTGGGAGCTCGCACGCCAAGGTTGGCTAGAGCTTGTTGAACTGGCACTGTTTGGAGCGCGCGCGCCAGGCTCGGCTAGGGCGGGCACGATGCCACGTCCTGTTCTTTGTCCTCTCGTTTTTGGTAGACGACCGGCGCTTCAGACGCGCTGCGAGCTTCTTTTGTGTGTGAAAAAAAAAGAAAGAGAGAGAGAGTGGTAGGAACGAAGAATTTGAGACACTTTTGGCTGTCTTAAGGAGATCATACAACGAAATTTCGGGGCTCATTTTTTGGTCTGTATGTGTTCAAAAAAGCAGCATCACATCGAACATACCAATATCTTGTTAAAAAAAGTCACGAAAAGTGATTTTAAAACGAATTAAACGATTAGCAAAGAGCACCTGGTGGATGTCACTAACGCCTCGCTTGTAATGCCCGTCTAGAAACCTTGACAGCTATAGTCGGTTACAAGTCAAGAAGGTAGGAGAAGCTCCTCCCACAAGTGTGATGCGCCCGTTTCAAATCTCTCCGCGGTCGAAAGAAGAGTTCACTGGAAACGCTCCTTGTTCCGCTTCAATGGATTCCCGCTTGTCTCCGATCCCACTTTTTAAGAAAGGGACCTTTGTATTCATCGGAGAGGGAACCGAGCCCCTGAAAGCAGCCTTTGTATCCATCGGGGGGAAGCTAATCCCCGAAAGTCGTATTTGTTTCCGTCGGTGGGGGAGAACTCTAATCTCCCTCTCGTGGCTTCCACAATGCTAAGTCAAAGTCGAAAGATAAAGCAAATATGTACAGAAAGGCAAGACCCTCCTCGCGCGTTGGCCGCGACGTCACGGAAACGGTGGGACGCTATTGGATGCGGAGATGGCGGAGGGGTATCTGATTCCCTTTGAGGGGCATTTGCCGCTACCTTCTTAACCTGTAACTGACTATAGTGACGGAGGTTGTCTCGTCTCCGGCCACGACGAGAGAAGAGGGGCAAAAGGAACTCCCCTCTTCCCGAGAATGCCTTTTGTGTGTCGCAGAAGTCGCTATTGTCCCCCTACAAGATTACAGAAGATTAACCCGTCACTCAAAATTCGTACAAAAGCAGCCGCTTTGGTGACTGGAACGACTAGGCCATCCTCTCGACGTCAGTCTCGCCGTAGCTTTGCTCGTCTTGAGACGACCTACGTCACGACTGCGTTGGATGTCACGTGATCTCCGCTGGGCCTTCTCCGAGCGCTTGCCAGAGTGGGCCGTTTATAACGAAAAATACAGCCACCAGGCTCAAAATACAAACGCGCGATTGTCATTTACGGATATTGTGGATCATATCCAACCTATTTTTGAACACGACGGGAATATTTCAAATTTCGTCGAAGTATCCCTTTAAAGGGGCACTCAAGTGGATTCTGAGATCGTCTATTTATTGTCATAACTCAATCTGCGGGCTCTAAGCATCCTAGAAATCCCAAAATTACATTCAAGGGCGGCCGATTTCCCTATTAAAAATCCAATCAAAGATCGCTGTTCTGCGCCTAGGCGCACGCCGTCAGGGGCGCTCTCGGACGGGAAGGCAGCAGGGAAGGGCGTGCGCCATCCAATCACGAGTGACGGCTTCCCGGCGGATTGATCCTTCGAACCGGCGGAGTGATCTTCCGAGTGTGCGCGTACTTGATGGATTCTCGTTGGGACTCATTTTCTTTACTTCGGGTCTTGCGTCGTGCGGAGATGGACCTGCCAAATCTAACACCGTTGGAGGTGGAAATTCTTCGGCGGACGGCAGATATCAGCTCAATCTCCTACGACGCCACTCCTACGCGCGACGCCGATGCCTCGAACGCGACGGACTCGGACGACTGATCGCGATGCTCAATGTCGACACCGGAGGAAGACGACGAAACCGACGACGCAACCCAGCGGCTTGGGAACACCAACTCGTAGGTGATGAGCTGTTTATTATACCTCTCATGTGTATAGCTGATGCTGATTTTCTGTTTTAAGGTGCCAATGAAGTTGCTGCGTGCCGATGGAAACCGTCGCAGAGTGTGTATGCTGCCGTGACTACCCGGCCGCCGTTCGCAAGCAGCAGGGCCGGCAGAGCTGCTTGACAAGCCACCCGGATTTCGAGGGGCTGTGCCTCGATCCGGGTGTGCTACAGCTGGCCTGTAGCACATCCGGGAGTGATGTGCGTGGGCACATCACTCCCACGTAACAAGGCGAGGAGAAAACGTAGTTCGCTCTTTTTCAAACAATATTAGCTGTATTACGTCACCTACAGCCAAAGATTTGACGTTGTTGTCAAAATATAATGTGCATGTGCCTAAAAAGAGCAATAATAATAACTTTAGCAATCTTTTCGCAGTTCGCTATTTCTATTGGTCGAATTCTATGGAGGTGGTGGAGACACGGGATGGACCCCGCAAGAGGATATAGTGCCTGTGTATTTCTATTGCTGTGAGTTTACTAGAGCGCCTTGCCATTTAGAACTGGTCATTTTTATTGACTGAAGCCCAACAAACAATATGCTTCCAAAAACAAGCTTCTCCAAAAAGCACTTGAGTGCCCCTTCGAAGGGACGGCTGTGTGCGCGTTGTTTGGAGACTACTTGAACGGCGGTGCACGCGAAGCGAATTTTGAGGAGACAGCGAGCCGCAGTCCCTTCAGCGCGGGAAGAAGTCGGACGCCCCGACTGAGGCGTCGTTTTATGTCTTCGAACACCTGTGTTCTCGTGAATGACGGTGGTGCCGAGGAGTATCGCCAATGCCATCCAAGCCACACGGATTTCCTCGCCTCTGCCGACTACGCAAGAAGCCGCTTCGCTCCCATTACTGGCGGGACCCAGGTTCGCTTCTCTCATCCGTGTAGTATCTTTTATTGCTATGGCCTGTTTTTGGCGTGTGTCTAGTATTTTTCGTGCTGAGAGATAAGCAATATATAGTTTTGAATAGCATTGTTTGTTTTGCACCGAGAACCACTGCCTGTGCGTCGGTTAGTACTGTTTCAGCGCAGTGGTTGTGTAGCATCTGAGCTCATGTGAGCATGCCGCGAATACGAAAATAATCAATTGGATGCCGAGCTGGCTTTTCTGAAGAGTTTGGCTTGTTTATCCTGTGTATTAATTTAAACTAGTTATACTGGTGGGGAACTCCACCAGCATAACCAGCATGTCCAGTTCACCCAGCATGACCCAGCATTTGCCCAACATTCACCCAGCATAACCCAGCATCCAACCAGCGTGACCAGCACGGAAATCTGGGCATGCTGGAGCAATAACCCAGCATAAAGTTGGGATGCTGGGACCAGCTTGTGCTGTTTGTTTTTTTTTTTCGATGGGGAAGCCACCAAATTTTATCACGTCGTAGCCTGTCTTCCGCCCGAGGTGGCCATGGAAATTCGAGACTTGATTCTCTTGCCGCCGGGAGAACAGCCGTACGACAAACTTTGCTCAGAGCTAGTGAAAAAGACAGCGACGTCCGAACAAACACGACTCCAGCAGCTGATATTATCTGAAGAGCTCGGGGACCGAACGCCCTCCCGACTTTTTCGGCGACTACAGCAGCTGGTGGGAGACAGGTTGCCCACATCTGACACATCCCTGCTTTGCGAGCTTTTTCTGCAACGACTACCAGCAAACGTGCGGATAGTGCTCATTTCTACTCTGCCGGTGAGTCTCGATGACCTGGCTCAGCTGGCAGACAAAATCGTCGAAGTTGCAGTTCCCACGACAGTGTCAATCGACCAAATTTCGGGACAAACCGGCAAGGCAAATATTACAGAACGCAATCAGCGAGTACCCGATGTCCTCCGCTAATACGGCAATTCGGCAGCAGGTATTCGAGCTCACAGTACAGGTGTCGGCGATTATTTCTTGAGCTCCATCGATTCGCCGAAACCGCTCAACATCACGGCCATGATACTCTGCTGCGTCCCCAAGGCGCTCACGCCACACAAACGAAAACCTCGGTTGGTACCACTGCACCTTCGGTGACAACGGTCGGCACTGCAAGCTACCTTGCACAGAATCGGAAAACCAACTTGCCCACCATTAAAGACAACTAGTGGTGACACCTTCCAACTCAGTCGCCTGTTTTTCGTCGTCGATCGTAATACAGGATTCTATTTCCTGGTCGACACGGGGGCTGAGGTTAGCGTCCTACCAGTTTCATTCGATTCCCAACGTAGAAAAAAGTCCACGTCCACCTTACAAGCAGCAAATAAATCATCAGTTGCAACCTATGGAGAGCAATCCTTGACTCTCGAAATCGGACTGAGAAGAACATTTCGACGGATATTTCTAGTTGCAGATGCTTCACACCACATCTTAGGAGCGGAATTTCTTCGACGTTCCAACCTGCTCGTAGATGTGCACACCAAGCGTGTTCTCAACTCCACCACCAACCTAAGTGTAAGTGCAATTATGTGCTAACAACCTTTCATTGAAACCGCTATTAATTATCTTCCATCCTCCAGATATAAAACTTTCTTTAATGAATACACACAACTGATATCGCTCAACAACTTCGACACGCCTGTTAACAAAATGTTGTGCTCCATATCACCACTACAGGACCACCACTGTATGCTCGTCCTAAAGGCTTGCCTACAGCACGACTTAAGATTGCTAAAGACGAATTCACGCCTATGGTAGAGTTTAGAATTGTGCGACCCTCCAGCAGTTCATGGTCATCTGCCCTACATATAATACCTAAGAAAGAAACCGGCTATTGGTGACCCCGTGGAGATTACTGCGCGCTTAACAACGCGACTTTGCCTCACAGCTACCCGCTTCCACGCATTGAGGATTTCACCGCCTCACTGCAATGATCCACAATCTTTTCAAAAGCGAATTTAATGAGGTCATGCCACCAGATTCCAGCGGTACCAGAAGGCATCCCAAAAACGGCTATAGCGACACCATTCGGCCTTTTCGATGCCTACGCATGCCGTTTGGCTTGAGAAACGCTGCGCAAACTTTCCATCGTTTCGTTGACACCGTCTTCCGCGGCCTCCCTCTCTGCTTGGCGACATTGTTACTTTTAGCGCAAATAAGCAAAAGCACGAACAACTCCTTTGCACGTTTTTTAGTCGCCTGGTCAACAACGGCATCATCATCAACAAAGTATGTGGGCCTTCGGCGTCCGCGATTTAGACTTCCTCGGTCATCATGTTGACAGTCAAGGAATTTTGCCCTTGCCCGCTAAGGTAGAAGCTATCGCCAACTTTCCACCGCCGTCATGCATTCAGAAACTTCGGGAATTTTTCGGACTGGTTAACCTTTACCGGCGATTTATGTTCCAAAATGCGCACATACCTTCTGTTCACCGACTGGTTTATTGCAAGACCACACGAAAGACTCCATACCCCTGGCCTGGACAGACCACACGTCTAATGCTTTCAGACAAATCAAAATAGACCTTATTTCGGCCACAATCCTTCTGCCTCCTCGCCATGATGCTCCAGTAAACGTCATGGTTGATGCATCAAACGATGCCACGGGAGCTGTGTTGCAACAACGTGTAAATAGCAGCTGGCAACCCTTGTCATTTTTTTCGAAAAAGCTCCTACCATGTGAGAAGTCGTAACCTTGGCAGAGAATTGTTAGCAATCTACTTCGCCATAAAACATTTTTGCCATTTCATGGATGATCGTGGGTTCCACGTACTTACTGACCACAAACCACTTATATTTGTTTTAACATCAGAGAAACGACAATCACACGCCTCGCGAGATTTGTCATTCGGCTTTCATATCAGAATTTACCACCGACATTCCTCACGTGAAAGGGTCAGACAACAATAAAGCAGACGCATTTTCCCGCGTTGCCATGGCTTCGTGATTTTACTGTTGACAGTTGTTGAATACCAAGCGCTAGCACTAGAACAAGCAGAGGATGAAGAGTTCAGAAAAATTCGTGCACATTTGTGTCATCTTACATTCGAGGAAGTACATCCAACAACTGGCGGCTAGGCAGGTATACTTGTGAGATGTCGACCGGCTCTCCTCATCATTTTCCTTCCACCAAATCTCCCAAAGCAATGTTTTGAGTCTTACCACGGCTCGTCACATCCGGGGATTCGCGCAGCACAACGACCTTTAACTCAGATACCAATTTGATCAAGCATGAACCGTGACGTAAGAGCGTGTACACGTGCTTGCCTCCAAGTGCCAACGCTCCAAAGTCACTCGGCACACGTCTTCGCCCTTTTCCTCCTTTGCCTCCGACTTTGTTTAGAGCAATAAACGAAACTCGAACTACTTACAATCTATCCGAGTCAAAAGCAGTCCAACTGTACGTAAGGTAGCAGTAGCACAAGACTACCAAACCGCAGCCTGTCTTTGGATTTGAAACACAATACATTTCTCTTTTTGGGGAAGTGCTCGTGTGACCGGGAGGGAGACGGGGGGGGGGGGGGGGGGAGAGGGGAGGGGAGGGGAGGGGGTAGGAGAGGGAGCCGCGAGTTGTACTTTAAAGGGATACTTCAACGAAATTTGAAACATTACCGTCGTGTTGAAAAATAGGTTGAATATGATCCACAATATCCGTAAATGACAATCGCACGTTTGTATTTTGAGCCTGGATGGCTGTATTTTTCGTTATAAACGGCCCACTCCGGCAAGCGCTCGGAGAAGGCCCAGCGGAGACCACGTGACATCCAACGCAATCGTGACGTAGGTCCGCGTCTGTGTACCTTATATAAAGGGAACTAGCGAACCTCTGGCTCGTACGCTGGCCAAAGAAGGTATTCAGGTGGCTCACAAACCTGTTTCGACACTTGGGCGCCTAATGCCTCGTCCGAAAGACCGTCCAGCGAGAGAAAAAGCACAAGGTGTTGTGTACAAAATTCCCTGTGCTGAGTGCTCCGCTTCATACGTTGGCGAAACAAAAACCTCAAGGAAAGAGTCCGCCAACATAAAAATGACGTACGCAAATTTGATCGAGAGCGTAGCGCTGTTGCGGAACACTGCGAGGACAATGACCACCGCATCGACTTCGAAAATACCCGAATCCTGGATGTAGAAACCAACTGGCGGCAACGGCTCTTTATTGAGTCATGGCGCATACAGACCACACCAGGAAATATTAATCGATCCTCCGGCACCTTACCCTCAGCATACGTCAGTGGACTACGACACTTAGAGGAGACACCAAAGAAACAGGCCCCTACCATAGAGGAAAACGAAGATGCTGATCCTCGTTTGTAAATAACCAACTTTAAAGAAAACGAAGGTACGGCACCTGGTTTGAAAACTAACCACCGTAAAAAACGAAGATACTGCCCTACATTCACCGCAGAAGAAAAGAAAGAAGCTGCTTCTCCTTTAAATAGCCCCCCTGAAGAAGGTGCCGAGCCGGCACCGAAACGTTGCGACCCTACGATCTTTTAGGGATTGGTTGGCGTTTGCCCTTTATTTATTTATAACATTTAATCCAACCAGGCAGACGTCTGCCGAAATGTTCACCTTCAAGTGACGTAGGTCGTCTCAGGACGAGCAAGGCTACGGCGAGGCTGACGTCGAGAGGCTAGCCTAGTCGTTCCAGCCACCGAAGCGGTTGCTTTTGTACGAATTTTGAGTGATGGGATAATCTTCTGTAATCTTGTAGGGGGACAATAGCGACTTCTGCGACACACAAAAGGTATTCTCGGAAAGAGGGGAGTTCCTCCTGCCCCTCTTCTCTCATTGTGGCCGGAGGCGAGACACTCACCGTCACTAGCTGTCAAGGTTCCTAGACGGGCATTACAAGCGAGGCGTTAGCGACATATACCAGGTGCTCTTTGCTAATCGTTTAATCTGTTTTAAAATTCCTTTTCGTGACTTTTTTAACAAGATATTGGTATGTTCGATGTGATGCTGCTCCTTTGAACACATATAGACCAAAAAATGAGAGCCAAAATTTTGTTGTAGTATCCCTTTAACACGCGAAGAGCCGCGAGCGGCTCGCGAGTCGTAGCTTGGCCACCCCTGCCCTAGACTAATATATTCGCGATATCTGTCTTTCGCGGTACTATTTAAGTCGAGAAATTGGCGAAAATTATGATCTCGTGAAAATCAAGTCGTTTAGAGCAGTCGGGTATTCTCATTTGCCTCCCAAGCCTTTGTAGGGCCCGAACGGGTCAACACCTCCACCGCGCGAACCCACGCCGCTCTTTCATCAAGGTCGAATTTCTTCGAACGGAACCGAAAAAACAAAAAACTCGTCCCCTCCCCCGGGTCGGTGCCGATTCCGTCATCCCAACGCAGCATAGTGCTTTGGCATTGTTCAAGTACACCGGGGATTCACATAGCGCCACTGGCGTTCAAGCAAAATGGCTGCCCTGTTTTCCACCCAGCCTAATCCGGACTAGCAACACGTGCGCTTTGTACTCCTGAACCGGAGCGCTGGTAAAGGGTCCATTGCCGGGGACATAACGAGAGAACATGACAGAATAAGGATAGAAGGATACTTGGGTAAGGGAACCCTCAGAGTTCCACCAGGCATTTCCTGAGAATCTTCTCTATTGATTGCGTTTTCATAAAAAAAAAAAAAAAGAAACGTACTTTTCTTTTTTTTTTCTGCATTTTGTTCATACTTCAACGTACCCTCCTTCCCAAGTCCTTCAGCCCATCCAAGTACTTCCGCATCATTATACTCCTTCCATGAGAAAAAAATACGCATCCGGTCTTCTTTTTTTTTTTTTTCTTGTTTCTCCCGCAAAATAAAAAAAGGAATAGTTAGCTTTACGACGGTCAAACGCTCTCCTTCTCGCCTGCTGAGCAACAGGAGAGAAGGAAGCACAACGCAGGTGTCGTAAGGCGAACCCTTTCCTTTTTTTTTTTTTTTTTTTTACGGCAACATCTTACGTCACGGCACCGCGGTGGCGCTGCTGTCGACACTGCGCATGCGCAAACGCGTCATCTCACGCGAATCCGTTTCTGCGCAGGCGCAGTCCCCACATTCGGTGTGGGCAAACACGGATGGTTTTTAAAAGGGAATAGTCTTTTCACATTGACGGAGACTGTACTCTGCCTCGTGCGCGAAAAACTCTGTGCGTGTGTGGTGAAAAGTTCGGGAATGCCTCCAGGGAAAAAGAACTCACGACAGGCACAAGGATCCCAAAGTAGGTTTTTCTCGAAAGCAGGCAGACGACGTTGAAAGGAGTGTTGGTGACCAGTCCGTCCACAACGCGTGCTGTGTACAGAGTCGCCGACATCGAGGAGTTGATATTGACCAGAGAAACCTTCATGCCACATCCGTGATACTTCTCGGCCACTTGGGAAGAAAGCTCTTCTGAAACCACGACAAGAAGCTTGAGACTGCCGGCAGTCAGTATTTGTTTATTGAAGCATATTCAAACATTAGGGACTTTCATCAAACCGCTATCGTGTTCCGCGTACCTTGAATGGAGCCTTTGAAGCATGCCTTACAGAAAAACCCAGTTTAATGTTTTGCTACCTGGATTATGGCACAGGAAATCTATCTGAATTCTATCTGGATTTCAATTTTCCAGAAATTATTCTATTGCCTGAAATCTAGACTTCAGGTTTTTAGAAACAATTCAAGTTATATTTCCAGTTTCATAATCCAGAGAGTGAAACGTTGTACTGGGTTTTTCGGTAGGGTGCTTTTAAAGAGATACTGAACCAAACATTCTAGTGTCCATAATAAGTGGCGCACAATCGTTCTACAAACCAGCAGCCACTGGTGAGCGCGAGCACACGCAACGAAATGGACGTCATAGTCTTCCATACACGCTAGAGATAACAGTGAAATGTACGATCTCCGGGCACAAAGAGAATAAACACAAGCTTTTTATCCCCACAAGTGAAAGCTACGTGCTTCTTAGACCAATTAATCTCCTACCTTTTACAACAGATCCCAATGTGGAAATGAAAAGCCTGTCTTTATTTTTTTTCCCCCGGAGCCCACAGATTTCACTGTCAACTTAACGTGATTGTTTGGTGAAATTTCGTGCTCAAGAAAACAGACCTCATTGTCAATGGTTTCAGGAGCACCTTCCACGACAAATCCAATTTTGAGTGCTTCCCTGGACGAGTGATTTTTCTTTAAACCGAGCCGGCATAAACGGCGTTTTCCTCTTCCACCTTCAGAGCAGCGGAGCCTCTGATGTAACATAACGGAAAGATCGCGCCGCACTGAAGCGCCCTTCGAATTTTATCCTTCGCGTAAGCGCTACGACGCGGTTCACCACTCTCCACACTTCTCCGCGAGATTTACAGTGACGAGTAAAATGGAACGCTTGGGTGGCGTCGGGAGCACCGTGCTTTGACGGAGGAATGACGAACAGGATCTGGCAATTTCAAACCGGATGTGACGTCACATCAGACATGGGGGCGCAGCCATCGATACATGCCAAATTCGGTATGGTGTTTCCTAAGATTATTCGTCATTGATTACACTATATTTGTGTGTCGTTTAATAGAAAGGAATGACCTATGTTAATCATTAGAGTCCTGCCAGGTAACCGTTACAAAATTTTAAGAACTTCCGGTTTTCACCGGACAATCCCTTTAAGCGTGAACGGGGGATTACGACGTCAATTGCGGTGCGTGTGCTCGCTCGCACCGGCGTCTGCTGGCTTGTGGAAAGATCGTGCGCCAGTTATTATGGATACTGAAATATTGGGTTTAGCATAGTGTAACGAACGAAACCGGAGAAGCGGCACAGCGTTGGAAGACGGCCGCGGGTGGCGCTGGCGCTTGCGGCACCGTCGTTCCGGCTATGGCTCCGGCTTGGCCGCTTGGTCAGCTTGGCTGCGGCCAGCTCGGGCCGATTCACAGCTGTCGACTACACTGTCGTCTGCTAGCTTCACATTTTTATTCACCTTAACACAAATCATGTCGTTGGAAGTTCATTGGAAACAAATAATTGTTCTTGAGGTATTTATATTAGTTATGAAGCGTGTTAGGGTGCCTCTATCTGCCGGCCGATTGAGGCACCCATCGGAGCTTCGGATCGAAGCGCCACCTACACCGTCTTCCAAGGAGCGTCTGTTCCCGACGCACGGTGGAGGCTACGCGGTAACTACACTACCCCCTTTAAGCCACTGTACGCGTACCCCGCGGTCAAATATCACCCCGGTGCGTGCTTAGAAGCGTGCTTCAAAGGCTCCGGTAGAGCGGGACACGGAACGCGGTTACGGCCTGCTAAAACTCCCTAGTTTGTCCGTCTGTGCTTTTCCCGCTAAATTTAGCGGGGAAATTGAAATCAAGAGAGACGACGCCGCTTGATTGAGTCCCCACGCAAAATTTAAGGGAAAATTGACGTCACGTGACCTCAGCTTAGTTTCCCCGCTAAATTTAGCCCAAAAACTAACGCCACGTGGCTTGTCCACCTAGTCAGATTCCTCGTCAAATATGAAGGGAGAAATTCATGAAAATATAGGCTCTTCACTCCTCAAACCGGCTGTTTAGCGTCTTCTAAACACATTTAAACGGTCACTTCTTAAAGGAGCGATGCAACAATTTTTGTACTGTGCACAAATACCGCTTAAATCGGATCCCTAACGTTAATGACCTATGAAACACGCGTTCGTTTTTCACCCCACGCAATAGAAGTCCCAGAAAAAAATTTAAGAAAAACGAGCGGCGTTCACCCCCTCAACTCGCAGCCAGAACAAGCGGCCACGTGATCTGGAGCCGATTATATGCCGCCAGTGTTGATCATAGCCACGCGCAGGGGTTGGCAAAGCGCAGGACACGCGCTGAGTTCCAGACATTGTTATGGCTCGGCTGTTGTCGTCGTTGCACCGATTGGACACGGGTCACAACCCGAATGCTTCTCGAGCTAGCAATTGTCACGAGCCCAAGTCGAGTGCCCACGCAATGCTCGGGTCCAATCTGTGAGCCGCATTCAAATATCGTCACTTGGGTGTACTGCGATCCCCGAGTTACGTCATCAAATTTTGCAAAGGAGAGATTGAATGAAAATGATCGCTTTTGTCCTTGAAATTACACCACAACAAAGGAGTTTCTTGGCCAATGGTGTTGCGTGTGAGTATCCTTGAGTCCGAGGTGTGCCAGTAAGCTAGTGTAGAGAGAAAAACATTCCAATTGAATATCGTTGCACAGCTCCTTTAAATACTACATCGCACGCATTATAGGACTTCAAACATAATGGTCACTGCCAATTTTTAGTTTTATTCTTTATTTGACCCTAAGGTGGGAGTATATAGTGAGACAACAAACTAAATACCAGTGCTAAATACAAAACAGTTACGCAGCGCGGAATGCATGGTTTGGGATCACTTGAAGAGAAAAGAACACGATTAAAAAATCGACGTAAGTGGTGCCGGCCTTGTCACTGACAGCTTAAGAGGGCGGGGCTTATTGCTTTCCCGCATCGTAATTGGTCCTTGGGGGCTCTTTTCGGCAAATGCTGCAATCTCATTGGTTGAGGAGCCAGAATGAGATGCTGAAGACCAACCACGCCGTGTGTTTCTTAAAATCTCAGCGACTTAGGACGATTCCATTCATTCGAAAGGAATAAATTATCAAAAAAATAGTCGTTATAATGGAGCCTACCTTTTGGCGGTGATCACGACGTGCGGAGACTAATGATGGTGGCGTTACTCGCTCGCTTCTGAGTACCATTTTGCGATTAAAAATTGTGTGAAAAGAGAAGTACAAATACCTTATGTTCCCAGGTGCGGACTATAGAGGGATTTGCTTTGTTTTCTAGATCGTTCACCGTGATAAAACGAAGAGGACTTCATGAATAACAGCGTGAACTAATACAGCGGGCATTTGTGATGGTGTGCTGATAAGTTTTACCTTCAGATTAGGCACTAGGCACGGACTATGCACGGCGTGCGGACTATGTGCACCTGGTCCGGACTATAGACCGGAAAACAAGGTACTTAGAAATTTGGGGCGATGTGCGAGGAATAATGCGTGGCCGGAGGATGCACGCCTATAAGCAGGTGACGACGTCGGTCAGGGAAGTCATGCAGTGCGACATAATATATATATATATATATATATATCATATATATATATATATAAAGTAAGGTAAATATAAAAACAATAGACCGGGAAAAATTAATAAGTCAAAGATGTGTACTGTCGGAGTTACTAATTCGAAGTTTATTACGACGTTTCGAGCGGGGACCGCTCTTCATCAGGTAGCGAGTGTACAGCCCGCGAATGTTTATATATGAACATTCGCGGGCTGTACACTCGCTACCTGATGAAGAGCGGTCCCCGCTCGAAACGTCGTAATAAACTTCGAATTAGTAACTCTGACAGTACGCATCTTTGACTTATATCTATATATATATATATATAAGTATATCCCTGTCGTTTTTTTCTTTCCTTTTTTTTTTTTTTTGAACTGTACATCTTTTTTTTTTTTTTTAGTGCCCGTCTCCTGCGCGCCGCTAAATTACCATATCAAAAACGCATACTCTAATTCTACCGTGCATCGCTTTGTTCTACTTCTGCCTCACAACTTTAGCTCTTTACATTTTGGGGGGAAGCTGTCTGCTTCGTTTGTCTTAATTCGCTCGTCTGGGAAAGTGTTCCAGCGATGCCCCTTTATTTTTGACCAGGCTGAGGACTTGTAGTGCTTGTCGTACTTCTTATTTCTTTATGAACCTCGAATCTAGGTTTGCCTTTACACGTTGCCATCCTATATAATTTTAATTCTTTGCAACTGTGTTTTGCGTTAAATAGAAACATTTGAAATAGCTTCGTTCGTTATACGTGTGTTTACGCACAGCTGTTACACGATCGATTATGCTTTACCACAAAATAATTTATTTAAAAAAATATATTACGTTTTTTTTTTCTTGTCTCCTACCTGCTAGGTTACGAAAACGTGCACCACGCAATTTATCATTGGCAAAACCATAAGTGTAAATGTTTTAAAGTGAGTAAAGAAAAGTATATTCACCAAAACGTTCATCTTTTAATATATCCACGTTTCCAGATCTGAAGAGGTCGACCGATGTGCTTACCAGAAAATCTAGTCAAAGAAAAATGCCAATATATTAGTGCAACTTTAATAAAGGTTGGACTTGGGTTTGGGCTAGTTGGCTGTACATTGATAGACGTGCTGCGCCGCGAAGTTCTACAGAACAAAAAGTCATCCTTTTCTTTTCAATTTTTGGTCACGCGTTTGTTCTGTAGAACTTCGCAGCGCAGCACGTCTATCTACTAGTGCAACATCTGTAAAAACTTCCTTCGTCAACCTCTGATAATATAAAATATTTAATAGAACCGCTACTCAAAGCGGTTTCACGATCAGTCCAGAAAAAAAAATTGTGCTGAGTGCTGGGGCCTTCAATGAAACGAGATCGTCATTTTCCTCGCTTGTCCTCTCTTCCAGTCGCGAAATGCCGTAGTGTTTAACAGGCTCCCACCGTGGTCTTGCTGAAGACCTCAAGTAGCCAGCCAAGTTGGACTGGCCTCCTTACGTTCGCCCATCCGTCAGTCGCGCTTCGCTCGAGCGAATAATATCATCCCGTCCAGGGTGAACGTCTGCTATTCTTCCCACCTTGCACATTGTTCTGCGTCGTCTCGCGTCATGAATGATCGCCACTTCCCCGACAGCAATGGATGTCGTGTTCTTGGGCAGAGTGTGGTGGGCAGACCGAAGTTACAAAAGATACTCCTTCATCCACGTCTTCCAAAACTGGTGTGAAATAAGTTCTCGGTAGCACCATCGCCGTTTTTGTTCTCCTGATGACTGCAGAGTGGAGCTCATTTCCATCGTTGCAGGCAACCATAGAGGCGGCGATGGTTTTTCTAGTAGGAAATGTGCAGGTGTTGGAATCGTTGGTTCCCGTTGACCAGAGTAAATAAATGTCAAATGACATGAGTTTACGGCGGGTTCGATTTCCTGTAACCATGTCGACAACTCTTCCAATTTTAAATAGCATCGTCCTAGAACTTTCCTCAAAGAGGTCTTCACTGTCTGTATTATTCTCTTCCAGGAACCTCGTCACCATGCGGCTCTTCCGGCGCTAAAGTTTCATCTGATATGATGGTGAGCGACCATAGTCTTGTATATCCTGATATCGTAGCAGTTCCCAGACAGCTTATATATCTTTGGAAGCTGTCTTGAATTCCAAAGTGTTGTCTGAATAACGTACGTCTGGCAGCCCTCTTCTGGAACCAAACTGACGTAGAGCCATCAAGAAGGATTGTGCAGACGTGCTCGTTGTGAGTTCGAAGTGTTCTGCTCGTGCGACTGCGCATGTCAAAATGCGATATACGACTTCTCGTTCTTTTCTTGCTTTGTGTAAAATGGGTCAGCAAAATCATTCCCCACGACGCTGAATGGGTGCGTCGCCTCAATGTGTTTTTTGTCAGTGGTGCCGTAGGTGCTAATATGGCCTTCAAGTGTGTCCTTGCACACCTCGTGCAGTTTCGCGGGGACTTCAGTACAGCTTGTCTTCCTCGCACAATGCAATACTGTTCACGCAGCTCAGTTAAAGTATGTAAGCAACACGGTGAAGCGATGTGCGTTAAAATGTATGATGGGGTGTTCAAAGTCTTCTTATGTGTTTTCTTGTTGGAGCCGACCGCCTATGCGTAAAACTCCGATGCCATCTCTGAAAGGTTGGACATCTTTTAGTTTCGATGACTTGCTCAGTGGCCTTTTATTTCGAATACTTTGCAGCTCTTTCTGAGAATAATTTTTTGTGTGACCTTTATCCAGTTTTGTTCCGTCCTTTTGAGTTTTCCCGTTGAAAGGTAATTTTACGATTACTTCAGTCCACCAGTGTTTTCATTGAAATGATAAGTCCAAACAGTGACGCGTAGAACCCTCGAGAGGTCGCTGTAGCGTTTCAAGTCAAATGCAAGATCATCTATGGCCATTGTTACTTGTAGTATGCTGGTTTTTTGTGTCATTATATTGCATTTTGTCTAGGCTGTCTTGTCTCGCCCTGGATGCGCCCGGGGCCATTTTGATGACGGTCTTTTGAGCCAAGATGGACCACTCCTCCACAGGTTGTTTGACTCTAGGTTTGACGCGGAGAGTCATCTTGTTTGGCAGTCTGACGAATCATTTTTACCCAGGCATGCAGAATCCCCAGCGAGCTGTAGGAGTGTTGTTTTGGACCTCACTCACTCTGTTGTCAACAACTCTCCCTCCCACCGGTGACTTTGACCTTGCTTCCACTTTCACGTTAGGGTAGAGTTTGTCCCTAAGTTTACTTCGTGGTCTTGAGAGACAACGTCTTTTCTACATAGTGCAGTAACCTAGAACCGATGAGAGTTCGCATCAGTTCTATGCGAGGAAGTGTCAGCTTTTTAAGAGGCGCCACTCGCGCCTTTGCATGTAGTAGATATATTTCTACTGTGTTCTCAAAGTTCGATGTTCTTTTGTAGACGACTACGCCGTAAGTCTCCGGACTGGCGTCAGTGAAGAGATGTAGTTCGTAGAAGAGCGTAGTGTCTCGGATTTTCTCGAACAGAAATCAAGATACGGATTGTGTTGCGTTCTTACTTTCGTCCCTCTCTTGAAGCGCTATCATGTTCCCAAAGAGATGTGGATATACCTTGTAGCTGTGGAATCTCGCTACACCATGTGTTCCACTCTTGTACTTCCTCAGGAAGACTAGTGTCCTAGCCTATATTTAATTTTCAGTTTTTGGAACACGATCTTGACCCGGATCGTGAAAGGTGATACCAGTCCCACGATATCATATATTATGTTGGCTGCTTGGAGGACATATTGCTTTGTACTTTGATTCGTTTTCAAGAAGTTCGACCTCGAGGTCAACGACAGCTTCAAAGTGACCTCCTTTGTATTCGAATTCATTTTAAGTACCTTGGTGTCTGCCGCCATATCAGCTGGTGGAGGGACTCTTTTCTGGAACAACTCTTGCGGTGTCTTGCTGTTAGATGCCAATTTTTGTATATTCATGCCAGCTTGTTGCATGATGTCTTGTGTTTTGTTAAACAACTTGACTGCTGCTGCTTCAGTCTGGGTGCCAGTCAAGAGATCGTCGACATAGAAGGATTGCGATAGAACGTGAATTTTCTCCGGGTGGTTTTGAACTGTTCTTAAGTGATGCTGCCGAGGGTAACTATCAGCAAGAACGGACTGGATGTCATCCCAAGCGAAACGCTAGTCATCCTCCAATCCTGGATTGGTGGTAACTGACCGACTGCTATGGGTCTCTGTTTAAACAACAAAAAGCACAGCGCATATTCATCCTTTTGTTTTACTAATATTTGCAGAAATGCCTTCTGAACATCTGCTGTCATCGTTATTGTGTTGACTCGCAACCTCAGGAGAACCTGTAATAGGTTGCCAGATGCCTTCGGTAACGTTTCAAGAAATTTGTTAAGACCCTCACTTCCTTGCTGGTGAGATGAAGCGTCAAATACGATAATAATCTTCTGTGTGAGCGCTTCTTTGCGTATATCACGGCATGGTGCGGCTTGCAGTACTGCCGTCTTGTATTTTTCTCGAATATGATACCACCTCTCTATGTCCATCTTTCGGATATTGACGGATCACACTGTCACAACTGTTCAGTAGCTTTTCATCTGTCCGAAGTCTTCGTGCAAACCCGTATAACCTCTCTGTCGCCACGTCCGTGTTTTCCTGCGGCTTGGTTTTTTGTTGGGCTTCCAAGGTAGTGAGACTTCATACCTGCCTTCAGTCCAACGAATCAACTCTTCAAATGTCTGTAATACCTTCTCCTGGAACCGATCTTTCTTGTCTGTGATCCCAATATGTTCCAGGTCCCAAAACGCTGGCAATTTGTTTGTTTCGTCTTCGGTAGCGACTCCTGCATTAATGAATCATTTTTGTTCACTGGTCTTTAAACCGTCCAAGTCGAGTGCTTAGAGACTTCTGTTGCTGACCCTTACTGCGGATGTTGTCACTCTTCATGGTTTTTCCTAATTGGTCTGTACTGATTAATAGGCTTATTCGGAGTGCCCCTTTCGTTGCATCAAAAAGGCAAAGGTCAGCCAAATCCTTTCCTTGTCTTTGAAGCTCTCCTATGAAAGGGTGGTATAAAGGAAGCTCCACCATTAGGCTGCAAATCTTCGGGACTTCGGCCGCCTTGAAGATGTACTCTCTATGGTGGTACTGGCTCGTTAATCTAACTTCCACAAGATTTCGTTTTTGTTCTTTTGCAGCTTGGGATCCTAAGGTGTTGATGCAAATATTTATATCACCGAAATTACGCTGCTGGTACTTTCATAACACATCTTCTCGGGTTAAAGTTCGCTGGCTTCCTTCGTCGATAATGCTCTTATGAAGCTGTACCCCTTTTTGCCAGCGACCCAGCCTCGGAAAGTTTGAAGTAGGATATGTGTCTATTTTTGCGTTGATGGAGGCGCGCAAGTATGGAGTGCCTTCGTGTTGCGGTTTTGATCCGTCTCTTTAGATAGTTGCCAGCGGGGGTCGCACATCGATGTAGCATCATGTATGCCTTGGCAAGTATTACAGATGATTCTGCTCCGGCATCTCACGCTCTATGCCCCTTCATGGTACATTTAAAACACCTCTTGTCGTCGGAGACTTTCTTCTTCTTTTTATATCTAACGTAGCATCCGCATTACAGTCTTCCGACGAGTATCTTCTGGAAGAGCAGAAAAGTCAGTCCGCAAAGTCATTTGCCTGACTGTGTGAAACAGCTGAGGAGCTTCTTGTTCTTTTTTTTTTTCTGTAATCGTACTTCCGAGTGTCAGGTCCATTGTCTTGACTTGTCCTGTTTGTTGTCAGTCCGCTTCGTCCTCGATATTTCATTCAACCTGAAGAAATGTTAAGATCATCTCCAGATCTCCTTCTGACGTTAATGGCTCTATAAATACGCTGAAGGATTTTTGACAATGAGGTTTGATGACGACAGCATTTGGTAGAGTTTTCATTAGTATCTCGTTCAGAATCGTACAGCAAGACATAGCGTGGACTCCGATATATTTTAAGAAACAAATGTGTAGGCGAACGCAGTCGAGAAT
Organism: Ixodes scapularis; assembly: GCF_016920785.2. Lineage (NCBI taxonomy): Eukaryota > Metazoa > Arthropoda > Arachnida > Ixodida > Ixodidae > Ixodes > Ixodes scapularis. The sequence continues at coordinate 66,063,530 of NW_024609837.1, forward strand.
TCTTCTAAAGCCACCAACGTCGTTTGATGATGGGACCTTCTGGAGCGTTCGGAGTTTTTAGACATGGTCTTGCTCGATGAGTTACTTGTCTCCAAATCGCCCTCAGAGTATAGCCAATGCGTGTGTGTAGCTGGAGTTTGACCCGTGAAAGGCCAGCGATGGCTCTAGCTGCGGGTCCGGTGAGAAGGAACAGGAGCTAGTGTAACTTGTCAGCCTGACACAGTTGAGGATGCTGGTTGATCGCGTTTTGGAACATATCCCAGAGGGCTTGCCAGTGAGAAGAGCTGCCGTCAAATTTTAACATTTCCGATTTCGCCATTCTTGATCTGGCGTTTTCGGTGGTAATCAGGAGAATCGCTGGTGTACTGTTTGCTTCGACCGCATGGGCTCCTGGATTCTTCAGAATCTCAATTCGATGACTCAGCATTGCAAATGCTTGCGTCGAGTTGTCCTGGTAGGTCATAGCCCTTCACACTCCTGCTCAAGGTGTTCATCGCTTACGAAGGACTCGAACTTTTGATCCAGGACTTTCAGCTTACCAATATTTATTGTTAATTTTTAAAGAAGCGTCGTGCGCGAACTGAGATCGTGATCGTCATTTGCAAGCGTTGTCCTGACCTCGTGGATGAGTCGAGTGGTATGTGCTCAACGAGAGGTTCGCCTGGTCCGTACTCGCTGTATGTGCTCCTTGAGGTCTTGGTTGGCTCTCTGTAGCATCGTCAAGGTCCTGTAAAACTTCCCCCGACAGCCTCTCGTGATACAAGAAATTAAATATGAGCCGCTCGTCAGAGCGGTTTCATGATCAGTCCAGCAAACAAAATTGTGCTGCGTGCTCGGGCCTGGGATGGCACGAGATCCTCCTTTTCCTCGCCGGTCCTCTCCTCAACGTCCTCGAGTTCATTACCTTACTCTCTGGTGGTGGACTAATAATAACTTAGAAAAAAAAAAGATGTATTAATTAATTGTGAGAAAAGAATTATTTTGTCTAAGGAAATCTATATTATATTCCTATGGAGAAATGGTATAATAAGAAGGTTTCTTGTGTGTATAGTTAAAGCTAAACAATAAAGATTGTCCCTTAAAAATTAAAAGAACGGAACGTATGTTATTAATTTATTATTATTTAACTTTGCTACCATCGCATAGTCGCAAGTATCTTCGTAAGGTGCACAATCAAACTGACGCGCTTTTCACTTCGAGACTTCAACGTCAATAGAAGGCAGATTGCTCGACAGACCGCTTAACAACATAACTAAAAGATCAGAATTGAGTGTTCACATGTTGCTTTATTTATCACAAAGAAACATTCTCTTATTCAGAATTAGCATGCAAAAACGTAGAACGTGCAACCAAAGTGAAATAACGAGAAGAAAACGTTTCTTTGGTGCCGTCTGCAGTGCTTAGTTGTTTTTGTACATGAATTTGAAGTAAAAACAACAGTTACCGCAATGTTGTCTTGCTCAATTTTGGTTTTCCTAAAATTTTAAACTGCTATGGAAGAAGTTTCATGCCGTACTCCACCCATCAACGCTTTAAGAAATTAAACTTGTAAAGTCATTAAATCGTCAATCTGATGTGATAAAAAGGACGTACCATGAATCTCTAAACTCACATTGAAAGTTAGAACAATAACTAACATAACCTTTGTGATCGAATAGTCTATTTACTGAAACTTTAGCGACAACCCTGGCAGTTAATCACGTACCTGCAACGGAGCCAGTGGAAGAGCCTGAACGCACAAGTGACATCACGAGTAAAGTTGAGACTTCAATCTCCAACATCCTCTGAAAATGCATGGCACAATCCTAAGAACGTCACATGCTGACTCTTCCAAAACCAGATTCTCCATATGCCGGCTTCAAATTCAGCTCTATATATATTGTCCTGAACAATTTTGTCAGAAGTCAGGAATCGAATCGCTTTTCTTGTCAGAGCTTTGATGTAAGGAATGAATAACATGTATACATCAAAATCCCCCCCCCCCCCCGCCCCCGCATCCCCGAAAAAAAAAATGTATCATTCTGGACAGACAAAGATTCACCTAAAACAATCGAAATCTTTAAGTGATTCTGTTCATCTGCGCCAAGGAGAATGTTTTGTCTATTCCGTGGTGCACAAGTCACTTGAAGAAGGTATTCTCGTATAACATAAACTAGGCATAGTGCATGCGCGAAGAAGAAAGTGGAAAATAGATTTCTTGGTCGTCTTGCAGTGAGTATGTCCTGGAACACGTGTGTTTGAATTGAAAATCGAATTACTTTCAGATTTTGCTACTTAGATTTGATCGAGCTTCTAGTTTCTATAAAGCGCTTAGCGGGCCTCCTAGCTTCATGCAAATACCCTCATGTTCGTGACTAACTTTACTTATTTGCCCTAACCTCGCGAAAGCAAAAAATGCGAAGAACCTTAGAAAGGCCCAAAATATTGATTATCCGGTTGCTCACACCAGGGCCAATGAACCTTCATTTTGTTTACTCAACGAGGGCAAAGCAATGTTATTTGTACGATGTCTGAAATATTTTTATCTGTCCAGTAACTGTATCGATTTAAGACTGTGGAGTGCTTACTGGCCTGGATAAGTGGCTTCGTGCATCTGTCAGCATGTCAGAGATGTCGCAAATTTTTGTGAAACATGAGGTTTAACTAAACATTTCGCATCTTAGTTCTGCTTCTTTCCGGAAACGTCCAGATCTTTGGCAAAACGTGATGAAGTTTAATTTCATAAACGTTGTGGCCCGATTTCTACACAAAAAGATATAAATTAAACATTTTGGGGGAAGATAAATTATAGTAGTTTGTTTTACATTTCAAGAAATAATCAACGCTTTCACAATATAAAAAGTAGCATAAACTTTTAAATATATTGTTTGTTTGTTTTTATATGGAGTAGTAAGTATACCAGTAAATAATGGATACTCGTAAATAAATATCTTGCCAGCGCGGTTTCCTGACGGGACGGTCAGTTGAAACTACTTTGTGCGCTTTTTTGAACTTGTGAACCTGTTGTTATTAACAGAGGTCAAATTAATTGTATATATTTCCGCGCGCGCATCTGGCCAGCTAGGCAGCGCGGCCGTCGACTAACGGTTATTGTGCCTGCCTCCCACGCGAAGTGCCAGGGTTCGATTCCTGGGAGTTTCTCGTCTTTTATTTATTCTTTCACTTTAATGTTCTAGTGAATTCGAGAACATTGTTGTTTATTCTAGGTCCGAATGTCCTACGCGTCGAACATTCTGCGCCGATTACTTAAGAAGCCCACGCGTGTACAAAAGGGGCTCGCGTGGCGAGTCAAAGTCAGTTTCGCCCCAGCGTTCGACTCTGCTGTGACGCCGACTTCGACGCCCGCGACGCTCTGCTTTCTTCTGTTCCCTTTTTTTTATTTTTGGGCACAAGTTCGGCCCCATTAAATGTTTCAGTTTCCCCAGTTATTCTTTGTTTCACCTTGTCATTCGTGACAATATTTTGATATGTCAAAATTGTTTGATAAAGTAAACCATGAGTTGTTGTTACATAAATTGTCTTTATATGGTTGTTGTGCAGAGCTATGCCAATGGTTTCAAAGTTACCCATCATGTCGTCCCAACAGCGTTCGAATAGGAAATAGTCGCTCAAGAACATTTTTTCCCAATTCTAATGTTCCCCAAAAGTCTGTTCTTGGTTCCCTTTTGTTCCTTATCTTCGTAAATGATATCGCGTCATATCTTGAAAATGCCGAGTTATTGCTGTTTGCAGATGAGATTAAGCTTTTCATGAATGCTCATACTCCTGTAGACTGCAAAACTTTACAGGATGATGTTTCGTACATAGTTCAGTGGTGTGAAGTGAATAGCTTGTCACTGAACCCTCCCCCCCTCCCCCAATAAGTCGCATTTGGAAGTTTTACGTGCCAAACCAACGACGGGCATTTGGCACGCCCCAGTGAAGAACTGGGGGTTAATTTCAACCACCTGGGAATCTTTTGACGTGTAACCGAAAGCTCAGTTACACGGCGCCTTCTCCGCAATAAGCCTCCGTCAGATTGCAGGCACCCCGGCCGGGATACTGAACCCTCCCAAAACAAATGTCTTGTCCCTGTGCAGGCGTCGTAATGTATTACATAACGATTATGTATTAAGAGGAACTTTAATCAAACGCATCTCTGTTGCCTTGGCGTGACCATAGATAATGAACTGACGTTTATTTCGCATGCGTCTTTTATTGTTGGCAGTGCGACAAAGATGTTGCGACTGATATCTTGCATCACCAAGCAATTTAAAAACCTTGCCTGTATTATTCGCTTACCTTGCTCTCTTGTTAGGTCAAGGCTGGAATTCGGTTTGACAGCTTGAAATTCTTTGTCAGAAACGCAGTCAACAAAACTTGAAACCGTGCAAAAACGCTTAATACCCATCGTTTACGATCGCTATTTTAGCGCCGCTTTTATTTTAATTACAACTTTCTTCTATGTAACTTCTTGCTGGGGTCATTGTCTGACAGAACAACAGAACGTGACTTGATCTTTTTGCACAAGATAGTAAATAGAATTATGGATAATGATTCGCTTTTTTTCAATGTTAATATTTATGTCCCCTCCCGTTTAACTTGGAATCACTCTACTTTTTAAGTCAATGCCATATGCAGATCTTCACCCTTGTCATGCATGCAATCACTGTTCAATTGCTTTGACAATGCAGGTATTGAAATATTCAGTGATTTGTCTGTTTACCGCAAGCAATTGCAAGGGATTGCTATCTATATGTGGTGTGTGTTTTATTTGTTTTGTGTTAATTTGGCGTTTACTTGTCCTTTGTGTACCAAAGTGAAGACCTTCGGGTTGCTTTTCCGCACACGAAAATAAAGCGGACTTTTCTTTGACGGTCGAAAACCAGCAGAGGCTAGTCACAGATGCTAATGTCGCTGGCCTTAGAATAAATACTCAACTGGCCTCCATTGGCGGCGTGCTGAATGATCTTTCTTTAAAAGCTAGCGTGGAGACCCTTCTGCCCATACCAGCAAGAGTCGATCAATTGCTAGCTCTCCAACTTGCGGTCGAAGAACTACGCAGCATTGTCAGCAGACTTCGTACTACCGTCACCTCGTTTAAAGCAAAGCACGAGCCTGTGCTGGCTTTGGCCAAGACTAACGAACAGTCTGCAAAAAATCTAGACAACGAAAGTCTGCTCGGTGAGGGCCGCAGTGCTGGAGCAGTCTCAGGAAATCGAGCGCCTAAAACAGGAGCTTAACGACTTGCAGCAATATAGCCGCCGGTGCAGTCTGGAGGTGCACGGCCTCCCACTCTTTCAAGGAGAGGATTTGATTGAGCTCATGGAAGATCTTTCCGCGAAGCTAAATCTTCCATTATTCCACTCATCAGACATTCTTGCAATTCATCGCCTTCCAAAAAGATCTGACTTGTCTTCAACGGTTCTCCTTAGTTTCGCTTCACCAGCCATCAAGAATGTTTGGATGGCAGCTCGCGGCGAGTTACAGAGACTCAGCAAGCCTGGTCACCAGATCAGATTGTTTTTCAATGATAATCTTACAGCAGCGAATAAGGAGCTGTTTTCGAGGGCGAGATAAAAAGGCAAAGAGTCCGGATTCCGATTTGTATGAATTAAAAATGCTAAAATATTTGCAAGGAAAGAGAAAGGGCCACCTGCCCTACGTATCAGTACAGTGGGGGATATCGAGAAACTTGTGTAAAGAATGACAACTTGTTTTTCTGTTCCGGATTGCATTTTGTTTAATCGGGTGCTAGGGCCTATATCCGATGATTCTTTTACGCTGATTCATGTGAATATGCGTAGTTTTCGAAGACATTAGGATGTGTTGCAGGTTGCCGTAAATAGTGCAAACCCATCCGTTAATATTTTTGTTTTCACCGAGATTGGTGAGAACTCTTTCCAAACCAATCAGTTTATGCTAGATGGTTATAAAGAAGTTTTTCACACACGCGACGCTAGCAGAGCCGGAGGTATCGCAATATGTATCAAGAGCAAAGGTCTTTTTTTGACCTCAAGTGTATCTTTTCAACATGCACAATCGCTAGCAATAAAAATAATGCACCCTGATTTTTTAAATTTATACTGGCAATATACAAGCCTTCATTGGTAAGTGTTTCTTTTTTTGCTAGCGGAACTAAAACAATTTCTACGAAAATTACACGCTGTTTGGTCGGAGACATGAATATTGGCACGGGCAAATCTACGACACCTACTGTCTGTGATTATTTGACTCTCTTGTCAGAGCATGGAATTGAAAGTACAATTAGACTCCCAACAAGAGAGGAAATTCTGTCTGGGGAACTGTTTATTTCCTGCATTAATCATTTAAAGATTAGAGCTATCGATATTTTGATAAAATCTGCCGTCATTACTCGAAAACTTGCCGATCATTACTTTATTGGGTCTCACTTGCAACGTCATGCTGTGACACGCAATATTTGCAGGAGCAACTGCGAACGTGCACGTATTACGGATGCAAGTAGGCTTGACAGACTCGTTGCGACTTTTGACTGGGACGAAATCCTTCGCTCCACTGAAGACAAAAACTTTTACTCTAGTTTTGTAGAAATTTGGCAGTCCTTTCTTGTTGCTTCAAAAAAGAGGTCTGTTTCAGGCACATATCAGATAAACCATGGATTAACAGTGAGATCATGTCGGCTATTAAAACCAAAGAAGCGTTGTGGGCGCGTTCCCGTCGAGCACCCAAGAATGTGGAGCTAACAACTGATTTTAAAATCGCAAGGAACCGCGTTAATGCAATTAATTATTCGGTCTGCCAAACGACATTACTTTCAGGGAGAATATTTTCGACGGAAGATATAATCTCCGAGAAACGTGGGAATCGATTAACAATTTTAGAGGTTACACACCCCGGCAATCTATCTCCGATTTTCTCCAAAAGCATTTCGGCACCGACTTGCAGTCTACCGCCGAACTTTTTAACAAGCATTTTGCGGCATCATTGGGTATTGCTAGACACTACAATGTGACGTCAGCGAGTGTAAGTTGCGACGACAGAGCAGCTGGTTCGGCTCTTTTACCGCCTCTTAAAATGTTTACACTGCGCTCTCTTTTGTTAAGCATAACGCGAAATAGAACACCCGGTATCGATGACATTCGTGTTGGCAATCTAGTTAGAAATTTTTGAGTTTGTCAAAGAGGTATTGTTGGCCATGATAAATGTGTTTTTGCTGTCTGGCAATATTCCTACTAACCTAAAAACTGCACTTGTTAAGCCAATTTCCAAAGGAGGCGCGCCAGATAAGCACAAGTCATATCGTCCCGTATCCATTTTGACATGCATCGCTGAAATATTGGAAAAACATTTTTTCATCGCGATGAGTGGTTTTATTGATATATCTGATATGTTGTCCCGTAGTGAGTAAAGCTTTGTTGCCGGCAGGGGCACTCAGCCGCTGCCTAGAGGATTTTACAAATCTTATTTATGGCGCCTTCGAGAATAATCTATTTGCTTTCGCGCTTTTCCCTGGACATAGCGAAAGTATTTAGCACTCTCAGTCACAAGTTTATCCTACGCAAATTGTATCGTTCTGGCTTTCGCGGACCATTTTTTGTTATCCTTGAAAAGTTTTTTTTTATTACGTTTTTAAATCGTATCTGTTGACGGACTTAAAAGTGCGCGCGCAGAAATGAAAGCCGGAGTTCCCCAGGGATCAGTTCTGTCACCTTTGCTTTCTAATATTTATCTTACTGATCTTTCAGCCACAGTATCCAATTTCAGAGTTTTCTAATATACCGACGATACGGTAGTCGTCGCTCGTCATCTGAATTATGATAGTGCAGTACGACTTTTAGAGCACGACACGACGCAGTTAATGAACTGGTTTGATGAAAATTTATTTACGGTCAATACATCCAAAACAAAACTGGTATGTTTTAGAAATCCACTAAAGAAGGCGGATGTTAACTTGCCAGTTAAATTACACAGACGGAGCTGCGTGAATTGGGTTTCTTCCCCGCTTGATCATGATAATACGCTAAAGTATTTGGGAGTGTTCTTTTTTTATTTTGATATGACATGGAATTCACAGTTATCGCACGTTTCTCGTAAGCTGCGAAGCATTAGCTGCTTACTTTACAAGAGCAAAGTGTTTATGCCATTTTGTGTAGGGAAGTTTGTTGCACATGCCCTTGGGCACAGTTTATTGAGATATGTAATTACACTGTTTGGTAATTGTACAGAACTGTTGCAAGCAAAAATGTATCGTATTTTTGAAGAGATTGTTAAGGAGTGTGGGGTATCACTCTGACTTTTGAACTGATATGAATATCTTTGAATGTTTGCGAATGCCCAATTTCTCTTCCCTGTTTGTGGAAACAGTGCTGTTACGCCATTTTTGGTATAACGATTTTAAACGCCCCTTCGTTCCTAACAGGAATCTCCGTCACACGTCCCTTTTTGTCATTCCCCGTTGTGTAACCCGCCATGTTAAAAGAATTCGCTCTCATTATGTGCCGTCTGTCTTCAATAAATTGTTCAATTTTGTCTTTGAGTGTTCTGCAAAAAAAAAATTGAAAAAAAGAATGTAGATGAATTCAAGACTCTAGCATTTCTTGCTCACTCTGTACTGTTTCGTTTTATGAAGTGTTCGTTTGCTTTGCTTTTTCTATTTTTGAGTCCTTTCGCTGTCCGGCTTGCCGGGTCCTGTCCCACAAGCCTCCATTTGCTTGGACGAACCCGTATTTGTAAAGCGTTTTTGAATATAGGAGGAATAAAATTATTATTATTAGTAGTAGTAGTAGTAGTAGTAGTAGTAGTAGTATGCAGCACTACTCCACCAGGTTGCATCAGTTTGTTTCATTAGTCGAAATGTTAAACTTCGCATTAATTGTTGTAGTCAAACCTGATTGAACCTAAACGCAGTAGGTTCGCGACACCACTGCATATCAGCAGAAAATCACGAGAAGTAGTGAAGTAAAGACCCCTGAAAACGAAGCAACGAATGTTCTGTGCAGTTCCTCGCGTAATTTTTTTATCTTCCCGTCTCTCGTGGTGGTAGCTCAGTTTTCAAAAATGAGAAAGCCGTCTCATAGAAATGGTTTTCAAGTTCCATCAAGTAACTGGGTTTCCGTCTCTGCGAAAAACAACATCGCAGATCACCATAGTCCAAGTAACTTTATACAACAGTTATGACTTTAAAAAGCATGTAATTTGGTATCGCATAGGGGTTTAAAAGGCGATTCATATTTTGTTATTTGTAATGGCGGTATTATAAATTGTGTCGGTAAAACACAAATACAAACCAACATGTAAAGACAAGCAGTTTTTAACAGCACCTTCAAAACTACTTTCATCTGCAATTTTTTTTTTTACTGAACACCAGGTGTATTGCAAGGCGGGACAGAACTGTAGAAAATCGGCAAACACGGTCGACGACAAAAAAAATAGCGTAAGCCCCACAAAATCATGTCTAACCACCCACTTGAGGTCTCATAAAAACCACACGCACGCAAACACACCCGCACTCAAATCGCCTCTTTTTTTTTATCTCTCGCCCCGTCCTACAAAGAACCTAGCTTCCACTTTCATCTTCCGTAAGAGAGTTTCGCCGCCGAAGCGACAGAGCGAAATGATGAGGTCCGAATTCGTTATAAGGGACCCTTCGTAATATGAGTGGATGATTCATCCCTCAGATAGGATTGAGATTTTTTTTAGGTGCCTTTCTCTATGCGTAGCCCTCCCCGCTTCCCGCCTAACGAAGTACTTGAGCCGCCGTCACGATTGAGGCAATTATTTGCGGTGTGGCGACCACGTCGAAATTGGTTCTAGAGTGGCGGCAGTCGGGGTGTGACTCCGCTAATCTATTCAGGGCCCGAGAGACCTTAGTTGAAAGCTCAAGAGGTTCCGATGGCGTGGATGAGTGTCGACCACCTCGGCTGTGAAAGAAAATATCTTTTGAAAAAGTTATTAAGAACCATACAACATTCAAGTATATGTTTCACGGCTATGACGAAGAGACGGCCATTTCAATCTTGCTCATTTTTTTTTATTCAGATAACAGAGGGGTGTTAGAGTATATGCACTACGTTTCTATGCGCAATTTTTTATGCGATGTAGCCTCTTTCTATTTTTTAAGTTCTCTCACACGTCGTGTAAAGAACAATTTTCTCGCAGACGTTTTTTCACGCGTCAAAGCAGTTACTTTAAAATGTTGGGTCAATACAAACATTATGACGGTGTACACACAAGCAAAGGCCATCAAATAGCAGAAACGTTAGGGCAACGCTCAAATAATTAGCATATAAGAGGACTTGTACTCTTTCTTTGATTTCTGCTGTTCAGTGTGTTAAATTTTTAACAGCACTACTTCGTTTCCCTCCGATTTTTTGGTTCAGTCCTATCATACCCGCAAAACCCTTGTTTCCAGAACCAACCTAAATTCTTAACATTGCAAGGTTACCAGATAACCAAAGCTTTCATCCAAGAACACTAAAGGAAATTCAAGTTTCGTAGTCTTTCAGGAACCACAAATTCAATAGTGAATTAGAAACACGTCAAAGGTAAAGCGCCGGTGCTTCAGTCATGAATGCATCAACTTGCAGTTTAGGATATATAGTTATTTCATAGCTTGGCAGACAGGTCACTATAAAAATAACTTCTATGTACTGACTCCAGATTTTTGAAATAATAAATGAAATAACGGTAAACAAAATAAAGCACCGCGTCGGCTGCAGCACCAACTAATTATAACAGCGTCGGTGCAGAAAGCACAAAAGAACAGGCGTAACCCACACCAATAACCCAATCTCCTGGAGGTGCCCCCACCCCCAACCACCTCCAAATCAAGAATGCATCGCCACACATTGTTGCCCGCAAATGGTGACAAAACCAGACAACAACCCACAAAAACCGCAGCATATTTGTCGGTGTACCCTCTCTAGCGAGACCGCGTACCGTATGGCGCTCGAAACGAAAGACCCGCAGATTCATCAAGCGCAAAAATGGCATCCGGACGCCATTCTTGTCCGACCGCGCTACCTACCGCGGCGCCCCCTGTGAAGGCTCCAGAAAACACACACACAAAGCGTCGCGCGCGCCCCCACCAGCGTCGTATAACGGCAAAAGAATGCTCCGCCGGGGTCCGGCAGCTCAGGGGTAGCGACACCCTTCAACACGTTCCCGGCATTCGCGGAATGTGCTCCTTTGGGGAACCCAGGCGTTGCAGTTCGAAACCCGTGTCCCCCTGGGGGCGGACTCTGGAATTAGCCGGTCATCAATTTGCGGCCGCGAAGTCAAGCTGAGGAATGCTGCTCCCGGCGAATGTGTTGCTCTCGTTCCTCCGAACGCCGCTGTTGTTTATTCCACGTTGTTCGCGCGACAGTTTCGTATCGCCGGCGCTGAAAGCGGCGCAATGTGTCTTTGGGAGTGCAAATTTCGGGAGTTGCTTGCAGGGAGTTGGTGCGTCACTAGTTGAGTTCAGAGAAGTATAGTTTATGAGTGCGCTCGCCGGTTGTTTATTATGAGTCAGTGCTCACGCTGTCCGCGACTATTCGGGATGTTTTGTCGGGACTGTATAATCTTTCATGTCGAGTCGTTGAGTCGGGATATCTCCATAATCAAACCAGAGTTTCGCATACCATTTTTTTGTTTGGTTTGTTTAGTGGCTTGATTACACATTTACGTTTAAGTGTGCTCGAGTGCTTTGAGTTTCCTCGTAATCGCTTACGACGAGACAACGCACTAACACACTCGCGGCATCTATCAGGTAATATTGGAACACTTTTTATCTTCGTGTGAGTCATTTTATGCAAAGGAGACTTGGCAATTTTTTTTAACTGAATTATCAATGAAAAAAATAATCTAGATAAAGAAGCATCTCAACAAAAATAAAAAGTATTTTTTGTGATAAAAAATTATTTTTGTTGATATTACGCTTTAAATTGCTGGAATTTGCATAAAACTCATGTAAGCAGTTAAAAAAAAAACATTGAGAAAAAACCGGCGGCTTACCACAGAACTTTAGGTGGGCACGTAATTACTTAATAATATGCTCCATTTTACATTAAAATACAAGCATTGAAGGACGCCATTTTGAGTCCAAATAGGACGTCCAAAAAGAAGTCTATAAGAGTTTTTTTTGTCAACTTGAATTTGGGTGTTAGATACAATGCATTTTTTACATTTATTCTCAAAGAACTAATAATTGAATTGTGTCTGTTAGATTTGCAAAGCCTTCTTTTCTTGTGTGTTTTAATTAAATAACATCGTCAGCCGAAATAACATATCTCCAGCCGAGACGACCTTATCGGGAGCCAGAAAAAGCAACGTGGTCAACGGTTCCCGCAACTTTCGAAATAGACAACAGTTCGGTCCACGTTACCTGTTCAACATATAAAGAATTAAAAACTTATTTTTTGTTATTGCTAAGAAATTATTTTTTCCCAGGTGAGCCTCTCCGACCATGCCTCCAGGCACCCGCCCAAGTCGACTCACGCCGCCACTCGCCAACGGCCGTCAACGGTGGGAGACGCCGCCGAAAGTTCTTCAACGCTCTACTGAAAACACGCTTTATTCAGCTGAAGTGGATCTTAGCCCCACTTCCATGCATCCGTATCCTTCATACACTACGCAGTGATACTGGAGTCTTAATTTTACAGCGAAGCTATTTATGGCTAGGGTTCTGAGGATTTTTCGTGTGCGTCAACAAAAACTCAGAGAGGGTTAGCACCGCCCTCTCTATGTCGTCGTTCCAAGCGCTCGTACGCCTAGTTTCTTTTCCTTCCGCCAAGTGGCGGTCCCGTCGCACGTGTCTAGTTTTCTCCGGCTGCTCGGGGCGGCGATAGTCCTCGACATGTGTGGGCGTACCTTTCGTCACGATGACCACCGACGAAGACAATAAATGTGTTCGTACCTTTGTTCAAAATTCTGTGCCACGTCAGTGTCGTGTGCTACACAGCTTCGCTGGTCATTCACCTTCACAGAGTGGAATGGCTCATGATTTTACTCTTACTTGGTTCTGCCAAGATGTACTGCCGACGAATGCTCCCTGCATCGTCTGCTTCCCGAGTTTGGGAATGCACACTGCATGCGCCTAGGCCTTCTCTGTCGCAAGTCAAGATAGAAAAAATATTCAGACCGGATAGCTACTCACCAGTGCAAACTGATACGAGTGATGTAGCTTCTCCGTTGAACTTAAATGCATTTTGATAGATCTAAAATGTATTGAACTTTCCTTGGCGTGGTCCACCAAGGATGCACTGCCGATATAGTGAAGACGTCATGAATACGACTACGTCACTCTTCTAAGCGTCATTGGGTGTGGGCTTACGGCAAACTTCTTGAGCGCAATATCGAAAGCGGGAGTAAAAATGCAAAAACTGGCTCATTCGCATCTAAAAAAAATTATTACATTTTCTCAATTTTTTTTTAATTGGTCAAGCCCCTGATAGTACTTGGAGTCCATACTGAAATTGAAACATGAGTCACGAAACCAATATTTAAAAGTTAGTCGTAGCGGTGTGCGAATATTCGCCATTTTTGAATAACGAATCGAATATTACCCTATTCCATTCGTTAATCGAATCGAATAATAATTTTCAAAAGTTTCGAATATTTCTAGAATAATTTCCGAATAGTTGTTACGGTGTCGCGCCGCAAGATTCCCTTCACAGACGTCCCACAACGCTCCGGCACGTCTGTCATCTTGCGGGCACGGCGTGCCCGCAAGATGGCAATACGTACCGTCTTCTCCTAGACAATGATTATCATCATCGGCAGCAGCAGTTTCTCTCTATACGTACGTTGCTGTTGCCTCCATTAGGGGTTACTGTGTTTGGTATAACCCGCATGAAAGCGATTCGACAAGAGACGACACAGGCGACGTCGACCCGCTTCGCTGGTGCTCGGTCAGTCGCGCGATGAGACAAGCCGCATGAAAGTGGCGTGAGGAAGCGACCAATGTGATGAGGACGTTTTCTAGAAATCCGAACACCGAGCGACGCGAGAGCGACAGTGAGAAATCTCCATCGCTGGCTGCTGACTCTCGTTGCTGTCGCTCGTCTCGTCGCTCGCTAAATCGCTTACATGCGGTTCAGCCTTCAGGAACCGCTTTCGCACAAGAATGATCGTGCACGCTTTCGGAAAGCGTGTCGTGGAGACGGCACCGACACTCTGTATAAGCGAAGTAAAAGTGGTAGAAGCGGGAAGTTGTTCGAAGAGAAAGCGCAGTAGTGTGGAAGTTTTTCGGCCGCTCCCATGCAACCAATTAAAGAACCCACAACAGCTGCTTGTGATGAATCTTTCCCAACACTTTCCATGGTTTTTCCACTTGTTCAGTGTGCGAAAATGTTGCTTTTTGAGGGCGCAAGTGGAACAAGGCAATGCGTTTTCCCAGAATCTTCTCAGATCAGTGAAAACAAGGTTCCTGGACGTAAGCACACAGGCCCATCAGGCTCTTGCCACCTTCCTTCATCCCCGATTTAAGGACATCTGCTACAACAAGGGATAAAAAGAGAATGTAGATTTCCTACTAAGTACATTGCTTCAGGATGTACCAGGCTCAAGCGAACTCTGATTTTATGTTCAACATCCGCGTGAACCGTGATATGTCTAGCATTCTAATATTTTCGTAGATTTGGACTCTCTTTAATTATATATCGTCGAACTATAGTTATTATCGTCTAGTCGCGTTGCTACAATACTTTTAAGAAACATTTTGGAACAATAAATTAATTTTATAATCTCTTTGCTCTTCTTTAGCAGGTGTCTACTTAATATTCGGTAACTATTCAAAAATTATTCGATTCGTATTCGTATTCGATTCGGTGCCACAATTATTTGATTCGTACTCAATTTGGTTTCACAAATCGCTATTCGCACACCCCTAGTTAGTCGAAAATCTTGTTAGTAAAGCGACTTACAATGAGGGCTGTCACCTCATCTAATGTCTGCCGAGCCTGAGACTCAGATGACAAAGATGGCGCCCGTGTAAGTCCTCCTCTTATCAAGCACACTTCCTTTAAAATTACTCGTGAGCTCAGAATTCGAGACATGTTCTGCTGGTGTCCAGTATATTTCATTCCAAATTACTGCACATGTACGGAACCTCAAAGGTGTGTGAGGGAGGCGTCCGCCGCAAAGAGTGGAATGCTTTTCTATTATGCTACTTGTGGTCGCACTACATATTCTATCAGAATACATTTAAGTTCATTGGGGAAGCGACATTACTCTTATCAGTTTGCATTGGTGAATAGCTATCCGGTCTCAAAACATCTAGACATATGCGGACCAGGTCGACTCGCAGTGTGCATTACCAAACACTGAAGCAGACGATGCAAGTATGTGTTCGTCGGCAGTTGCCAGAGCAGAAGTAGAGAGTAAACTTAAGACTCCCGTATCATTACGTAATGTAAAGAGGATACGGATGCATGGAAGTACGGATAACGTCAACTTCAACTGAATAAAACTGGTTTTCAGGAGAGCATTGAAGACCTTGCGGCGGCGTCTCACACCGTTGACGCCTCGCTGACGAAAGTCGGCGAAAGTCGCCTACGTGGCGGGCGCCTGAGGGCAAAGCCGGACAGACTCCTTTTTAAAAGCTATTTTCTCAGCAACAACAAAAGGAAATCGCGTTTTTATATATGTTGAACAGATGAGGTGGGTTCAACTTTTGGGTATTTCGGAGGTTGCTTTTTCTGGCTCTCAATATGGCTGTTTCTGCATAAACTGGAGATTTGGTCATTTAATTAAAACGCAACAAAACGAATGTCTAAACATTTAATACAAGCAATTCAATTATTCGTTTTAAGAGAAGAAGGAAAAAAAACTATTTTAGCTAACACCCAATTGCAAGTTGACTAAAAACATAAAGGAATCTCGTAAAGTCTCTTCTTTTTGGAGCTCCGCTCCTACTTAGGCTCAAAGAAGGCGTCCGTCATTTTTTGCATTTTTGTGTAAGGCAGGGCGTAATATTAAGTAATTAAGCGCCTACCTAAATTTTCGTGGCGAGCAGCCGTTTTTTCACAATGTTTTCCTGAACTACATGGGTTTTATGCAGTGTTGGACAAAATACTCGACAGAAGTATTTAAGTTACGTTACTAAATACCTGCTTCATAGAGTATTTAATATACTACTCAAGTTACTTTCACTGTAAAGTATCTTGAGTAGAGCAGAAATACTTAGAATTGTAATTCAATTACTTTTGAAGATACTTCCGCATTGCACAATTTGTATCGACGTCAGTCACAACGACAATTATACAGCTACGTAAATCTGGGTTACCACAATGGTTTATTATCACGCAACAATACAAAACGGAAAAAGAAAAAAAGTATCGTGGGGCTATTTTTTGCAGTCCAACTATAAGGAGCGGGATATTGTCACGAATGACAAATGATGAGGTGGCGAATAACTAAGGAAACTAAACGTTTAATGAGGCAAACTTGTGCCCAAAACAAAATAGAGTAAGGCTAGCGTCGCAGGCATCGAAAGTCGGCAGGGTAGCACGATCGAGCGCAAGAGCGAAAACTGACCCCGGACCGCCACGCGGGACACCTTTTGCACCCGCCTGGGTTTCTGGAACATTAGTCGCAGAAAGTTCGGCGCGTAGAACTTTCGTAACTCGATGAGACGGCAAGGTTCTCGAACTCACGAGAATGTCAGGTTGAATGAATAAGTAAAGGAGGAGTCGGTTCCCTGGTATCGAACGCAAAGCCTCCTCGCGAGAGCCAAGAGCGGTAACCATTCGGCCACGCGCTCGCTGGGCAACACGCGTGGCAGTATCACTGATAGATGTTACAAAACATTTCTGGGACAACAAGAAAGAGGTCTCTCTAGGTATTTGGGAGGAGATCAGACCGTGGCGCCGCAAGTGGTTAGCTTTAGAACTACATGGATGGGGACCACAAATACAATGACTCAGCGCTCGGTTGACTTAACCGAACGCGGCGTCAGCGTTCGGCTGGAGTTCATGTTCTCCGGTGAGAAGGAGGAGGGGCTCTTTTGTTACCCCTCCGGCCTGCATGAACAATGCAGCATGCAGGGTGCCCAGCTGAGCACAAAAGCCCAAGTGGGTCAAGCTCGCATCCTCTGACGACTGCTTTTCTGGAGAGATCCGGCACTTAACGTCACTTCACTAATTGTTCTTATTTTTACACTACACTGTGCCCCCTCGCTCTAGTAAAAAAATGACATGAATATGCCCACAAGGCCTGTGGGCATGTGTTCAGGCCTTGTGTTGGCTAAACACAGAGGTGTGGGGGTGACAAACAGGTCAGAGCACCTCGCCAATGGTGACATAGCTGAATATCACATCCTGCCGCGCACCTTCGACTTAACTAACTACAATCCATATACCGTATGTGGGGAGTTCGCTATAAACGAACTTCGGATACGGATATGAGTGGGTAACAAAGAGAGTCCGCATACTAGCCACTGCAGTGGTCTCACCTTCTTCAAGTAGGTTGCGTTAAGAAAGACACTCAACGTTGAGGGACACTTTGTTGGCATTTTGCGAGGTCATCCGGCTCGTAGTTGGGTTCCTGTATTGTTCTTTGCTTATCAGTGTCCGCTTTCAGACAGTCAGAAAAAGAAAAGAAACAAAAGAAAACCTCAACGTTTTGCCCTAGCAGGGTCAAATATACAAAAAGCAAAACAAAAATGTCTTCTTTTTTGTGTGTGTGTGTCCACTTTTCATTTTCTTCAATTTCTTATTTTCTTGTAACTCAAGTCTGCATTGTTGTCGTAGGTCGTTTCTCGGTCTGCGTTGCGCCTCAGGGTGGCATCTTTACTTCCGTAAAACCACACCTTTCGTTTGATGAATTTTCGGGGGGAAACTCTACGGAAACAAAAGGCGCCTTTGGGAAGGCGAGGGGAAAACCTTCATTGTACGAACTTTGGGCTGAAATATCAGTCACAATCGTCGAAACAAGCTATGTTTTCACGAGCTCAATAAAAGTCACCGTTGCTAATCGGAGCTAGCAACTGGATTTGGTTGCTCGAAAGAATGTTCGTTTGCTCGTGCCACGCCCACGCCACTTCATACCGAAAAACTCGGAAAATGGCGGAAAGTCGACAATGTATTTAAGATAATGAGTACAAGATACTCCGAGTTGTAATTAAAATAGAGTATCAAAAACTCTAGATCAAAAGTATTTGCAAGATACCAAGATACTTCAAAAAATATTTGAAATACAGTATCTTGAGTAGAGTATTTGAGATAGGCACAAGTCTGATTTTATGCAAATTCCAGAAATTTAAAACTTGATATCAACAAAAACAAATCTTATTTTTTTCACAAAGAATATAAACGTGCTTATCTTGAAGTTGAAAGACTTTCTATCCATTATAATCTTTTCGTACATAATCCAGCCATGAAAAAAAAAATTGCCACGTCTTCTCTCCCGTGTGTGTTTCTCTCATTTGTATGTGGCGCTTGAAATCATTTTGGCAATATTCTCAGCGGCCATCCCTTATAAATAGTGCGTAGACTTGGCCTAGGAAGTAGTGAAAAACCTTCAGTGTAGGCCAACCTTAGAGATGGTAACAATGTGTTCTCTCGCGAACAAACGTTCTTGGCCACACGCAAAACTCAAATGTGGGAACCTGCCTTGACCGTAAAGGAGGGTTCGAATACAACTTCACTTTGCAATCTCCAATTTATGAGAATATAATTCTCAGAAAGGTGCCACTGCACTCACCGACTCATGTCAACTTAATCGTATTCCAGCCACGTTTCCTTTCTTTTAGGTAGAAATACTGAGATTAGTTAAGGATTTGCAAAGAAAAAATAGTTTTTCAAATTTTCCAACATTTATGTACTACTTAATCTGACAATATGCATAGAGGCAAATTGTAATAAAATATTTCAAATTCACGCTGAACCTTTTTGATCCCGCCGCTGTCAAAATAACATAATCCAGAAACAAAAGTTTTAATATTTTCAGCCTAAATACTAATGCTCTTATATTGGCTTGGTTTTAAACCTAGTCAGCACTATAAGTTATATTTAAGTGTATACTAAAACTGTCGGCCAAATGCTGTTGTGCTTAAAATGTGAGCGCATCTCGCTTTTTTTCCGGCAACGACTAAATTGGTTCCCTAAATAATGTATAGGATAAAGTATGGAGTCTTATTTACGATCAAAACTTAAAAGAACAATGGAATGAAAAGAAAATTATTTGAAATAGCCTATAGGAACACCTTAAATAAAACAAAAATTACCACGAAAAAATATTTTCGCCGCTAGACGCAATTTTGGTGCATAAAACTTGGAGGCCACAGCCCGCTAAGCTCCGCCCCCTGGTTATAAGGTGCTTGATTCTCTCATTGGCTGGAGAGAGGATTGACGTGTGCAAGGTTGATTGTAACTTTGTATCCCCGTGCCGTAATGGTATTTAATCCACTTTTTCATGTTTGAGAAACAAATACTCAAGATAAAGTCATTAGGGAGTTTTAGAATAGCGCACGCTAAAGCTTTGCGTACGCAAAGAATAGCGTCGTCGCCACTGCGCATGCTCCGAACGCAAACCAAGTTTTGCGCTTTGCGTGCGCAATTTTAGCGTGCGCTATTTCTCGGAAATAGCGTGAGTACGCAAAGAGTCTTTGCGCTTCTCCAAGGAGGATTCGTGATGAGAAGTTGGCTAAAGCCAAGACGAGCACAGTTAAAAAATGGCGGATCCAGGATTATGTCGGCGGCTGCTTTGGCGGCGTCGTGAGTGCGACGTCGGTAGCAGAGCCGTTTATCGAGAGAGTTTGGTCATACATTGGTTTGAATAGGCGAGCGTCTCGGGGCCAACCACAGGCCGCGAAACAGCCCCTAGCGGTGGTCGTGAGCTCTAAATTTGTGGCACGACTAATTCAAGCCGTTTTAGCGTCGCTAGAGTTAAAAGGTGTGACTCTCAGTGGCTGAAAACTTTGTGCGTGCGAGGTGTTCGTCACGCCAATATTCAAGTGTAGAATAAACGAACGTGCGCTCCAAACCAGGGCCAACTTGCTAGAAACAGCGTCTCAGCTGAGACGGTGAAAGAAAGCACTGCCGAAGCCAGCGCACGAGACCGGCGGAACTCCGCGTCTCCAGACGCTCGCGCGCCCCACCCTTTGCACTGTTTTCTTTCCGCCAGTCACAGGACGCTGTTCTAACAAGCCAACATCAGCAGTGCAGAGAAAGGTATGGGCACAAGCGCGTGGCTTTGGAAAGTGGCTCCTATGCACGAGTTCTAGTACAAACAAAAGCGTTTTGCTGAGCTAGGTTCACGCGCCTGTACTTTTGTCTTCACTGCCGACATTTGTAAGATGGAGCAGAGAGGCAGAGATTGAACGCCTCTATTTCACGCTTTGAATGTCGTTTGCAATATTGTGACGTCGCGGTCTCCTGATTGGTCGACGCTGTGTCACAAATTTAGTTTACGCTCTAAGCGCGGGGGGAATATTCCGCGCTGGCGGCGGCCTTTGCTCCGCCTATTGGCCAAACTCTCCCAATACACGGCTCTGGTCGGTAGCATCCTCGCGACTGCGACATTGTACGCGGTTTGGCAACGACCCCCGGCAACTTGATGCTTGCGACGCGCGAACATTTCGCGGCGAAAGTACGATGTGCGAGACCTCTCTTGCCGAGGCGACGCAAGCGGACACGACCTGTCAAACGCTCGCGTGGCATTCTCATGTTTAAGCTATTCTAAAATAGTACCCTGAACCAAAAAACTTGTTTGATTCTAAAGTTACAGCATTTCGTGTGTGAAATTATAAATTGTGACTGTATCTTGGTGGCGTCGCAAGCGCGAGCTGCTTGGGCTTTTGCGTCTTGGCGAGAAACGCTATTCTAAAACTCTCTTGCGTCGCGTGCGCTAATACAAGCGCTAAATTTAGCGCTAGCGTGCGCTAAAATTGCGTACGTTATTCTAAAACTCCCTATTATTGTTTTCAAATGTATATTGAGATCAGTGTTTCTAATCTATTTTTCGAAAATACCCCACGCCAGCGTCCAGAAAACCCTACATTACCTTACGAATGTTTCGTATTACCCTACATATTAACCTTCGAGCCAAATCTTTGTTCAAATAATACTGTTGCAGGGATTATAATGATGCAGGGTAATATTTATACAGTACAAAGCGACAGGGCACGCATGCACGCGCATACCTGCGTTATTCTAGAACACCATGTTTGCATGTGCGCTGTGTAGCGTCAGCACAACAGTGATATAGCGAGCGCACAGACATCCCCAACGTGTTTAGCCGATTTGTCGTTAAATTAAAAACTGGGGTATACATGGAACCAGGACTTGCGGCGGCAGATAAGGCGGTTCATTACAAAAGAAGCTAATCCGAGCGGTATATTAGCTTCTCTGGTTGTACCGCCTAGGGATTCGTCAAACTAATTAGGTACTATTTTGACAAACTAGGCCATTACACCAGGGGAGGATAGGAAACCGGCGGCTTTTTCGTATTCGCTAAAGTGTCATCCGATGAATCATCATGGTTTCGGTTTCGTTCACTAAAACGTCGTTCGCTCAAGTGGACGCCTCCAGTCCCAACTACATTACTTTCATGGTTAAAGTAACCCGAGACAAGTGAAGAGAAAAAGGGACAAATGCAACAAAACAACACTCGCTTTTTCTCTTTGTCCTTGTCTCGGGGTTACTTTACCCAAGATCACTCATCAGCTTGCCTGCGCCCCTTAACGCTCATATCACTTTGCTTTTGTACTCCAATAATCTCCAACTTGGTGTGTGGTGCTTTCTGCTAGCACGTCTTGCAAATTGGATACTTTCGTTTTGCATGATGTCATGGTGTGGCAGCACACGGGTTGCAAAGCTATGCAAAACTTGCACGGCAGCTTTTTTTGTTGTTGTTTTTTTACTGTGTTTTTGCTGGTTCTATTATGCTCGCCGTTGAAGAAGTAACGTCTGAAAATACCGTACTTTTGGCGTGGAAATGGCCGGACGGCCCTACAACCCTACAATGTACCAAAAATGCTTAAAATACCTTACAAGTAGGGTAATTACTAATTACCCTAAGGTTGGCTACACTGTCTAAGATTGCTTCTCCCGCCTTTGTTTAAAAGGACAACAGACATTGGCGCCGGCGTTTGCGGAGTGCTGAACGAGCGTATACCTCGTTGAGTTCGTCAGTTTTTATGAGTGCGAGTTGTTTTGAGTTCACAGAGGTTTTTAAAGGGAGATCTCTTGAACCGACGTAGTTTGCAACAAACAACCGTTGCAAGTATGCGTATTCGCAAGCGCTGGGCGGGTGCTTGTTTTCGCAGTGGGATTGGCCAAGCCTATAGCGTCCCACGTCATCTACAGGGTGATTCAAGGAGAGGCCAGGCTCTTTAAATTGACCGCAAAAATAGGTTTCTTAATCTATTGCGCTACGACATTGTGCAGTGTTGCCCACAGGTGATGCTTTTTTTATATATAAAATTTGCAAAGAGCGAACTTACCCGAGGAAAATGTAAAGAAAGAAAAAGGCTTAGCTCCTATGGAAACGCAGCGAAGCCACCGGTCTTCAAACAACGGGGCGCCGTTCGGCACGGGAGACAAAGAAAGAGATTGCACAAACGGTCGCGACGCCAACTGCCGCTAACGAACAAGCATACGGCGCCGACAGCCGGCATCATTAGCAGACGATCTTTTCAACTCAAAAGGTGCGAGCTTTTTCGATGTCAGGCGCCATTGCATGATTTTATCATCCTTACGGATAAAATACATTGAATGGACGCATAATCGATCAAAACAATGGCTTGTTGGATTATTTTAGCTGTTTTTTTTTGTTTTTTGTTTTTTTCGCGGTACTCATCTCGTCTGCTTTGCAGTTCCTTGTTGTTACCGCGCCTGTTCCTGGATCTGCGACTGTCGCCGCCTGCAGAACGCGCGCCGCTATTGAGTTAAAAAGACCGTTTGCTAATGACGCCCGCTCTCGGAGCCGTCAGCTCGTTCGTTAGCGGCAGTTGGCGTAGCTACCGCTAGCGCTCTTGTCTTCTGTGCCAGGCGGCCCCCTGTTGTTTGAAGATCGGTGGCTTCGCTGCGTTTCCATAGGAGTCAAGTCTTTTTATTATTTTGCTTTTTTCTCAGGTAAGTTAGCTCTTGGCAAACTTTATAGAAAAGTAAATGCACCACCTCTGGACTACGCTGCACAAAGTCATAACGCTATAGATTAAGAAACGGAGTTTTGCGGTCGATTTAAAGAGCCTGGCCTCTATTTGAAACACCCTGTAGTTTTATCGATCTGCCTTGATTTCTTTGTTTGCGCGTGTTGAGGCTGAATAAAGATGTTGGTTCCCGTAAATTCGGCCTCGCTGCACTGTGAATCGTGTAACTGTCTTGTAATTTAGAGCGTAATTTCAATACCGAGAGGATACCTACACAGATAAGAATTTGCGAGGCATTAGGCTGGAGTAGAGCCACTCTATATGGCAGCGTAGCTGCCAGAGTAGCGACACGACGCAAAATTATCTAGATACACGACGTCAGAAGCGCCTATAGTGATCTCCATTTTGGGCCTGGGAGGTTTCTATGGTTACCGTACTACTAGCGACGCCGGGCGGCAACTTTTATCTAGTTGATATCTCCATTCGTTAATTGAAAAGTGGTAAAAGACCTAAAAGACGCTTTGCATGGCGGTGCGGCACGGGCCTCTGGAGGAGCGGTGCCTGTTCTTCTGTGAAATGAGACGATTTGCAGCGTGCACGGAAAAGGCGAGTGGTTTTCCGCGCCGCCGGGATGGCGGCGGCTTCGTGGGACGAACGTACCGTCCTTGTACTTTCGGACTTCGCTCCTATAAAACAAAATTCGATTACGCCAGCCACGACAGGACGATTGCCTTGGGACCTGACTGCTGCTCGACTGCCCCATAGTAAGAGAATGTATGCCTAGCACCATACTTCTTCAAGACCCAATCATTCATTCAAGATGAGATTATCTCACCGACTGGCGAGAAGCGACGTCAACGACGGTATCACCCTCGTTTTGGGCGATGAACAGTCGACGGGGTTAAACCAAGGACAGCATGGTGGTCTCCAGAGCATTGTTAACGCCATCAAAAGAGACGGACGCCGGATATGAGGTGTTCTTGCCAACCGGCCAAGTGGTCGTCCGGAAGTTTACCGGCATGCAAAATGTCAATATTTGTATCTGGTGTAGCGCGCATACCCGTGTTAAATTGGCCATGAAATGATTCTTTAACTTTTTCTTCCTTAGCTATAATCCTTAACTCAAAAGAGAACAGTGGAATCACACGGTCGTGACATGCTAGGGCACCGGTGCGATGACCCCGAGCTTCCAGCGTGCTTTTTAAGCACACCATAGAACTTGTCATTCGCAAGTGCACTCATGTGCACTCATTGGCCACGAACGCGAATTCAAATATTTATCAACGAATTGATTGTTGACGAGCGCATACATCCGAGTGACGCAGTTTTCGTGTCAAATGCGTGAGCTGGGGTCGGCTGACGTCATTTTGGCTTTTGTAGGCATTGCAAAGAGGATATGTAGAACCATACACGCATGATGATAGCATCATACCACACGGACGTTAATGAGTACAAAACGGGCCCAGACAGAAAATAAATATTACACTCGTGAAAAATAATTGTCTGTAACTTGTTAATTAGAAAGACGAACACACCTCTGAGCATATAAATTTTATTAGTGTGTGCTGATACATTCTCATAGAGCAGGTAATTTCATATACGTCATTTGAGCAAACGCCTGCTTGTCACTTGAAAAAGAAAACAAAAAAACACT
This sequence comes from Ixodes scapularis, assembly GCF_016920785.2. Lineage (NCBI taxonomy): Eukaryota > Metazoa > Arthropoda > Arachnida > Ixodida > Ixodidae > Ixodes > Ixodes scapularis. Next base: position 66,088,216 of record NW_024609837.1, read on the forward strand.
GCGATAAAATGCAAGCTATTGAACGAAAGGACGTTTATCAAAGTCTTCAGAACTGTCAATTCGTAAAATCGTCGATTAATACAAAGGGTCAAAGGTCGCAGGCGCTTTCTCGCTTAAAGTTGCTGTGATTATTCGGTGACCCAGGGCTGAAACAACTTCCCCTAGGCCCTACACACGACGTATACCTTTCGTTTCGATTCTCAGAAATTCCAACATTCAAAAGAAGCTAGAAAATGCGAAAATTTTATCCCAAAAGCTATATCCTGAGATCGTTGATTAGTACAAGACGTAAAGATCGCGGGAGCTTCCTCGCTAAAAGTTTGTGATTACGGGGTTACCTGGGGCTGAAACAACTTCCCCAAGGTCCAACATGCGACGCATACAATTCGCATTGATTCTCAGACATTCCAACGTTTAAACAAGGCTAGGAGTATGCGAAAATTGCATGCAAAATGTCTTATCGATCCTCGAACACATCCAGGAATACGAGCACCGCTACGGCGATATGACTGATGCTGTCGCACAGGTGCTAATATCCAGAGCGATCTTGCACAGAAAAGGTATGAAGTCAGATTCTTTCAGATCTTCACGTTATACCTACGTCAGAAAGCACGAAGAAGCCATAAATCGACGGCAAGCTGCGGCACATCGACTCCGCGCACCGAACAAACTCGCATCCACCAGCTCTGGGCGCTGCCATCTTACCGGTGACATCACGGCTCTTGCGAGGTCACGTGACGAGTAGTCACTCGGTTGCTAAGGAAACCGAGCCAGCTCAGCTCGTTGCTATGGTACCGCGTGTGACCAATCGCGGTGAGAGGCGGCACAGGGAAAAGCGTGGCGCTACTCTGGCAGCTACGCTGCCATATCGAGTGGCTCTAGGCTGGAGGCACTCGGGCGTTCGGCCGGCTTAGGGTGCCTCAATGTCCTTCTGTTTAGGGTAATGCCACCCTTTGTAGTACCCGGTGCCGACAGCACGCGCTCACGGGGAAAATACAAAGAAATCGACGAAAACAAAATGTCGCCATAGCACAGTCAGCGCCGCAGACGCGTGCAGGGACACGCTCTTTCACGCGCTTCTGAACAAAAAATAAAAATAAACGTGTGGAACAAAATGGCCAGATGTCTCCACCCTAAGCAAAGCGCACATGAAGGCACCCTAGGCTGGCTCACATCAAGTTTGTTTAGGTATGTTCCCGGCATTTCGTTTCGATAGGCAAGTAGCTCTCAAGTTTAGCAGTGCACTTGGCCTGCCAAAGCAATAATATTTAGGTCGCGTTCCGATTGTGCGTCACGCTCAACCCCTTGCTCGCGGAAGCAATGTGAAAAAAAAAAAAAAATTAACAAGATTAGTTTTGCATTTGCATTACAGAGAAGTGTAAACGCCTGTATTTTTTTTTTCGCTTTCGAAGTTATTGAGTTTTTTTAAATTTGGTGAGAGGCCGAGACGCTCTGCAGGTAAGACTGAAAACGAAACTTTGTAATATATGGGGGCAGTAGAGGGGCCCTGGCCACCCGTCAAGCTGCTTTCCCAGATTTTTTCCCGATCCTTTCACCATAAAATGGTAAATAAACGATAAATTGATTTGATTTGAATTATTCTCGACAGGTTACAAAAGAAGGTTTGAGTTAATGAAAAAAAAAAAAGAAGGCTCAAAATACTTTTTTTTTTTCCACTGCCTGCTCAAATTGAAAGCTGTACAATAGAGGGAGAAATTTTTAATGTTGGTTTTGGAACTATTCATTTATCCTTTTTTTTTTCAGTAAATAACTTGTATTTTGAAATAATAAATAGCATGTCTCGAAGAGTAAAGCGTGGGTGTTGCGAAAATCCGTATAAATTGGGTGTCTTAAAAAAAGTATCACATTGCTAATGAAAGCGCAGAGTCTCGTCAAACCATCACGTCTGCTCCGTAATATGCCAGCCTGTCTATGCTGGAAAAAGCGGTGGAGAAACTGCATCGTGACGTCGCCGGTGGGAGGAGCCTAATCTCCATCGCCAACAAACTACATCGGAAGAGAACTGCACCGTGAAGTGTCCGGTGACGTCGCCGAACAGTGGCGATTGAGTTGAAACTACATCGTTCTTTTTTTCCCTACAGGGAATTTCGGAGAATCGCCGAGTAGGCTAGCGCACACCAGCTCGGAGCACGTGGAGCGAAAGCTCGCGCTGCAGAACCCAGGGATCGTGGGTTCGATCCCCGCTCCTGCCCGTTTCGATCTGCTGGATGAGCATCTTACCGGCGTGCGGTCGTGTACTGCGTGATGCACGTTAAAGACCCCGGGCTGGCAGTCGTACTGCACTGGCTAAATTGCTTATCTACAGTGGGTAACAATGTCGCCATGTTCAGGCAGACTAACCTCCTGCTGTATTAACAACTAACGACAAATTTTACTTGTTGGCTATGTTTGATTGCGTTAGTGCAACTTCTCTCGTGCTGCACGAGAAAGAAAAAATGTTCCTTCGGGGGTTAAATTTTTGGTGAAGTAGTAAGCAAAAAAGAAGAAAAGAGAATATTTCCCTCAAGTTGGGTTCGCAGTAGAGGAGGGGGAAGTAGAAAATCAGTTGTTAGTCCCACGGTGTGTATGGTCTTTTCTTTATATGTATGTTTATTCTGGTTCAGCTGGCCTGATCTGAAGTAGTTGCTTTAAAATAAAGCATATATCTCTCTCTATCCACCTGAAGTATGAACGAACTAGCTCAACTTAAGCCTGTTGCCGTTGCTTGCTTGGCATTTCGCTCAGCCAAATCACTTATATGGGGTGCACTCAAATGAAAACACAATCGCGTTAAATCGTGTAAGAGTATTTAGAACATTTATCGATGACGCCGCTGAACTTGCATCGCTCGAAGGACTTCCTTTTCGTCAGCGCCTTCTCTGCTTGAGTTTGTGGGAAACACAGCCACATCGATCCGACGCAATCGATGATAGCGTCGGTGACATCAACAAGTACGCGACTCACAGAGCACTGGAGAACACCAATGTTTTCGTCGCTCCCGACGGTTCCCTGGAAGCCACCAGCGGCGTAAAAGCGTAGAGCTGCGAGGACTTGTTGTTCGACCGTCAGCACGCGGGGCCCTTGAAGACAAGGCTGGAGCTTTCCGCGAAGCTGGTCACACAGCCAGCGAGTCACCCCTTTGGTCAGCCGGTATTTGCCCACAAACCTCACATCGCTCGCCTCGAAAGCATCCCGGTGATCTCTAAAAACTCGATCCGCTGGCGAACCAAACAGTAAAGATGCATATGTTAGGGTCGCCATTTTTTTACGATGCAGATTGATCTTTGGCTTCGCCTCGACCACTGAGTTAACTGCATCGTCAAAGTGCATCGTGACGACATTTTGACGTCACCACCAACTGCATCATTTCACGAGCATAGCTGGAACTGCATAGGGAAAAACTACATTTCAACGTCATGTCACGTGACCCGAGAGAAGAGCCAATCAGTGCCCGATGCAGTTATCTACATCATTCAGTTTGCGTTCCAGCATAGATAGACAAGTTGACCCCTTCTCGCGCTTTTTCTGATTGTGTTTCTAGTTGTTTCTCCTGCTTAAGGGGTATTCACACGATGGAGAAATCCCGGGGATTTCTCCCCGGCACGCGCGCATCACGAGATGAAAGCGCGAGGCTTTTGCACATCGCAAAGCCTGACGTTTTCGTCGTGGGATGCGCGTGCCGGGGAGAAATCCCCGGGATTTCTCCCCGGCACGCGCATCCCACTGTGCTTTCCAAACACCCACTGCAGAAACACCATTATTCTGTGTGATATAGTGAGTCTAAAGGCCGGTTCTCACATGCAGCGAAGCGCTGATGTAGCGCTCCTCACGTGCCGTCAGCTACTTATCGTCTGCCATGAGCAACAGCTTTGACGGTGCGATACAAAGCTGGTGAACGCTCCCATCAGCACGCGCTTAGCGCGAGGTAAGCGCTATGCTTGTAGCGCTCCGCTGCATGTGGGAACAGGCCTTTACTCTCAATATTGACTTCTTCCGCCTCTGAACCATCCTCTTTTTAATGCACGGTGAAACAAACGTCGCATTTAAGGTTACGCGTTATAAATCGTCCTATTATCCCAAACTGTTTGAGGACTGTCGTCACACGAATGCGGACAGCTTCGTTGCCCCTAAAAGATTTCAAAAATGTAATTTGTCCATAATAGCGAGACAAAAAAACTACAAAGACAGTTAAGACCGCTAACGTGTGGGAATGCGAAAGCATTCGTATACGTAGCGTATTCCTACAAGCTGCGCGCCGCGCTGAGCTCGGCCGTGCAGTCTCTCCGGAGTCTGCCCGGGAGGGCTCTGCTGGCTCTGCGGTCGGCCGTTCCCTCTTACCGGTGGTCGGACCGCTGCGCCACCATGGAAAGGGCTTCTTTGTGGGGTGGCGTTCCTTGGAACTACGCCGCGCACCTGCCAATGGGGTGGCTGCTACAGGCTACAGCCTTCTCCCAATGGGAGAGGGGAATTTAGGTGCCGTTTGGCGCGGCTTCAAAAGCTGATAACACCGGTTCGCTCCATGGGACACTTAAGGATTTCGCATTCAAACGCGCGCATTTACTCAGTCGGTTCCTCGAAAATGTTGTCTACATAGCGGGGTGTTTATACTAACGAGGCCCGTGTTAACTAGCCATGACTGTATCGTGTATCGACAGCAGATTTGAAGAGCATCTTTAATCCGAAAATTATATTAACGGAATGAGAGAACAAAACGGTTTTAGGAGCTTTGGTCAGCATAGCGGGCTTATTCACAATTCACAAGCGCTATTATTTTCAACAAACCTTGCCCATACAAAAAAAAAAAACAAATAGCAGCGACTTTCACCTTTAAACTTCTATAATGTTTGAAATACATTAAAGAGAATTGATGAGTGAATTGGCGTGTCACGTGACGTATATTTCCCGCTAAATTTAGCGGAGAAACTGAATGGTTGTATAGTGGTCACTTGACGTCAGGTCACGTGGCGTCAATTCCCCCCTCTAAATTTCGCGGTGAAACTGGATTGGAGGCTGGGTCACAAGACGGGAATTTTCCCGCTAAATTTAGCGGATAACTGAATTAGTGCGTAGGTTACGTGACGTCAACTTCCCGCTAAATTTAGCGGGGAAACTGAGTTGATTTTTTGGCCACAGAACATGAATATTTCCGCTAAATTTACCAGGGAAACTGAATTAGTCTATATGTCATGTTACGTCAGGTCACGTGACATCAATTTTCCCGGTAAAACTAGCTGAGAAACTGAATTCGTGTATAGGTTTCGGGATTTCACTTTCCCCGCGAAATTTAGCGGGTAATATACGGACGGATGGACGGATAAAATATTGGGATACGGTGGTAGCGTTAAAAAGCATCTCATGCTTCATGCTTTAATTCTGTACAGGCAATAAAACTAGTATATTATAAACCACATTGTATGGACTAACATACGCATTCACTTCTGAAGAATCCCAGATAAATATAGTGACGCACGTAAAATAGTTACGGGGTAAAATGTAGCCAGCGCGAGACATGCAACTGTATACACTAATTTTAAATGTGATCAGAATATCCAGTAATATTTCGACCAAAGTGTTTGGTGTTTTGGACATTATTAAACTGTTTGGAGCATTACGGAGAAACCACAGTAAAATGATTATTATTGGCACGGCAGTCTTCACATTATAAGGTTTATGCTAATTTCACATATTTTCACTCATTTTGCAATAATCAGGCACTTTCAAGTTGTAACTTAAATGATAACTGGCATATTGTACGCGCATTTTCAATACTCTTTTTTTTATCTTTTTTTCAAAATCTTCGCAAACAAGTTTTAGCGGCGTTTGCAAGATTCAGACATATGTATATCATCATATGTTCAATGATGCTATTTTTACTGTTTCTACTAATACTTCGAAAACCCTACAACTTTCTAGCTCTTTGACTGGGCTCTTCATACCTGTAAGAATTGTATGATTGATTTTTTTTCCAAGTCACAAATAGTCACCAATACTGAAAATAAATTAATCAGCATAAAGATATTTGAAAATAAACACATTGGGATGACTTCAGAAAAGTACACAAGCTACGAACTAATGCACATAAAGAACCAGCATGAACAGAAGGCCAGTATATGCAGGTCTTATTTTATTCAACTCCTAATTGCTCTTAGAATATATGTTCAGGGAAACGCAATAGGATTTAATGATTTACTGAGGCGTTCGAACTTTTTTCGCGCCGTATTCGCAAATTTTACATTCACTTCAATAAAAAGACCCCAGGGCTCGTTTTGAGGTGACGATAAATTGCATGTGTCGTCGCTTCAACGCCAAAATCAGGAATTCCATTTTTTTCTTTTTTTTAAGGAAACGCACCGAAACTGTTCCGAAAAGACGAAAAATGGTTCAGTCATAGCATTCCCTAAGATTGCTTTTCGTTCAGACAAAGCCACTCAGGGAGGGTCGTAACGACTCGCGAGCTAGCAATAAAAAACAAAATTCAAAAGCAGAACATCATTTGCGAATCATCTTCAGTTCCAAGCGACGATTTTGTCACGCCTATCTGACTTCGATTTTGAATATGCGTTTTTGTTTCCTCTCCCAGTTTTCTGCGAAATCCCGCGAAAACGAGAATTAAAATAGCTTTTCTTTTTTTTCGGTGATATACTAATGAAAACGAAAGATGGGAGAACCAAAGAGAGCGAAGTCGATTTGAAATCGCTCTTGCATTAAAGGCCGACAGTTGAGATATTTCCCGTGTTGGGGCTTTTTGATCGAGTGTCGAGGGAACGACGTTCATTGAAATCGATTTCTATTCGGGCTTCAGCTTCCTTTGCCTACGCATTTCAGTGCTATGTTTATGCCCCGAGAGTTTGTATTTGTGTTGTACTTCTCGCAATATAGTTGTAATTTGTTTATATAAAAAAATTTTAAAAAAGTTTCAGCTACTTGAAAACATGAAAAAATATCCCCATGTCTCGGATGTCCCATGTCGTCATCATGCCACGACGAACGTTTCTCCGTGTTGCCAATAAGCGACGACCTCGCTTGATATCGGGGAGGAGATTGAACCGCCGCGCCCCTAGCGGACAAATCAAGAACTGTGCCCATGGGGACAACATCAACGTGAGTTATAATTGTTTGTGTTTCTGATATGCAGCCCCAACGCAGCGTGAACGATCAGGATGGGAAAGTTGCGACTGATCCCAGCCAAACGTTCACGCACCACTTGTGTCCTATGGGACGGCGTGTCTCATTCCAGCACTTCGACACACGTGTTTACATGAGTCCATACATTCTTCGCCCTATGAATTCACTTCTTTTTGTGTCATATATAGGTGCTGCCATCTTGTTGCGAGACTCAGTTTCAAGATTGAGTGGCAGAATACACAACGAGCTGGCGAGGCTTCTCCGATCCGTTCGACACGCTAGTTGGGTACATGCGTAACCCCGGAATGTCAGGTATACATACTGATGGTTCATCCAGACGCTGTGAACCGAGGTGCGACTCCCCCAAACGTCGCTTTTTGTCGCCAGTGCGATACATCTTTGGACCGAAGTGGATAGCAAGAAGCCATCTTCCTTCTCTACTCGGCCAGCAGGAAGAGAGGGAGGATGCTAATTCATAATAAGGATACACGAAAAAAAAGAGGAAAAGAAGATGAGTGGCACACAAGGCAGAGCGCTCATATTCTTGTACTGTTTTTTTGTTTTTTGTTTGTTTTTTTCACGCTAATTCTTTTTATGATTTTGAACGAAATTCACTTTCTCTCGAACCCGTACTTGTAGACAAGCTTGATTTGGCGAGGTCCGCAGACACACGTACGTTCCTACCTTGTAATTTGATTGTCGATTGTATTTCCACACAACATACCTCGAGAGTACCTGAAGGCTGAAACTGCAATGCAACAGCAACGGGCGGAGGGGACTGCATGTCAGTCAGGATTTTATTTTTAGAGCGCAGCTCTTAGGCGCCCGTTTCCGGCTTGAGCAGCGTCGCCGTCGGCGTAACCGCGCGTTGCAATATGGGACGTCTTCCATAATAACGTCAGAAGTGACGTCGCGAGTGACGTCACAAAGGTTACTCGTGATGGTCACGAAGGAAAAGGGAGGGATGGTTGAAAGGAGGAGGTGGAGGAGGAAGGGAGGAGGAGAAAAGGAGGACGAAGAAAGAGGAGGAGGGGAGGAAAGATGAGGAGGAGGGGGGAGGAGGAGGATAGGGTATGGAGGGGATGGAGGGGGAAGGGAGGAGGAGAGAGTACGGAGGAGGAGGAGAGGATACCCCCTTTCCGTACCCTCCCCTCCTCTTCCTCAAGAGCTGCGCTCTAATTCGGCATCAGAGGGAATCGTAAACGTCTCTCATTTTCTGGTTCTCCGCCCTGCCGGTCTTTCGCCTACAAAATCAAATAAATACACATATCGCGTGGAGCAGCGACAGCGTTCCCAGACATCACGAGCCCTACTCTCAGTACCGTCCGTCTTGGTACAGCCGGGAAGTTCAAATCTACACGTTTTCACGCTCCTTTTAATCCGAAAAACGGTCAATTCAATTCGAGTGCCATCCAATTTAATTCGAGCGCTATCTAATTTAACCCTTGCGCTACCCAATTTAACATTGGGGCCAGTCAACTTAATCCAAAATTATATACATGCACTCAGGTGTCTTTAGTGGTCGTGTTTCGCTTACACTTTTGATAACACATAGTAATTGTTTATACAGTTAGATTCTGTTGCGGACAACTGGTATTTCGATCACTATTTCGATCATTTGGAGTTACTATACTCCGTTCCACCTTAGCTCCGAGCGCAGGCTGGGGGACGGCTCACAACCTCGAAAACAGCGTTCGTATGCGTCACAAAGTAGCCGCAAAAGAAATTTTAGAAATATTTTGCTTGTGTGCCAACATTGCACAATTTTCTTATTATGTCCTGGTAAGAACTAATTATTAAAAAATATTAACTTTCACCGTTCTTAATAATATAGTAATCAATATGCTTCAGCGAAAAACGATTACCTTCTGACACCACTGATGGGTCTAGTATACTTTTCTTTCTTTTTTTTTTCTCCCCGGATCGTGTGCTTCAAGTTGGACGCATTCCTCGCCAAGTTACTTCAGAACGTCCTTTAGTCGTCTCGTGCTTTTTTTTTTTTTTTTTTTTTTTTTTTGTATTTCCACCCACAACACAAAAAAGAAGAAAGGTACGCTTGGGCGTCAGGCGCGAGAGATCGTGATGAAGATGTACTCTAAACTTCGTCGGGAGTCTGAAATCGCGTCTTGCAGAGAAATTAAACGAACATCGGAGCTAACAGGTGTTGGTAAATCGACGAGAGGTTGAACAGCTGACGATGGAAAACTCTCTCTGATGAAAAATGGGTGCGACGATAGATGTAGGTCGAGGTCTTACCCAACGTCACGTTTGCCTACAACACGGCAGTTCAAGAGACCACCTTTCCAGCTCGTACATGGTCGGAAGCTAACGACCATGCTGGACGCGATGCTGTCCCAGGAGCCACCTGACGATGGGAGCGACGACGCCCAGGTGGTTGCTCAACATGCCGAAGAGGTCCGCCAGCTCGCCCTACTCCGGATTCAAGACAAGGAGCCTGTCGACGCTGGCCGCTGCGACCTTCATCGTCGGGACGTTTACTTCCAGCCCGGAGACAGGGTGTGGGTGTGGAAACCCATTCGTCGCCGCGTTCTCAGCGAAAAACAGTTCACATGGTACTTCGGACCACACAAGGCACTTCGTTGCCTCGGGGAGCTCAACTACGCAGTGGTGCCCGACGGAATGCAAACATCATCATGACGCCTACCACGACCCGAGGTGGTTCACGTCGTTGGACGAGCTTTTCCAGTGTTTCTCAACGGCTGTATACGCGGGAAAACAGTCATCACAGCAAGTTGACGTATTGTGATACACAAAATTACGCCAAATTAAATATCAGTAGGGGAAAATGACAAATCTAGCGCCAGTCAAACACCAACCGCAACCAGTCTTAACGATGATAATTAGGTGAAAGAGTTTGTTATTCGTCCCGATCCGCCACTTCGTGGAAACATTCCGAGGCCTGCTTCTCGTACACAAAACGATCCGCATCAGCACGTAAGGATGATTCCTGGTCCAGTCAGAAACCGCCTAAAACTGGAAAAGAAATTCGACGAAACGCACAACCCCCCCCCCCCCCCCCCCCCCCCCCCCCCCAACGCAGCTAGCATCGCCGAACGCTGCAGGAAGTAAAACGTCGGACACATAGCTCGACTACAGTCAGTCCAGGTAGTGTGGAGCCGAGGCGGCGAATCCCTGAGGAGCAGACGACGGACCGCGGTCAGCACGTCGCGGTCAGTGGTGCGTTCGGAAGGTTTTATTAAACAAAACTCGAAGAGCGCGATGTGTCAGCGGTGCGCGCCGGAAAACTGCATGCGCTTGCTCCGTCCGGTAGGTCTAAAAAGAGCAACGTAAAAGCAAATCTGGCGAGACGTGCGAGATTCTGATGGGCGGACGATAGACCACGAGGAGAGGGAGAGCAGAGCCGCTGAGCAGTTTGAGTAAAGAAAGGTGCGTGGCGTTGTCCACCCCAAGAGGGGGCTTTGCGGTGTTAACGGCTGCAGGGAGCTTCCGCGGGGAGTTTCGTTCACCGGCCGACATGCCTCTGTTGGATTACGGCCCGAACTTTGCAGTAACGTGAACTTATTAGCGGTTCTCTTCGATTTCCGAGAGTCACCGAGCAGCTCGAACGATGGATTTCGGCCCTTTGTTGCAGCAGTGAGTGGAATTCATCGAAGTGGAGTTTCGTTCGCTTCAAGTCTGATAACTTTGACAGTTGCGCCAGCTATATATGTGTCACTGCTAAGTGCAATTAAGTTGGTCCAACGTAGGTTACGATACATATTATTAAAGCACCATAGTCAAACTCAAATGCATTGTTCAATGTTGGTTGCGATGCGTATAATAAGAACTCCCCCCAATGTATTGTAAAGTTGTGTGAGCGCTCCACAAAACCTTTCAAACAGCCGTGCACAAAATTATCGCTATCAAAATTCGTAAGTATATTGACTTCTATCGATGCAGAACACATTTCTCAAGCTGAACGACGTTATACCCACATCGTTAGAACGTTAATATTTCCGCGCGCAGGGCCAAACAAACAACGCTCGGTCACGAAATTCTAGAAGATTTGCGTACATTCTTACTCGGCTCGTAACATTCATCATTTCGTCCTAGTTTCTTGTTCTCAAAAGTGTCTGTTTATTCTTTCCCCGAATGCTCGATGCCGACGCACCTTCTGGGCCGAATTTTCGCGATGCCGACGCACACTAGATAAGGAGCTGCCCGTAACCTTGTCGAATCAGTCTCGCTCTCGCTTGCTCTTACGAGGCCAAATCGCCACCCTTTGTTTTGCTGCCTCGACGCTCGTCCTTTATTTTGTTTGGCACAAGTTCCTCGATTAAAACTTCATTTTCAGTTCACTATTCATCCTCTCGTCACTTGCATTCGTGACAATATTCACTTGCACGATGGTAATGGAGTTTAAAAATGAAAGCCGTTTACAACTCCCTGTAACGCCGAATTAGAGCGCAGCTCTTGAGGAGGAGGAGGGAAGGGTACTGAGGGTTACGTGACCTCGGGGGGGGGGGGGGGGGGGGGCACGTGACATGGGGGTGTGGTCACGTGACCCCCTGCTCCCCCCCCCCCGAGGTCACGTGACCTTGGGGAGGGGGTCAGGTGACCTGGGGGTCAAGTGACCTCGGCGGGGGTCCCGTGACCCCAGGTCACGTGACCCCCGTCACGTGACCTCAGGTCACGTGTCCCCAGAGAAATTTTCCGCTAGATTTAGCGGGGAAAGTTTTCTGCTAGATTTAGCGGGTAAATTTTTCCACTAGATTTAGCGGGGAAATTTTTCCGCTAGATATAGCGGGGAAATTTTTCCGCTAGATTTAGCGGGGAAAATTTCCCGCTAAATATAGCGGGGAAATTTTTCCGCTAAATATAGCTAGAAAATTTTCCCGCTAGATTTAGCAGGGAAATTTTCCGCTAAACTTAGCTGGGAAATTTTCCCGCTAGATTTAGCGGGAAAATTTTTCCGCTAGGTTTGCGGGGAAATTTTCCCGCTAGATCTAGCGGGGAAATTTTTCCGCTAGATTTAGCGGGGAATGTACCCACAATGCACCGCGCGGTTACGCCGACGGCGATGGCGACGGCGACGCCGGCGGCGACACCGCTCAAGCCGGAAACGGGTGCCTAAGAGCTGCGCTCTAAAACATAATTCCTTAAATGTATTGTTGTTAATGCGAATTAAACAGCAGTAGGCGCAGTCAGCTGCAGGGACCATGAGCAGAACCATGGTAGAACCGGTAACAGGCTTGAGCTGAGCTAGTTGGTTCATACTTCAGGTAAGGCCCAGCTGAACTTGAAGAAAAACATACACATAAAGAAAAGACCATACACACCGCTGGTGTATAATCCTTTCTTTATGTGTGTGTTTTAGAGCGCAGCTCTTAGGGGCCCGTTACCAGCTTGAGCGGCATCGCCGTCGCTGTCGGCGTCGGCGTAACGAAGGTCACCAAAAGGCCACGTGACCCTCAAGGTCATCCCAAGGTCACGTGACCCCCAAGATCACCACAAGGCCACGTGACCCCCAGAAGTGACGTGACCCCTCCCCTAGGGTCACGTGGCCCACAAGGTCACGTGACACCCAAAGTCACGTGACCCCCCGAGGTCACGTGACCACCCCGAGGTCACGTGAACCCCTCCCCCGAGGTCACGTGACCCCCTCCCCCGAGGTCACGTGACCCCCTCCCCCGAAGTCACGTTACACCCCCCGAGGTCACGTGACCACCCTCCAGGGTCACATGACCCCCCCGCCGAGGTCACGTGACCTCCCCGATGACGTCATCGTCACTGATGACGTCACCGGCATCTGCATTGTCATCATCACTGATGACGTCATCTGTGACGTCACTGATGACCTCACCGGCATCCGCATCGTCATCATCACGGATGACGTCATCAGTGACGTCACTGATGACGTCATCGACATCCGCATCGTCGTCATCATCGTTGATGACGTCATCGGAGTCCGCATCGTCATCGTCACGGATGACATCATCGGCATCGTCACCTGACCTCCCACGGTCACGTGACCCCTCCAGGTCACTTCACCCCCCCCCAATACCCTTCCCTCCTCCTCCTCAAGAGCTGCGCTCTAATTCGGTGTTACAGGGAGTTGTAAACGGCTTTCACTTTTTTTCTAGTTCACCTGAAACATGGTAGAACCATGTGCCACTCAGTTTGTAGATGCCGCCATGTACAATTCAATGGTCACATCTGTTTCATATAGGAGGGAGGAATGGGCGAGGAGGATGAGAAAGAGGCAAGTGACACGGGAGGATGGCTTGAGAAAGCTACGCAACTGACGCCATGCCCCCCCCCCCCCCCCACACACACACACACACGCTTCTGTGGTGGGTACAACGCTTTCAAACCACAAAACGCCGCTACAGCCCACCGCGCCATATACGCTTATGACCACTAAATTCTACCGAAACCGACGGCTCACTGTTGACGTTTCCTCCGTTTTAAGCAAGGTTGCATGGCGGGAAAGCTGAGCGTCAGTTTAGCTTTCGTGGATTTATTTTATACAAGATAAACTTCGTATAACTATAAAAAAGATTGAACATTTTGCCAGGTCCCTAGAGAGTCGGAAAAAACTCTTTCCTAAACGAGTTTAAAGTTATCTTCATGGTCCCTATAAATGCGGCATTGCATGCACCATATAACTTTAAAAACAAAAGTCGCTGCCATTTTTTTTACTTATCTCAATAAATTATAAAGAAAAAATGAAGATACCTTAGAAGAAGCAGACGAAAGGTGACAGACAAGTGTCTCAAACTCAGCTAGGAAATTTGATTTCACACAAGGCTTTGATACCATTCCTCCAGAGCCGTCCACAACGTCAAAAACATAAAAATACGATGTGTTTTTTTTTTGTGTTTTTTACGTTTCGAACGACTTTAAAAGAAGGTTATAAAACGTTGTAACAAAAAATTGTTAGCTGATATTGTGACGCTTGTCTGTCACCTTTCATCTATTTCTTCTAGGATATCTTCACGTTGCCTTCCCAGAATCAGGGTTCAAACGTCATGATTAATGTGCACCAGCTCACCTGCACGTTGATTATTTCTTCAGGTTTTTTTCTACCTTCCACTTCCTTCGTGAATCACTCCGTATCAAATTGCAATCTAAACAAAACTCGAAAGGAAGAAACAAAAACGATTAAAGCGTACTCGTGCCCGCAAATGCCCACACGACATGGGCGGATTGAAAGGGACACTGCAAAGAAATTCTAGCGCATATTTCACTGTCTAAATGTCAATCACGTCCTCGCCACACCCCAAAGGCACCAATTATTTGCTCAAAAATGCATCTTGTGCTCTAAACTTGTTTAACACAAAGTTGGAGCCAAAAATTAATTCGCGCTCCGCGCCCGGGTCCGATCGCCGCGCTCCGAGAACTTGGGCCCCAACTTTGTGGTTGACGAGTTTAAGGCCCCATAATTCTACTTAAGACGAATAAACCGAACATCCTTAGGTTACACTCCGCATAAAAGCAGCGTCAGCCCTCGGAAGTACGGCGGCAAGCTGAGTAAGCGCGATCCTGGCCTACCTTGGCCGAACCGGATTTCCATTCTCCCCCGCGCCTATTCGATTCCCGCGGAGAGCGGGGAGGAATAACTCGAACAGCCAGGTTGTAGCGCGTTAACGCCACCAAGCGGCGAAGCTCACAACCACGCCAGCTCCCATGTAGCCTCGGCTCTGAAGGAAAACCTGACGTCACCAACACGATGCGTCACCTACACGATGCGGCACCTCTAGCACGATTTTCTTTTAGAGCGCAGCTCTTGGGCGCCCGTTTCCGGCTTGAGCGGCGTCGCCGTTGCCGTCGGCGTAACCGTGAGGTCACGTGACCCCCGTGAGATCACGTGACCCCAGTGACGTCACGTGACCCCCGTGAGGTCACGAGGGTCACGTGACCTCACGGTTACGCCGACGCCGCTCGGAGGGAGGAGTAGCAGGCAGTACGAGGAAGCGAAGAGGAGGGAGGAGGGGCATACCCTCCCCTAAGTACCCTTCCCCCCTCGTCCTGAAGAGCTGCGCTCTAATTCGGCGTCAACGACATAGCCAGCCGGAATCTGCCAGGCGGCGCCAGCACAGTGAGAGCCCAAGGGTTATTCGCCTCGAGATCGAACCGTGTCGCCACCGTGCGGCCGAAATTGGAAACGCGCGAAAGCGGGGATACCGCCGTGCGTCGTCTGCTACTGGAGCACGCTCAGAAGCATGGATCTCGACGACGCAAGCCCGTTTCAGACTGAGCTTGACATTCCTTTTTATATGTTTTACGTTTTTGTTACCGTTTCTTCTTACTAAAGGTTGTGTTGTATCGTTTCCCATGCGTAGAAATTCAGCAAAGCGATTATTATTAAGTCGGAAGCTTCCATATTCTTAGTGTGTTGGTTTGTATACAATCGCTGGCCCAACGTATTTTTGTTATCTCGCACAAACCGTGGCCTTCATAAAGCATTGAATGTTGAGTGGGTCTGTGGTTTGATTAGAAAATTAACCCGACTGATCGCTAACCTTTAATAGACTAATCAACCAATAAATTCGCATGTTGATTTTTCGCCGGTCATTTGCGTGAAAGACGTTAAAACTACATTTTTTTAACTGGTTTTACTTTGTCACAAATGGCATATTGCATTCCCATTCTAAACTTCACGTTGTGAGTCCTACATAAATATGAACACTCGAAGCCTTTTAAAATGAAGTATTTTTTAAAGTTATTATTTAAACAGTATAATCGCCCTCGGGGAAATGACAAGCACACTGAAGTGGTTTACCGTGCAAGCCGGTGTCACAAAAGAAATAAAGACGTCAAAAATATTAAAGCAGGCATTTTTTACTCCTTGTTGACTTTCTCCAGCACAAGACTCCAATTAACCGGCAAAAAGAAAATTGCAATAAAGCATTACTTGAATAATCTGAAAGTTAATCGGTGAACTGCTCAGTCCCGATATACGTTAGGTGAGGGCGGAGGATGATCGGAAAGTCTCGTGAAGGTCGCTAGCCCTCATCAGTAAAAGAGTATCACTGCGGCCGATGCTGTGTGTGTCGTGGTGCGCGTTGTTTTTTGGGGGTTGCAGAGTCTACTGTGATTGAATACAAGATTATTTAGCCAGAAATTTATAGAATTAGCCTCTTGACATCCGCGGCCCTCACCGAGCAAATTGAAGCTGGTGAACCCACACTACCGAGAAAAGCATTTAATAACAGGAACATTGCTGCGTTGCTCGGTTACACTCGTTTATTATAGTCACGGCAGATATATTAGAACAGTATATTTCACTTGTTTCAGTTGTCCTGCCAACCATGCAGTTTGCAGATCTTAACTAAAAGTGACGCACTCTCCTCATCGCAACGCAGTACATTTGTTCAGACTAAGGGTGAACGATAAGCAAAGGGTGAACGATAAGCCCCACATTGTGTGCCGACGGCTTCGATATCCACTACGTATACGAGAGCAACGCACACATATTGGAGCATGACGCAGCGAAAAGATTGATACTCCTTCGCAGTAAAAGCGCACTCAGGTGATTTGTAGTCACGTTCCGATTGGCCCGCCAAGACCGTAGCTTCCGCCTTACTTTCATGTCATGCGATCACGGCTTGTTGGCCTACCCAGTATTTCTTGCTTCAGATATGCAGGCTGAGCGGCGCCACCAGCGCAATAGCTCACGTTTGAACAATGCAGCCGCCACTCCCAGGTATACCCAATATTTCTTGTTTCACTCGCTAGGTAGCGCTAAATCAAACAGCTTTGCAGGTTGCCTATACAACAGCCTTTTCAGTGCGCGAAGAAATGCCTAGTTTTTGCTGACATCCCAAATGTTACGTCAGCACGAGAGATCTGGACAACGCTTCGCCCGTGACGTCATGTCCAAGCCTGACCCTTAAATCCGCCACCTGCCACAGGCAACACGCACACAGACAGACCGAAGTGGCTTCGTAGAGACATAAACCGGCACATAGAAGGATCCGGAAAGAGAGAGAGGGACAGACGGACTAAAGGCCCGTTCACACTGGCGATGTGCATGCAGCATTCGCGCAATAACTTTCATCGCAAAGGCGATTATCGCGGAAGAAAAGCGACGTTTTTGGAGCAGTCGCTCTGACCCGACATGTTTGCGATGCGATCCAATCGTGGAGCAGCTAAGCCAACCAGTGGCGTTAGGAGCGAACTTAAGCTTTTTGAGAAGCAACTCGCTCATCGCTCGCGCCAACAGGGAGTTTTAGAATAGCGCACGCTAAAGCTTTGCGTACGCAAAGAATAGCGTCGTCGCCACTGCGCATGCTCCGAACGAAAACCAGGTTTTGCGCTTTGCGTGCGCAATTTTAGCGTGCGCTATTTCTCGGAAATAGCGTGCGTACGCAAAGAGTCTTTGCGCTTCCCCAAGGCGGATTCGTGATAAGAATTTGGCTAAAGCCAAGACGAGCAGAGTTAAAAAAATGGCGGCTTCCAGGATTATGTCGGCGGCTGCTTTGGCGTCGTCGTGAGTGCGACGTCGGCGGCATCCTCGTGACTGCAATTTTCAATACAGGACGACATTGCACTCGGTTTGGCAACGATCACCGGCAACTTGATGCTTGCGACGCGCGAACATTTCTCGGCGAAGGTACGATCTGCGAAAGTCAGTACACGAGACCTCTCTTGCCGAGGCGACGCAAGCGGACACGACCGGTCAGCAGCTCCCGTCGCATTCCCATGTTTAAACAAATCTAAAATAGTACTCTGAACCAAAAAACTCGTTTTTTTCTAAAGTTACAGCATTTCGTGCGAAATAAAAATTGTGACTGTATCTTGGTGGCGTCGCAAGCGCGAGCTGCTTGGGCTTTTGCGTCGCGACGGAGAAACGCTATAATAAAAATCTCTCTTGCGTCGCGTGCGCTGATACAAGCACTAAATTTAGCGCTAGCGTGCGCTAAAATTGCGTACGTTATTCTAAAACTCTCTAATGTGACCATCAAATTTTCTTTCCTTTTTTCATTTTTTTTTTTCTTTTGTGATGCGATTTAGTCGCTGATTGCCGTTTGTCTTACAAGAACTTGCCGCATTTTTTAGCACCACACCGTCGGCTCGTGATTTTTAAGAAGACAAATGGCTTATTAGCAAGACGAAGAGATTAACGGGGCTCAGTAATGCTAGTCTGCAACTAGACGAACAGAAAAAGCAGTGTTTTAAGGAACGGCGTTCCTGGAACGCGTTCCTTTTAGGAGGAACGAAGGAACGCCACCGTTCCATTTTGCATCCATGCAACTGGAATGGGAATTCGTTAGATTTTTACGGGAACGGAAAAAAGGATCGGCGTTCCTTTTTCTTCGTCCGGTGTGGTCATTTTTACTTTATTTCTAAAAGGGAAATTCTCAAAGTAGAAAAACAATATCTTTACGAAGAGCAGGGCCTCGTTAACTTTCTGGTTACTTATCTTAGGGTTTATTCCATGTGGTCCTTGCGTTGTAGTGATCGGGTGCAGGAGAGCTAGTGGGCATCAATTTTTTTTCAGTACCCAAAACTGCGGTACAAAAAGCAAAACATTTAGTCGAAAGAAAAGACAGAAACAGAGGGTCGTCTCAGACTTAGCTACTTTCTTTGCCTCCACGAATTCTGATACACCCAGAAATCTAATGCAGACTACAGCCATCACTGAACTTCCACAAAGAAACCTAGTTACAACAAAAGAACGGGTTACCAGACACCGAACGCACCCTTGTATCCCGAATATTGGTCACTTAAAAGATACACAAAAATGAACCCTTATTCCTTCTCCTCTTGTCCCCCACTTTCTAACTGAACAACGAATCTAACCTTCACGAAGACGGATTTGTATTTTCGAGACTGGCCTTCCAAAAGCCCTACCCTCTTCTTCACTTGCTAGTCTTGCGGATAGCAACATCGAGAAGCAGCTGTTAAGTTCGAACACGGGACTGTGTTAGATTGAAACCTGTGAAGTTGTTGCAAAATGCTCGTGCAATGTGGGGTAACAGTACATTTGGCTCCTCTGAATCGCCCACCACAAACATGAATATAGTTAAAATCTGAGATTTTTTAAGGCAAATATGTCAACAAATTAAACCCTGCTTCGCTTGTTTCCTTCCCCTGATACTCTTCTATCATGGCATTCAGATTCGTATGCTCCCATTTGATGAGATAGATAAAATCCGAAAAGTAAACTTTCCCTGATCTAACTAAATATGGCCGGTAATCAGAAAAATGTAAATGTAAGGTACGTAACGATGCCTTCCATTTTTTTAACTGTAACGGGAACGAGTTCTTTTTTCACATATGAAACTTGTAACGGGAACGCGTTCAAAGTAACTGCCTAGTTCCGATTCACAGCCTGCGCTTTAGTTCGAAGGATACGGCTCTTTGCAATATGAACGCGTACTTTTTTATTCTTTACACTTTCGACGTAGACTAGAGACTATTTTTTTCTATTTGGTCTATAGACTGGTACCTGCAGTACGCAGGCAATTGTCATAGTGGCACCGTGTGCTCGCAGTCGGCGGAAAACAACTCCGACTGTGACGAAGTTTTTTTTAGAAAAGCTACTAAAATAGGCGAACTTTTTTGCTGCCGTATAGTGACAAATACAATCTGTTCGCAAGCAACACGTGTTCCAACTGCCGCTACGCGTAATTTGCATAAACAATTAGAACGAGTTTTTAATGATTTGTGCGTTGCGTCATAAATATTTCCAGTGAATAACTCTTCATGCATTGTTGTTCTCTGTAGCAAGGGTGCATCGAAAAACTCATTTTCTATGTTTAGAAAGATATTTATTGACAAAGGAAGCACTATTTAGTACGAAAATTATTTAAATAAAATAAATGGTACTAAGCTCAGTAATACAGATTAAAACTGGGGTATTATGATTTTCTGTTTTTTTTTTTTTTTATTTTGATGATTTGGACGTTGTAGGGCGGGGAGGGGCGAGGGGGGGGGGGCGCTTTTTTGGTGACATTCAATAGCTTTGAAATAAACAATACAGGGAAGGGAGGCATATCTCTCCCCCCCCCCCCCCCCCCCTCCCCTTTTTTTTTCCTCTCCCAACTAGTTCCGACGCCTTTGGGTACTCGCTCGCGGAGGGAGCAAATATGTCACGTACAACAGCTAAAGATGATTCGCGGCGATTAAGATATTTGCTTAAATGGCGTGCCCCCCCCCCCCCCCCCCGACCCCAAATAAAGAAAAAATTAAAATAGAAGGAGTCAAAATACGCTTCATCAAATGTATCGTAGGCAATCGACGGATCATTTGATGCTCTACAATCTTGGGCGGTGCAAGTGGGGTGTGGTGTATCACAGATTCCCCGCCGCACAAACAAATCAGGTGTCGCTTACCTTTCTTCCTTTGGCTAATTTTTGGCTAGCGGTGAATTCCATTTCAAGCGTAACAGCTTTCTTTTTTTCATATACTCCCAAATAGTACAAGGTGTCCCCGAAAATACAATTTACAGTGTTTTTACACCGAAAAAAAAAAACTATACATCGCCGAGCGTCCAGTCTCTGCCCAACTGTATGTGCGGACCACATGATAAAGTTTCAGAGCTTGCCGTTATTCCTGCGATCAGTGGCGTACCAAGTTGTTTTTGAGCGTGTGTGTGTGGGGGGGGGGGGGGGGTGAAGCTAGACCCCCCCCCCCCCCCCCCCAAGGGCAGGGGAGCGGTGCCCTCGGTACCCCTTGTGCGCCGCCGGACAGTGTTTGCCCTGCCAAGTGGCGGCTGTTTCGGGGGAAAAGGGAGGGGGGGGGGGGGGCAAAACGCATGCCTTGCCCCCCACTCTGAGAACTGGAAAAGAAAACGCCCCTCTCACTCCCCCCCCCCCCCCCCCCCCCCCCGGGTTGGTACGCCAATGCCTGCGATCACTCGATGATGACGATGCCAGATGGCATCTGAAGGGGCCAGGTATTTTTTCCACTTTGCTTCGCTCCGGTTGCGTGATTTAGCGCCTAGCAGCATAGACCGTCCGCTAAGTATATTTTGTTTTTTGTTATGACGCAAAGCGTGCGTAGGACGAACCCTAACAACAAATCTTAATAGGCCAGGCGAAACGATCGGAAGTTGTGCGTATAGGTTACGATGGAATCCTACGATAGCCTCGTGGCCCCCAACACCGCTCGGATACCTCGCCGGGGAGACCGACGAGCATACTTCTACGGTGCTCTTCGCGCGCTTCCCGACTTCAAGCAGCAAAAAGAAAAGAAATACGCACTCCAAGGATGCTCAATCCGCGGATTCCGGAGCTAGACGCCCGTCCCAAGTTGACTTGTTGCCAATAAAAAATGCTCGCGCAACCCTTTTTTTTTTTTTAAGCGGACTTTTTTTGTATGAATGGTTTGAACCTTTTGGTTAAAAGGTGAGTCTTATCTGTTGATCGCCCCCTTGTCATATTCGAAGTATTGTGCGGTGCATGGTTGCGGACGCGCTCGCCGCAGTGACAAACTTGTCGATTCTGTTTTGCGGCTTCGTTTGATATCAAGCTCAAATAAACGCGGTATGGATTGCGCTCGCATCATGTAGTACATACACTTCATCTTTCCTGTGTCTCTAAAACTGCGCAAGCAAACTGCGAAAAAAAAAAAAAAAGGGGCGATCGGAATTGTTAAGTTTGACGCTTGCGGGGTCGTCCTCGGGAATAATATTCAAAGAATCAATAATCAAGAAGAATTTTTATTAGGTGTCCAGGAACCCCCATGCGGTCTTGGACCTCTTGGTACTGGCACACCGAAACTTACACACTACAATAACAGTGGGGAAAAAAATTAAACATAACAAAAAATGCAAAAAAACTCAAAGCATTGAGTAAAAGACATGATACGTATAACGCATGTTGACACAAAGATACTACTTACACAACAAGCAAAGAACGGAACACACGGTCCAAACAGAGGGTAGAAGACTGGCACAAAAACTAATATAGCTTATTATAGTAATGTATAATAAAATCACAATAACGACAGGTTCAGCGAGACTCATACAAGAATCTGAGAGATCTGACAAATTCAGTCAAACAAAAAATATCAAGATGACTTGCATTGCTATTATATATATTACACATACAAAACAAAGGGTCCAGGATATTTAACGTCCGAAGAGAGTCAAAAGACGTTGTAAAAAGGGTTACTGTCCGAGGAACTCGTAAAGACATTTGTGAGAGCAGTTCTGAACAGTCGGTCATGCCATGAAAGACTTTGAAAAGGAAAACCAGATCTGCCTTTTCTTGACGGTGATATAAGCTCTTTATATGTACGACGTCCAATACACTGTTACTATGGGATCGAGATGTTTCATAGCGCAGATATCGATATCGATAAATACATAAAAATTAGTTTTGCACTTGCTCCAGCCTTAGGAGGGTAGTTTTACAACTATTTCATACAGGAGATGCGTGTTCAAGTTGAGACCGTGTCAAAAAGCGGTACAGGGTTACAAATGTTGCGGGGTTTCTGACTATTCTAGTCGTTCAACAGACAACACCGAGCGCGCGCCTTGCGCGCGCTCGGTGTTGTCTGGTGTTGACTTAAGGAGTCAAAAAGCACTCTCAAGCCCCGCACTCCGCTAGCACGGCACAATACGTCTGAGCGAACACTGTAAGGGAAACACGTTGTTTGCGTTTTGCGACTATAGAACATGAGCTTGGTTTTCGGGCTGTTTAGTAGGATACCGTTCAGTGAACACCATTTGCTAAATGAGTTTATGTCCTCTTGTAGAAACTTGCAATCTCAGATAGTTTTAATCTCCTTAAATATCTTAATATGATCAGCATATTGCAAAAAAGAAGAATTTACAATGTGCTTGCAGACGTCGTTCACAAAAATAGAAAAAAAGAAGCGGGCCCAGAACTGATCCCTGAGGTACCCCAGACGTGGCCAAGTACGGAAAGGAATACGCGCCGTTCGCACGAGCAACACATGTTCTATTAGACAAATAATTCTAAAACCAGTTGTGTAGCCCTCTACAGACACCAATACCACAAAGTTTTGCTAAAAGAATGTCATGGTGAACCACATCAAAGGCCTTACTGAGTAGATATAAGGAAATGTTGATAATTGTTACCAGTGGCCATCACCGACTTGTTATGCCTGATTCACTCGGTCCGATTCTGATTGCGACTTTCAGTATCGACGTCGACATCTCAGCTACGGTTCAGGCTTTTGCAACCCGAGCGACGTCGTGACTGAAAATAGCCAGCAGAACCTCACCATGTCAATCAGGCTTTAACGTCCATTCTGCGGCGTCCACGTGGAATGAATCGTCGCATGTAACATTATTCACGCCGAGTTTTGCGATGTAAGGAGCCTCGTTATTTCGCTGATGCCGCTCAAGCAGTCAGACATTGCAGGAAGACGTAGAATCAACAATTCCAACGCGAAAACAAGCGCGGGGACTCACACCGACGCCGACAACATCCCTATCATACTCCTATGTAGGGACTGATAGTATTTAAAAAAAAAATTCCAGTGGTTTGTTTATGGGCGACGGCGAGCTTCTTGCCCACACCTCCGTCCCGCATGCGCGGCGTCGGTGGCGTCCGCTAGGGGCGCTCTGGATGGTTTGTAAACGTGAGTTGGTGAATACCCTGCCTCGGTGTAACTTGGCAAAAGGTGAACGATAAGCCCCCATTGCGGGCCGACGGCTTCGATATCCGCTACGTATACGAGCGCAACTCACGCATATTGGAGCATGACGCAGCGAAAAGCCTGATACTTTTTCGCAGTAAAAGCGCACTCCGGTGATTCGTAGTCACGTTCCGATCGGCTCGCCAAGCAGCAGCTTCCGCTGTACTTGCATGTTCTGCGATTACGGCTTCCTGGCCTACCCAGTATTTCTTCCTTCGGACACTAGGCTATAGCGGCGCCACCAAAGTAATAGCTAACGTTTGAACAATGGAGCTGCCACTCACAGGCATAGCCAATGTTTCTTGCTTCAGTCGCTAGATAGCGCCAAACCAAACAGTATTGCTGGTTGCCTATAGACCAGTGTCCGAAATCCTAGTCCTCAGCGATAAAAATGTGAAGCAATAATCTCAAGCGCAGGCTCTTGTGAAGAGAGGGTCTGCGCATAAAACAAGGTTTTTGTTCTTTACAGCACTCTTGGCATTGGTGTTGTTCTTGAAGCTTCGTGACTATGCCTTTCCGGCGTTCTTGCACTACGATATATGTGGGAAGGTTCCTACAAACAAAATGGAGTCTCGCAAAACGCACAGCCCCCCTCCCCTTTTTTTTTACCGTGTCATTGCGTCAGCATAAACAAACATGGTGGCGCCCATGGAACAGAGCAGACACTGGTGTATAGCTATCCTTGTGTTTTTTCTGGCCTTCACGCGTTGGTAATGCAGTGCTACCTCTAAAAGCGGGGGGGGGGGGGGGGGGGGGGGGGGGGGGGTTGTGTGCCGTTAGGAAGCTTTCAAGTTGGTGGGCCGCAACTACGACGACAGTAGAACAATGAGCCACCACGCGTTATTCCAGTAAATGAAGCCTACTCAGTTTAACTGACAATGCAGCTTTACCCGTTTTATCTTAACAGCGC
Source organism: Ixodes scapularis (assembly GCF_016920785.2). NCBI lineage: Eukaryota > Metazoa > Arthropoda > Arachnida > Ixodida > Ixodidae > Ixodes > Ixodes scapularis. Next base: position 66,112,832 of record NW_024609837.1, read on the forward strand.
CTCGGTAATCTTTGCGTGAGCGCCCGTACCGTCGAGCTCACCCTGCTTTGACATTGGGGGGAGGGGGGGGGGGGAGATTTATGTTACTGGACCACCCCGAAATGAAATCCTGGCTACGCCACTGGTTGGAACTTAACACATTTTTAACGGACGAACAATGTCTTGTGGACTACCATTTCGAAAAGCTTAGAAAATGTACACAGCAGAGAAGCTGGCCTGAAGTTTGACGCAGTGGTACGACTTTCAGACTTGTAGACTGGGACAACGACTGACTTCCTCCACATGTCAGGAAACACTCTTGCTCTTAGGAAGTGCTGGAGGTTTTTGTTTTTCAACTCATACAGTGTTGTATGGTCTGCTGTCTGTTTCCGACAGGCTAGAAAAAAAAATGAAGAAAACTCGCCCCGGGAATTATACCGTCCCAGAATCTACCTGTTTAGTATCTTGGCAAGTATCCGAAGCCATGACGACGACCGACTTGGTCGTTGTCAGTACACAATAACATGAAGCTGGGTCAGTTAGGTCCTGCTCCGTATTCCGCGACGTCACTTTGGTCGCGCTGCTTGAGTTTAATCTTGAGAAGTATAACAAACAAAAAATAAAGTCAAAAGTAACTCTAAATGTCCGTTCAAATTAGCGAACTAGACATGAATTGTGAACGATAACCTCACCCTGCATGCTACCAACGAAGCACAGAAGCGGTCACGTAATCCTGGTTTCTAAACCACGAAGAGGAAGCGTCAGGTGACGCAAACTCAATCTTAAATTTTCAACGAGAAAATGGTGACCGACGAAGCCCATGATAAACATGCTGAGGAAGGACGTCAGCTACCGAGAAAGGGCCTGATTTCCCATTGAAAGCTTTGTAAAATCACGTAACTTTTGATTACAAAATAACGGTTTGTCCCGAAGCTTTGGCCTCTGTTCCGGACCTCTAGCTCTACATTGGGGTGGAGCCTACAGATAAGCGAGGTTTTTTTTTGGTTTTTTTATGTAAAAATATATTTTTTTTTCCTTTTTTAAACGCTAGCTTTGTAGCCTCAGCCACGATCAAGGTCATGTCCCCAAGGTAACGTAACGCCCATGGCTGAAGCGATGGTGGCTGAAGCGTAAGCTCCGATCGCGTAAGGTCGTAAGTGCCGTTCGCGTAAGTGCCGGTTGCGTAAATTCTGCTCTCGCGCGCGAGAGAGAGGGGAGAGAGAGAGGGACAGCCCAACCACGCTCAAGTTCACGTAACGCATATGGCTGTAGGTGAAGCGTAAGCTCAGGTCGCGTAAGCTCGTAGGGACGGTTTGCGTAAGCTCCGTTCGCGTAAGCGCCGGTCGCGTAAGCTCGTAAGTGCCGGTTAGCTGTAGCCGACGCCCTCGGCGTCCTCCTCGAGGTCGTCCTCGAGGTCGTCCTAGAGGTCGTCCTTGAGATCGTTCTAAAGGTCGTCCTAGACGTTGTCTTTGACGTCGTCCTTTAGGACGTAGTTCTCGACGTCATTCTTGTCGTCCTACAGGTCCTCCTAGATGTCGTTCTTGAAGTCGTCATTTAGGACGTGGTCCTAGACGCCGTCCTTGACGTCGTCCTCGAGGTGTGTACTTCATATTACAACCACTTCATCTCCGTACCATTTCCTTTCCGGATTGTTTTCACTTACGGTGTTCCTGTAAAGCTACCGCATTTCATCGCGTTTTGTCGAATGAACAAAGCTGCATCAATGTTTTAATGGGGACACGTAGTCTTTTGTAT